>NC_073630.1:118464270-118774791 GCF_029407905.1 Bubalus kerabau
CCGAAGGGTCCGGCTAACACTGGACCCCCGAGCAGGCCCTGCTGGCTTGGCCAAGGACCAACAGCCCTTGTTCAGCTTATTTTCCAGGCTTTGCTCTCAGGGTCAATCCACTTCACTATTGGGACATGGAGTCCCTGCATCCTCGGGGGATCCAAGGGGAAGCCATGCTCCATCAGCATGATGGTTTTGTAGCACTCTCCATCTTGCTCTCTGTATCACGCCAACAGCTGGTGTGGAGTCTCCACATTTTGTAAGTCTGCTCTAATATTGAATGAGCTTTATACGACCGCGCGTCACAGCCTCTCCTGGGTCTCTGATGCACCCAGAGCGGGTCCCAGGTGCTGAGTTCTCACCTCCTCTCTCAGGCTTTTCCTTCTAACCATGACAGTGGGCACAGATGTACCGAGGGAGGCTACGGGGCCGTGGGCAGGTGCTGCAGGGGGGGTGGACCTGTGTGCAGTCAGGGAGGGCTTCCAGGAGCAGGTGACGCACGCTGCACAGGCACCTTCATGGCAGCAGCAAGCACACAGCACCACGCTCACCTCCTGGGCCAGGGGCCGCGTCTGAGAAGTGCCGCTCCCTAGGGCCGGGGTGCCGGGGTCCAGCCCCGGTGGATCCAGGGAAATTAAAAGTGGAGACGGCTTCAGCGAACTGGATACCATAGCTTTAATTAAATATTAATTAGAGATGTAAAGAGTAATAGAATAAGGATAGCTCAGTAGGAAAATTCAGTGGAGAAAAGGGGCTGAATAACTTGGTTTACGTGGAAAGCTAGTAAAATTCCAAGGCAAGGAATTTACGTCACCTACGTAGGCCGCAGGCGTCCTCCCGTTCTCCCGAAGGAGAGGAGACACTAAGGCCTCCCTGGTCAGATCTTAGAAGCCCAGGCATAATTAGTAGGCTTGACAAGCCTCCACGCTCCAGATGGAATTCAGCCAGAAGGTGAGAGAAAGAACAGCATGGGGAGACCAGTCTTTCGAGGAACTGATCCCATTTTTTATTTTTCCAGGGTCTGTTTTTATACACTGAGATGTTATACAAAAGTCACGTGGGGTCAGCAGTCCTGACTTTTATTAAAGTCAGGTGCTTCATACAAATGTATACAGAGGTCTTAGGGGTGTTACATCATCTTCTGGCCAGGGGGCTGCTGACAATTTATGACCCTCTCCTTGTGACAGCGGTCAGTCAACCAGAACACTTATTTCTCCAGGGGTGATTATTCTTAAAACAGACACCACCTTCCAAAGGTACCAGATAAAGTTACATTCCTATAGGGTGAGGGTGTAGTGGGTTTTAATTAAGGAAAGAATTTGCTTAGCCTAAGGTCTAATGTGATTAATATCAAAGGTTAATACTTATTTCTTCTATATATTCATTAATGTGTATAAGGGCAGGGGATGTGGAGACTTAGCAGCAAACATTGGCTCAACAAATGAAAAACCCTTCACCAATACAATTTCTAATCAGCCCACTATACTATACTAATAGTTTTCTAACTTCTCTAAAGAACCTGTTTTTAGAAGGTTTAAAGCATCTCGTGCCTCTCACGGTTGGGAGGCTGTGAGCAATCACATGTGGCTGGACAAGCCTGTCTGGCAGGCTAGAGAACCTTCAGAGGAGTTTGTAGGTTGAAACACTCCTGTCACGCCCAGGAATTATTATTAACTGGAGCTCTAAGTTAACTCTTTTTCAGAAAGAAGTGGCGGGGGACAGCCCCCCGTAAAGTCAGAGGTGAAGGTGAGAGCACAAAGCAGTAAAGTAGGCAGACTCTGGTTTTGGGGGTAGATGCTCGAGAATTTCCAGGGGGACTCCTGAGGCTTGATCCCGCCTTTGCGTATGCCGAGCCTCCTTCCTCATGACCTTTGCCATGGGCGGAATTCCTCATGCTGGCTCCCGGCACCGGGGACCAGTGCAGACAGAGCAAGGGGCGCTCGGCCAGGCCCAGCTGGGAGACGGCACTCACGCACCTGGTGACCACCAGCATCTTGCAGCTAGCACAGCCTCCAGAACAGGGGTTTGTTTAGACTGGCTTTCTAAACAGGGAGTTGACGGCACGAAGACCTTAGGGCATCTGTCTCCCCTGCCCTCAGGATACTCTTTATAGGTCGTCCGGTTCAGGAACAGGCCTGGGCCTCTCCTGCTGTTGCTGTTGCTGCTGCTGCTAAGTCGCTTCAGTCGTGTCCGACTCTGTGCGACCCCACAGACAGCAGCCCACCAGGCTCCCCCGTCCCTGGGATTCTCCAGGCAAGAACACTGGAGTGGGTTGCCATTTCCTTCTCCAGTGCATGAAAGTGAAAAGTGAAAGTGAAGTCTCTCAGTCGTGTCTGACTCTAGTGACCCCATGGACTGCAGCCCACCAGGCTCCTCCACCCATGGGATTTTCCAGGCAGGAGCACTGGAGTGGGGTGCCATTTCAGCCTCCTGCTGTTATGTGTTGGTAAATCAAAGCAAAGCACCTGTAGTCACTCCCCATCTTAACCTCCTTAAGGGCTGACTGTGAATGAAAGCGGGAACCAGGACGCGGCTCTCTGATCCGGCTGTCTTGCCAAGGCTGTGGGCAGCCTGAGCCCAGTGAGCCGGCTGCAAGGGTCTCCGCACTGCCAGGCCTGAAGCCTCTGCAGACACGTCATCCATCCGTCCTCGGCAAAGCTGGGGTGGTACCAGCTCCTTGCTGAGCTCCTGCTGGCACGGGGCCAAGGAAGACACGGCCCCCACCCTGAGGAGCTCACACCCAAGGGCACGGAGGTGGAGACAGACGTGGAAACCCCTCACAGGAAGCTCATCGCACTGATGCTGACCCCCAGGCACAGGAATGTTCATCCTGAGACCCGTCTCCTGGCCTGTGTCTGTAATTTCATGAGCGAGCAGCAGGGGCCCGCGGGGGCGCCATCGCCGTGCGAAGCTGTGTGTCCTCTTAGATTCCCGACAAGCGTGGTCTCTGTGACCCCTCTGCAGCCCCATCCTCAGCTGAGCCCAGGAACTGCCCCGTGGCCAGATGGCAGCTCCCGGAGGCCAGTGACGAGCGCCGCTCCGCCTGGGGTCTCAGGACTCGACCTGGGGCTTCAGCACAAGTGTCTGCAGACAGAACTGATCACGTGTCTGACTGGACGTGTAAAGATGGCTGAACACCAGTCCCACCCGCAATCTCCTCTCCACACTTGGCTTTGACCCTCCTCCTGCTCAGCAGCGAGCTCTGAGACCCTCCCCGGGACCGGGGTGGACCTTTGCCGCTGCCCTGACCCAAGTCACAGTGTCACAGACCTCTGCCCGGCTTCCTAGGATGCCAAGTCTGGGAACCCAGCGGCCAGGCTGTGAGGAAGCTCAGACCACCCCGCACGTCCCCCAAGTCGGGGCGCCTCCAGAGATGCCAGTCCCCAGGGCTTGAGTCACCCCAGGCTTTCTCGCTTTCCAGCTGAAACCACAGAAGCCATGGAAGAGAGATGAAACACCCTCATGGAGCCCTTTCTAAATCTCTGCTTTTCGGAACCTGTGAGTGTCACAGAACGCTTGTCTGATGCCATGAAGGTTTGGGATGGTTAGTTACCCACCCATAGCAAACCAAAACGCCACGCCAACCTCCAGCCCAGGCAGCCCCGCCCCGTCTGTACCCGGCCGCCCCCTCCCCCATCTCTGCACCTGCCCGCCTAAGGTCTGCTCCAGAGACGGTAAGGTCACCTCCTCCACAGCCAAAGCCCCAAAGGTGCCGGCCTTTCTGACCCAGGAAAGGAAGTGCCCAGAGTCTGGTGTGACCTGGGCTGGAGTCATGACAACCACCCAGCAAGGTGGACATCGTTACATGCATTAGAGAAACCGAGCTCAGGAAGGTCAATAACCAGCCCAAAGCCACACAGCCAGAAGGGGTGGAGCTAGAGTTCAACCCCAGGCCTGCCTCCCGCCTGGTGCTCTCAGCTCAGTCACTCAGTCGAGTCCAACTCTGCAACCCCGTGGACTGCAGCACGCCAGGCCTCCCTGTCCATCACCAACTCTCAGAGTTTACTCAAACTCATGTCCATTGAGTCGGTGATGCCGTCCAACCATCTCATCCTCTGTCGTCCCCTTCTCCTCCTGCCCTCAATGTTTCCCAGCATCAGGGTCTTTTCTGGTGAGTCAGCTCTTCGCATCAGGCGGCCAAAGTATTGGAGTTTCAGCTTCAGTATCAGTCCTTCCAATGAATATTCAGGGTTGATTTCTTTTAGGATGGACTGGTTGGATCTCCTCAAAGTCCAACGGACTCTCAAGAGTCTTCTCCAATACCGCAGTTCAAAAGCATCGATTCTTCGGTGCTCAAGGCAGCTGCAAGCCAAGACCAGCCTCCTCTCCCAGCTGCAGGCTCCGCCCACTGAGGCCCTACCCATGACAGGCTCCACCCATAAAGGTTCCACCCATCAGTCACAGCCCCGCCCACGGCAGCCTCTCTGAGTCCTCAGCCGCTCCTGGCTGCACCCACCTCCCTTTGCTTTTCAAAAAGACAGCTCCTCCCTTGATGAGATTCCTTTGCTCCCAGCAGGCCACACCCAGCAGCTCTGAGCTCTCTTTGCACTTGCTGCTCAGTCGCTCAGTCGTGTCGGACTTTTTGCGACCCCATGGACTGCAGCACACCAGGCTTCCCTGCCCTTCACTTTACCTCCTGAAGTTTGCTCAAACTCATGTCCATCAAGTCAGTGATGCCATCCAACCATCTCATCTTCTGTCATGCCCTTCTCCTCCTGCCCTCAATCTTTCCCAGCATCAGGGTCTTTTCTAATGAGTCAGCTCTAATACTCTGGCCACCTGATGTGAAGAGCTGAAAAGACCCTGATGCTGGGAAAGATGGAGGGCAGAGGAGAAGGGCATGACAGAAGATGAGATGGCTGGATGGCATCACCGACTCGATGGACATGGGTCTGAGTGCTGCAGTCATGGGGTCGCAGAGTCGGACACGACTGGAGTGACTTAGCAGCAGCAGACAGCTCTTAGGGGCCAAAGTACTGGAGTTTCAGCTTCAGCATCAGTCCTTCCAATGAATATTCAGGGTTGATTTCCTTTAGGATGGACAGATGTGATCTCTCTGCCCTAGGACGAGTTCATCACCTTCTGGATCTGGTTCCAGAAACGGGCTCTGCCTGCTCCAAATTCAACCAGGGCAACCCTAGCCAGTTCCCACGCAGATGGCACACCAAAATCCCCCAGGCGCCTGGGCCCAGCTGCTCAGCCAGGGAGACGCCAGGTTAGGACAACAGGCCAGCTGTCTGGCCCCAGCAACCAAAGGCAGAACTCAGGCAGAGTTCAAGCGGGGAAACCCCAGATTCCTGCTTCATGCAGGGACGGCCCCCCACACACACACACGATGACCCCCCAGCCCACACGACAACCCCCCCACCCACACAACAACCCCCCAGCCCACGTGACGGCCCCCCAGCCCACACGATGACCCCCTGCCCACGCGACAACCCACCACCCACACAACAACCCCACTGCCCACGCTATGACCCCACCATGCTTGGAAAGAGGAGCCTCCATGGATTCCCAGCCAGCGAGGATAATGGGAGGCCACACAAGGGAACCTGTCCATGGCAGACGGAACCACATCCCCCCAACATCAGAGTCCTGGCCCTCAGCTCCTCAGAACGTGACGGGGTCCTAGAGAGAGGCACGCAAGTTACAGCGAGGCCACTCGGTCTGTCTCCAACACGACTGTGTCCTTATAAACAGGAAACTGGGGCAGAGACGCACAGAGGTTCGAGGAGTGGAGACACAGGGAGGAGACGGCTGTCAGCAGGCCAAGAAAGGCCCGGTCCCCGCAGACCTCAGAAGGAGCCCGTGCTGGGGACAGGGTGATTTCAGGCGCCTGGCCTCCAGAGCCGTCTGAGAAGAAATGTCTGCGGGATTCATTCCTGTGGCCCCAGGAAACCAACCCTCCAGGAGCGGGAGGCAGGGCTGGGGACTCGCCGCTCCTCTGCCCCCCTGAGCCTGTCTTCCTCTGCACGGGGGACGGTCATGCTGCCCCAGGCCGGGCTTCTGCAGACTGGCATGAGGTAGGGGCTTTGCAGGGGTGGTGTCTGCTGGTAGAGGGGTTCCCTCCCGAGGCAGAAGCGGGGAGAACATGGCAGTGAGCACCCCCACCCCCAGAAGCTCAGGCTGCCCACGGCGGGCGCCCAGCTACCTTCGGCTCCAGCTTCTGGCAGTTCACAGACTCCTGAAGCTTCGAGCAGCTGGTCCAGGCGCCCCGGCCACCCACGTCCCTGGAGGGTGTTATTTCATCGCCGGAAGAGTTGCCCTTCCTGACCTGCAAGGCATCTAAGTATCTCACGGGTGGCATTCCGGAAGGTCAGGGCTTAGGTGGGCATCTGAGCCCATTCCCTCGCCCCCCCCCAACAAAGGGGAAAGCAGAGGGCAAGTCTGAGGCCAGGTCGGGGTCAGGGCTTGGGTCCCTGGACTCCCAGGCCAGGGCCACCGCTTGTCCCCTGTGTCACCTCGCCGTGGGCCAGGTGGCCACCAATGGGACAGCCAGGGACCTCGTCTGGGTCTTCAGCGTACAGCTCAGGCCCAGCACACAGCAGGTGCCCCACGACTATTTCTGACGTATGATGGGAAACAGGGGGGTGCGTTTGGTGACTCAGAGCACAGAACAGCACCCCGCGGGGCTGAGAAGTAACAGTCTGAGTGACGACATCAGCTTTCAGCTCCTGGGCCTGGACTATCGGCCAGACATGGCGCTGGGTGATTCCCACCAGTGACCCGGGTCACAGAGCCGGGAGTGGGCACACGGCACCACGGACTGGAACCCAGGCCTGCAGGACCCCAAGCCCCCACTGTCAGCTCCCGCCGGGAGGGTCTGTGCGTGCGGCATGCATGCTCAGCCGCTTCAGTGGTGTCTGACTCTTTGCGACTCCCATGGTCTGTGGCCCGCCAGGCTCCTCTGTCCATGGGATTCTCCAGGCAAGAATACTGGAGTGGGTTGCCACACCCTCCTCCAGGGGATCTTCCCAACCCAGGGATCGAACTCACATCTGTCTGCATCTCCTGCATTGCAGGTGGATTCTTTACCCACTGGGCCACCGGGAAGCCTGAGGGTCTGTGGGGGTTGTGCTAATCCTTCCAGGAACCCTCACTCTCCAGGCAGAGTTGGCAGGGGGGCAGCCAGCTGGGGGACTGGCCGACTCTGCATGCGGGCCCGCTTAGAGTCAGAAGCTGCCCCCCTCTCTGCCCAGGTCCCTGGAAATGGGGCTGCAGCCTTGGCCTGGAGATACCACCCGCCTGGTGGGGACCCAGCTGCCCCTCAGGTCACCATCAACGAGTCCCAGTGGCCCAGAAGAGCCCTTGGCTTTGAACCCAGCAAGGATGGCACGGGCGTCCAAGAGGTCACCACACCACACCCCCGGCCTCTCCTCCTGACCCCTCTCCCAGGAGGACACTGTCCACTGTCCAGAGCCTGCTGCTGACCCATCACTTAAGGTCCAATTATCCCGTTCATTCTGCACATCAGGGAACATCCTCTCTTGACCATTCTGAGATGGACAAACAGGTTCCAAGGACGGAAGCAGCTTCCAGGCCGGAACTGGAAGCCCTGTCTCTCTGGGTCTTGCTCTCCCCTCTGTGGCATGCTGCGTGGGGCTGGGGGGAGAGCAGATAACTGAGGGGCAGAGGGCAAGGAGGGGACCAGCTCTGGGGGAGGCAGGTCCACCTTTGACCTAACTCGCTGTGTGGCATCTTCCCGGGGTGCCCCTGCTTGGCAAACCTCCCTGTCCACAGCTATTTTCATGGACTCTGAGCAGCCCAAGGGCTGCAAGCTCACAGCGCTCATCAAAAGCATCCGTTTCACCTGTTGTCGGAGTCCAGCACCATCTCCTGTAATGGAAGGGCCCTCCTTCACTTGAGCCTGGAGTCCAGGCTCTCTGCGTCCTCCCGGGGGCCAGCAGCCCTTTCTTGGAGTCTCCAGTCCCGGCCGGACCCTCCTCCAGTGCCCAACCTCGTGGCTCCACACTTGCCCCCCAGATGCTTGCCTGGTAGACAAAGACCCTCTTCCCCCAAGTCATGAAGCGGCTTCCCGTGACTGAACCATGCAAAACCCACAGCAACGTTCAATTTAAAATTCCTCCGACCTGCTCCTCGGAACCATGGATGTGCACGGGATTCCAGACCCACAGGGAAGGCCAGCCCTACAACCCTCGTGTTTTCTCCACAAAAGGTGGACCTTAAGAGCCTACTTAGTGATCTGTGTTGCTAACGAAGGGGTCTCAGCTGGGGTCTGAAAATCTGGGCTGGACGATCCTCACCCAAGTCAGACACCCCGCCCACCGGCTTCGGTGCTGCCTGGACCCTGGTGGGAGTCTGTGGACGGACCAGGGAGGGATGGGGGGTCTAGTATCCGCTGGGTGGTCCTGCAGGAGCTCCAGTCTCCTCTCCTTCCTCGGAGGGGCCACCAGGGCTGGGGGAGGGTTGCAGGGACAGCCGCTGGCCTGCGACTTCTGAGGGCAGGCTCTGTCCCCAGCGGCCACCCAGAAATACCCACGACTCTCCTTTCTGCCTGGTGGGCTCCGCACACCAACTGGCTCGAGACGCATGATCACCTCCCACAGCAGCCGGGGAAACCGAGGCTCTGGGAGGCTTAGCAACTGGCTGAGATCCCACAGCTTGTAACCGGCAGGGGAGGCATTCGAGCCCAGGTCTCTGTGTGACTGGCCTGGTTTTCCGTTTCTTCTGGCTTCCCCGCCCTCCCCACTTCCTTTAACCTTCTGCCCTTCTGCGTGTTCTCCACCTAACCCGCCGGTCCAAGAGGGTGACGGTAGCGGAAGCGTGTCCTGTGTGTGTCTCGTTAGAACTGGGGGTCTGGATGGTTGTGCGTTCCTAGAAGTGCGCCCACCACCACGATCAGCTTTAGAATATTTCCATCCCTCTGAAAAGTAAATCCTCTGCCTGCAATGAGGGAGAGACGGCTTTGATCCCTGGATCAGGAAGGTCCCCTGGAGAAGGAAACGGCAACCCACTCCAGTACTCTTGCCTGAAAAAAAAAAAAACCCATGGATGGAGAAGCCGGACAGGCTACAATCCATGGGGTCGCAGACAGTCGGACATGACTGAGTGACTTCACTTTCACTTTCACCATCTCCATCCCTCTCCATCCCGCTCCCTCCTCCCCTGGCAACCAGTGACGCAACCAGTGACCTTCCCATCTCTGTAATGGATTCGCCTACCCTGGACATTTCATAGAAAGACAAACGCACCATACGTGGGCCTGTGTGTCTGGCTTCCTTTACTCAGGTTAAGGCTTTCACGGTTCACCCACGCTGTAGCAGAGGTCAGCGTGTCGTAACTCTTTATGTCCAAACAATTGTCCACTACAGGAACATACCACATGCACTCCGGGGTGGCTTCCACTTTGGGGCTATTCCCCCTTCTGCTCTGGACACTCAGGCACAGGCCCTTCCCTGTGGACGCTCCCCTTTCCTACTGGTCACATGGTAACTCTGCATTTAACCGTGTGAGGGACTGCCGGACTGCCCCCCTAAGTAGCTCCATCCCTTCACCCTTCCACCAGCAGCTTCTCCACATCCTCATCAATATCTGTTCAGTTCAGTTCAGTCGCTCACTCGTGTCTGACTCTTTGCGACCCCATGAATTGCAGCACGCCAGGCCTCCCTGTCCATCACCAAGTCCCGGAGTTCACTCAGACTCACGTCCATCGAGTCAGTGATGCCATCCAGCCATCTCATCCTCTGTCGTTCCCTCCTCCTCCTGCCCCCAATCCCTCCCAGCATCAGAGTCTTTTCCAATGAGTCAACTCTTCGCATGAGGTGACCAAAGTACTGGAGTTTCAGCTTCAGCATCATTCCTTCCAAAGAAATCCCAGGGCTGATCTCCTTTAGAATGGACTGGTTGGATCTCCTTGCAGTCCAAGGGACTCTCAAGAGTCTTCTCCAACACCACAGTTCAAAAGCATCAATTCTTTGGCGCTCAGCCTTCTTCACAGTTCAACTCTCACATCCATACATGACCACTGGAAAAACCATAGCCTTGACTAGACGGACCTTTGTTGGCAAAGTAATGTCTCTGCTTCCACTGGTCTTTTTCATCATGGTCACCCTGATGGGCTTCCCAGGTGGTGCCGTGGTAAAGAATCCACCGGCCAATGCAGGAGATGCAAGAAGCACGGGTCCACTCCCTGGGTCGGGAAGATGGCAGGGATTGAAGGAGGAGGGCATGGCAACCCACTCCAGTCTTCTTGCCTGCAGAATCCCCTGGACAGAGGAGCCTGGTGGGCTACAGTCCACGGGGTTGCAGAGTCAGACACGACTGAGCGCACCCTCGCCCTGATGGGCGTGAGATGTGTCTCACTGTGGCTTGGGTCTGCATCTCCTCATAGCCACCGCTGCTGAACATCTTTTCACATGTTTATTCACCATCTGTATATATTATTTGGAAAAATGTCTATTCAGATCTGTTCATTGAATTCGGCTTTTTCTGATTGAGTTATGAGAGTTGTTTATATATTCTAGACGGGCTTCCCAGGTGGTGCTAGTGGTAAAGAATCCGCCTGCAATGCGGGAGACCTGGGTTCGATCCCTGGTTGGGAGGATCCCCTGGAGAAGGGAAAGGCTACCCACTCCAGTATTCTGGCCTGGAGAATTCCATGGACTATAGTCCATGGGGTTGCAAAGAGTCAGACATGACTGAGCAACTCTCACTTTCAAGTATTCTAGACGGGCCTCCCAGATGGTGGTAGTGGTAAAGAACCTGCCTGCCGATGAAGGAGACATAAGAAATGCGAGTTCGATCCCTGGGTCGGGAAGATCCCCCAGAGGAGGGCATGGCTACCCACTCCAGTATTCTTGCCTAGAGAATCCCGTGGATAGAGGCGCCGGCGGGCTACAGTTCATAGGGCCGCAAAGAGTCGGACACAACTGAAGCGACTTAGCATGCACGCACACGAATATTCTAGACACAAGCCCATCCTCTGATATATGATTGGCAGATACTGTCTCCTGTTCTGTGATCTGTGTTCTCATTGCTTCATAATGCTCCTGGCAGCGTAAGACTGCTTCATTTTGAAGAAATAAATCCAACGTATCTATGTCTTCTTGCTTGCGTACTTACTGTCGTTTCTAAGAAACCCCCAAGATCAAAAATCCCTATCCTGATATAATATTGTCTTCTGAAAGTTCTACAGTTCTTTAACTTTTAGCTCCTATTATAATTTTACATAAATAGAGTCACATCTCCCTCCCTGGTACTTTTATCACGAGATGCCATTTCTTTGTCTGTGAGTCGGGAACAACAGGGCTTATCTCACTGGCTTTGTGCAGTTTTTAATATCACGATTGTTTTGCCCGTCGTCCGCTGAGAGCAGGGCGTGAAGGACACCAAGTTCTCAGCTGAGTGGGGAGACCCGCCCAGCCGCCGGCATGGAAATTCCATTTGAGAAGTGAACGTGGTCACATGGCTCAGCTCCTGGAATCCGCCGGTGTTTTCAGAACAATCCAGTACACAGAGCAGGTCGGGGGATGTTATCTGACCCCCAGCCAGCCGGAGCTCTAAGGCCAGGAGGGAGACCTCCACGTGGGGCTGCGTCCAGCCAGCCCGGAGAGGCGGGGCACCCACAGATACACATTTGTGGGAACAAACATGGAGAGTCTGCTAGGAGGGTTCAGGGCACCGCGGGTTCAGAGCACCGTGGGAGGGAAGAACTGTAAACACCCCCATTTTACAGAGGGGGTCTGGAGCACCCCCCCACCCCACCCCGGAGCAAGACAGCACCCAGACCAGGCCCACAGTGGGGTCAGGCTTCAAACCTTTGCCGCCGCTCACCTGGCACCCCTGGGGCTGCTTCCTGCATAAAACCCCCCTGAGCCTGCAGAGTGTGGGGTGCTGACGGGGATGCACGGACGAGGGGCCCCAGATCCTGCCTCTGGACAGACGCCACAGCCAGGACAGAGGATCTGCTGAGACAGGGTCTGCTGGGCACTGAGACTCGTGCCAGGATGGCACCCTGAGGACCGGGCTGGGAGCACTTCAGGATGGAGGCTGGACCCTGGCCGGAGCCCCCCGGCCCCACACACCTCAGCTCGCAGAGGCTCTCCCCACTGCACCCCACCTCTCTGCTCCAGGGTCCAGGCTCGCTCCCCTGCGCCCCCCTACACACCCTGTCTCCTCCTCTAGCCCCTCCCCCTGCCCCAGAGCTTTCTTCCCGTCATCTGTCATCCCCGCCACACACCACCTCATCCGAGGGGGGGTTGGAAAAGACTGGAAGCTCCTTAGAGTTTCTTTCTACCTTGATGGGCCCTCCTCTTCGCATCAACAGCAGAAGGACCGAAGCCATTACAATATCTCTTAAGGCCGGTTTCCCAGCCTCGGGCCCAGCCGACACTCCGGGCTGGACCACGCTTCTGTGGGCCTGCCCTGTGTACCACGGGGTGGTGAGCAGCGTCTCTGGCCTCGACACCCCACCACGGGCCTGTGGCACCCCCTCCCCCGCCAAGCTGAGACCATCAGAAGTGGCTCCAAGCAAGGCCAAATGCCCCCCACCCTCCCCCGGGAACAAAGGCACCCTTGGCTGAAGACTGAGAACCACCAGGAAAGCGCAAAGGGCAGGGGCAGGGAGGCACAGAGGCTCAACCTAGAGCAGGGGCCCAACAGCAACGCCCGCCACCGTGTACCTGCCCAGACCCTCCCCTTCCCTGAGCCTCAGCTTCCTCATCTGTAAAACAGGTCACCACAGAGGGCAGCCATCAAGAGTGCAGAGGACAGTTGCTGAGGCCGGGCACACGTCAGCTCCAGCCGCATCTGCCTTCATACACGGCAGAGCTCACGCTGCCTCCCCTCGGGTTGGACCCCAGGCTTCCTGGGGGGACTGGCGACTTCTAGTCAGAACAAAAGCCTTCCTCCCGGGCTGATGGTCGGAGCGGTGAGGGCAGCGTGGGCCTTACCTGTCCCTCCTCCGGGCATCCCCATGGACTGTGACCTCCGCGAGCCGGGCCGGCACCCGTGAGGCGGCGGGCGGGCGGCAGCTGGCCGAGGGCTGGAGCCTGTGCGGCCAGCACAGCCCTCAGGGGACATGCCAGAGGGTCACAAGGCAGCTGCCACCCTCATGCCCGAGGAGGGCCGGGCCGAGCCCTGCCCAGCACACCGAAATAGACTGCCACCCCACTCGGGAGACACACCTGTTCCCGGGCGTCCGGGAAAGTGGCTTTGCAAAGGCAGTGGGGGAGGGTCCCGGGGAAGCTGAGTCCATCTGCGGCCCCATGTGGCCGGCCCGGCGTGCCAGCCGCACCCCGCCCCACCCCACCCCCGCCCAGCGCCTCCCAGCCCATGCCCGGATCCTGGGGACCCAGCCGCACAGCTGCGGCCTCTGCAGCTGACATTGACTCTCCCCCAGTCTGCAGACCAGAAACCCCCAAAGGCTCTGGGGCAGTTGGGGAGGGTGCTTCCCTTCATCACCAGTTTCTGGGGACTCTGGGCGACCCGGACTAGCATCCACATCACTGCCATCTCAGCCCCGGAACTCACAGGGTTGGCTTTTCTCTGTACATCCCTGCGTGTCCTTCTTTGTCTGTTATACAAGGACACCAGTCACTGGATTTAGGGTCCTCTCTCTTCCAGGAGGACCTCCTCTCCATCCTCACCCTGATTACCCTGCAGAGACCCTATTCCAAATAAGGTCACACGTGAAGGTTCCGGGTGGACATGAATGTCAGGGCGACCTACTTAACCCACTCCGCAGCCCTGTGTGCCAGATCGGAGGAGACTCAGGCTTGGGACACTCGGGGGGCCCCTAGGCATAAAGGCAGCGGTGAGAGACCCTGACTGCCTGGTCCCCTGGTGCCCCTGTGCTCCTGGATGTCTCTCTGCAACACTCGGCATTAAGCTCTCCAGAGGCAGAAACGCCCTGTGACCCATGAACCACACAAGCAGGCAGGCCTGCCTGGCCCCCAGCACGCGGCCCCTGAGACCCTGCAGGCGTTATCCTGGCTAACCGCACGTGATGGCCTAGTGGCCGGGGGCCAGGATCCCACTGCGGGGAGGCTCAGTGGCCACACCCTGGAGCACAGGTCATATTTCCCAGGGCTCAGCTGCAGCGTCTCTGGGGGTTGGGTGGGGAGGCCACGTCAGCCCTCCCCCAGCACCCAGCAGAAAACACCTCATTAGCTCAGCTCTGAAGAGTCAGAGGGGGTGCTGGCCGCCAGCAGGGACTCTCCCGGCCTGGTCTGATGTTTGCTAACCACACTAGGTCTTCCCTGGGGGCTCACACGGTAAAGAATCCGCCTGCAATGCAGGAGACCCAGGTTCGATCCCCGGGTCAGGAAGATCCCCTGGAGGAGGGCATGGCAACCCACTCCAGTGTTCTTGCCTGGAGAATCCCATGGACAGAGGAGCCTGGCGGGCTACAGTCCGTGGAATTGCAAAGAGTCAGACACGACTGAGCGGCTAACACTATACCACAACTGATCACACTGGTCTGAGCCTCTCCGCCTGGTGGACGGGGGGTGGTAAGCATAGGGCTGCAGGCAGCGTCACGCCAGGCCCCGGGTCCTGCCAGTGGGTACGGATGACGCGTCCCAGGGAGAGAACGACAGCCCCGCGTGCTTACAGAGGAGGAGAGCTTCTCTCCACTCATCTATTCTGCAGCTTCGATGCCTTGCGGTCTGTGCCCAGCCCGGGCCGAAATGACCACTGCGTTGGCGACGGCAACAAAGACAGCAGCCCCTCTGAGCCCCCAGCCAGCCCCGCACCCAAGGCAGGGACGTCACGTCCCTACTTCCCCCGTGAGGACACCGAGGCAGAGACGGGGGAGCTGGGCCAGCTCCAGTGAACAAGAGAGGCTCGCAGGCTCTGAGTTTGAGAGTCAGACAGGAGAAGAGGGGCAATACGGTCTGGTGCCTGACCCGGGGTATCACAGGGGGCGGTGGGCGCTCCCGGCGGGGCTTAAGGGGACGCCCCAGCAGAGAGAACCCGGGGTGACTCAGAGCCCAAGGGGTGGCAAGCTGCTCGACTCTGGGACGGAGGTTGGAGAGGGGAGACGGCGAGCTGATGTTCCCGGCAGGATGGCGCCCTTGGCTATATGAGGCTCTGCTGGGGTGGGAAGGCGGGCAGGGGCCAGGGCAACAGAACTTCCATGGAAAACCCTGGGTCGGTCTCACCCTGAGAACGAGGGAGGCTGGGGTCTGCCCAGGCACTGGAAAGAGAATCATCGTAGGAGGAGCCGCGGGTACCGTCCATCCACAGGGCAGGCGCTGCTGCGGCCCAGACTCAGCGTGGCTCAAGGCCCCCTTGGAAGGACCGCCTCCCTCGCCCATGCATCCCAGTGAAGATGACTTGGACATGAACTCCAAGCCCACTGCTGCCTGGGGAGAGCACCCAAAAGAGGCCAGCTGTCTTGCCTTCCCGACTCACCTCCCCAGGGCTGGCGCCTCCCTCACCAGGGTCCTCCCCCCCGGGCCGGATGCCTCCTGTCCACCTGGGCTGGGCGGGCAAGACCCCTGTGCATGACATGAGCAGCCACAGCACCGCCAGAAGGGCTTCCCAGGAGGTGGGAACCGTGGGCTGGGGGCTCCTTGGTCCCTGGGGCAGAAATCCGCCCCGGGCCTGGTTCAGCTGGCCTGATCTGGTGTTCGCTGACCACGCTAGGTCTTCCCTGGGCTCCATGCCTCTCCAGGTATCTGCCTAACTGACCCTCAGCTCCGGGTACCTCCCCACCCTGCCTGGCCTGCACCAAGGCCCCCATGGAGGCCAGCACACCCAACCCCCCCCGACCCCATGCCATGACCCACCAACTACAGTGGCTGCCAGGCCTGTGGGAGACTGCCCTTGGCTTGTGGGGACACGTGCCCTGCCCACAGAGGTTCCAGGGCTCCGGGGACCCATGGCCTCCTCTCCCACGGGCTCAGGTGGTTTCCCAGCACCAGGGGTGGGGGGAGCTGCCTGGGCCCTGCTCCTCTTCTGCATCTGTTATGGGGGGAGCGGGCAGGAGGGGCAACATGAGGCAGCACCCACGGGGAGGACGGGCCGCAGCCGCCCAGCCTCATCGTGGGAGATTCCTGCCCCGCAGCCTCTCCGAAGTCCCCGTGCGCGCTCAAGGCAGAGGACCAGGATCCTGGTGAACCTAAGCTAACAGTGGACGTGCATGTTCCCCCCAGGGATGGCGACCAGTTGGGGCTGTAGGGGAGCAGTTCCTTCTCCCCTGCCCCAGACCCTGCAGGATGAGCCCCCATCCATCCCTCTGAGGATGCGGGGTGAGGGGTAAGGTGGAACGTTGTCCCTTCCCCACCTGGAACCTTTCAGACTGATTCTCAGGGAGGGTCGCAGAGAGACTGAGCCGGGCCCTGAAAACCCACAAATGGCTGTGTCCAGGGCACTTCACACCGGGCTCTGTGCCGCCGGTAGGCAGCTTCCACACGGTTCCAGCATCAGCGCACAGAGAGATGCGCCCACCCGGCAGCGGCCCCACGCGCACAGAGTACAGCCTGCAGACGGACCGGGCCCGGGCCCCCCTGCTCCTGCCCCCTCACTAGGGTCCCCAGTCGTGGGGGAGAGGGCTCTTCTGGCCCTGTGACTTGGTGTCTGCTCCCGCGCCTGGCTTGGTTGCCGCATGCACGCAAGTGGAAGTGACCACCTACGGGTTCAGGCGTCACACAGCTCCCTCTGCTCTTCCTGCACGGAGCGCATCCCCCAGGCCACCTGACGATCCCAGGAGGAAGATGGAGAGGGGAGGGGGCCAGCCCCTGGGAGCCCAGCCTGGTCAGCTGAGCTCCGGCCAGCCCGCAGGCCCCAAGCCAGGATAACTGATTGCCGACTGAGCCTCTGAGCTTCGGGGTTGCTCGTCCCACAGCGTACCAGTTTCTTGTGACCAGCACGAATGGGTAAAACAACAGTCCTGGAAGCCAGAAGTCCAAAGTCGGTACCACGGGGTTGAAACGCAGGTGTCTGCTGGGCAGGGCTCCCTTGGGGCCCGGGGGGGAGGATCCTTCCTGCCTCTTCCAGCTCCGAGTGGCAGCCAGCATCCTTGGCTCATGGTGGCATCACCCCATCTTTGCCCGCCCTGTTGCTCCCGGCCCCTTCTCCTCTGTGAGTCTGTCTGTAGCCTCCCTCTGCCCCTCTAAGAGTCACTGTGATGCATTTAGGACTCACACAGATAATCCAGGATGATCTCCCCAGTGCAGCATCCTTACCTTAATCCCATCTGCAAACCACTCCCCCCTTTTTTTTTCAAATACTCACAGGTCCTAAGATAAGGACATGAAATATTGGGCTGGGGGAGCGTTTTTCAGCCTGCCACACACAGCAATCGCTTATACAATATGTGAATACATAACAGATTTTTTTTTTCACCAAACAATACTTTGCCCTATTACTTGGGATGTGCTCTGCTATTTTCCTTTCTTTTTCTAGGCTGGGTCCGCTCTGTTTCTATTCATTTCAACCTCTTACGTAAGAAAGGCTGCTGTGACCGCCTAAACTGATTTCACGCCCACAGATGGGTCGCCACCTGCCGTGGAGGAAGTTCTGTCCTGCCTTCTACGCCTGTACCCTGCCAGAGTTGGGGGACCAGGCAGAAATGACAGCGATTGAAAGAAAAGAGAGAAATGTGCTCTTCCTGGACTCAGAGGGTGGGCAGGACTGCAGGGGCCTGGAAGGACCGCCACACGTGAGGGCGTGATCCAGGCCACCCTGCCCCAGGGACAGCCCTCCGCCTGCGGCCCCAGCAGGCTGGCTCCAGCCAGAAAGGCAAGGGGGAGCGTGGCCAGGTGGTTTTGGCGGCCCCACTCACGTCCCCGAGCCCCTGACTGCCCCTCTCCCTGCACACTCCCTGCTCCACATTCCAGAATAATTCTTCCCCCCCAACAGCCCCGCTCTGCGTCCAGTCATCCCTGAGCCTTCCCGAGTGATACTCACTCGCATCTTTATTGCCGAATGCTGCTTAAAAAGATAAGAAACAAATGAAATCAAGGGCTTGAAAACTTTACGACACGTGAGTACTGGTTTTTCAGGTAAATTTAAGGCAATGAAAACACCGGTGCTTTCTCAGGAGCATAAAAATTATCTCTAAAGGGATCCGAGACATCGTCCAGGCCCTGGATGAGGATTCATTAAGACCCAGCCGGGCCTCTCCTGAGCACTCAACCCCCAGAGCCATCGGAGTGCTGACACCTCCACCCAGAAGTCCTCCAGGAGCCTCACGGTCGGAAAAGAGAAGGCCTCACCACGGCCACCCTCCCTCGCCCCCCTCTCCCCGCCCTCCAACAGGGCCACGCATCGCACCCAACACCCCCACCGAGCTGACTGCCCTTGTGCAACTCAGGCAGCCTTATGTTTGCAGCCGGCTCCATGTCTCAGCCACTGTGTGACCTGGGCCCATCGTCTTCACCTCTCTGGGCCTCAGTTTCCCGTCTCTCTGATGGGGGTGCCTACCCATCGGGCTTCAGAAAGACTGAACGAGATGATACACGTGAAAGTGCCAGGCGCCTCACGTGGCATGTGATGGGCACTTGGTGAGCAGCATCTTTCGGTCCCAATTCCTAACTGTGTGAGTTTGGCTGGAACAAACGGCCACAAACTGAGTGGCTTAAATAACAGAACTCTATTCTCTCATGGTCTGGGGGCCGGAAGTCCTGAATCAGGGTGCCAGCAGGGCCGTGGTCCCTCAGGAACCCCCAGGGGAGAGCCCTTCCTCACTCCTCCTGATGCGGGTCGCGGGCGACGCTTGGCGCGGAGCGGCAGCCCTTCGGCTTCCGCCTCTGCAGTCCTGGGGTCCTCCTCCCGTGTCTCCACATCCGTGTCTCTCTTCTTCGTCTCATCAGGATGCCCTACTCCATGTGACCTCATCTCAGCTAGCTACATCTGCAACAACCTTATTTCCAAATAAGGTCACATTCACAGGGACCAGAGTCGGGACTTCAGCACTGCTCTTCGGGGACACAACTCAACCCAGAACACAGACCTGCCTGTCGTCACCAACACCGTCTGTGGTCTCGGAGCAGCGCGTGCCACACGTCGGCATTGCCCTTAGGCTTTCTCCATCCTTCCCGGGGCTGCCCCTTCTCTCGGTTCCTCCCACCCACCCCCTTTCTCACCTGGTTGAGACTCTGCCCCATCCCTCCTCCCTGCCAGGCCGACCTCCGGGTCCCCAGCACAGAGCACCATCTCTGGGGCAGGGGGCTCAGGAGGCCTCCCAGATCGAGACCGAACTCCGTGTCCCAGACGCCAGCCTGGCTGGACCACGTCCCTTCAGTCCACTCTTCTCGCCTGCGTCCACGTCGGGGGAGCTGAGCTCAAAAGGGGCCACACCTCGGCCCACCAGCCCCCACAGCATCCGCACCACTGTCTATGACACGTATGCCCCCGAGACAGCAAGTCCAAGGTCCCCTAAGGCAACGGAGAGCAGGGACCCCCAAGGTACCAGCTGGGAGGTGGCTGCAGTCAGACAAGCCTGGATGCCCACGGGTTGAGCGAGTCAGAGGCTGTCTGGTCTGCGTCACAGAGGAGCGGATGCCCTGAGCAAGGTGTTCTGCTGGTAAAGGCGGGTTGGCTGTCAGCTCTGAGGCCCCCACCAGGAGCTAGCAGGCTGACAGGGTGACGAACACAGTCAGGGAGACAAACGAACGCGCAGGCTCATCCTGCGATCAGTGTATAACGGCAGTGTATAACTGCCGCACGGCTTGGGGGTCAGGGGCCTCTCTTGAAGGAGGAAAGGATGCTGAAGCTGACTTCGAAGGCAAAGAGAAAACTTAAGAGCAGGTGGACGAGTCCAGTGGAGGAGTCAGCAAGTGGGAAGGCACCCGAGGTAAGGAGGAGGCTGCCCAGAGGCCCGAAGGAGGCCCTGCAGGACGGGAGGGGGAGAGCGTCTCGGTGACCCCTTCCTTGAGCCTGGCAAGCAAGGAAATTGCCGGTGAGGATGATCGGAGGTGATCTCGTCTCCGTCTCCCCACTCAGAGACGCCCCTCCTCGGCCCACGCTGCCTTCTCCACGCAGCAACACACCTGGACGCAGCCCCCCACGCCCCTGCCCTGCCCCCTGTCCCCAACACACACACACACCCGCTCCTGGGCCCCACCACCCGATCTCAGAAGGAGAGCGATTCCTCATCCCGGCCGGATAGAGCGCAGGGCACCCGCCCATCCCCTGCTGGGGCAACACAGGCAGACAAGCGGCCATGCAGAGAACCAGAGAAGGAGGAACAGTAGGCTCACAGAAATACAGATGGCCCAACGCCACAGCAACGCCCTCGGCGCCCGGGGGGCAGGGGAAAGCTGGGGGGACCCTCCCCATCCGCTGGCGAATCTGAGAAGACGGACAGTGCCCTGTGCTGGGCTGGGAGGGGACGGGGACAAGGGACTCGCGTGTCCTTTGGGTAAAGGTGTGAGGGACAGTGGTTTGGCAGACAGACGACACTCCCATTTAACATTCCGCTTCTGGGCAGACATATAACTTCCACTCACAGGTCAATGCACACAGGTGCAAAACCATGTGTGCAGGAGTTCTCACCCCGGCTGGATGCGCTCGGGTCCCTGAAAGCACACGGGACCAACGGCCCTGCGTGCTCCTGTGCGGGGAGCAGTCGCACAGCAGCCTCCCACCAAAAACGCTCAGCCCGAAGCCCATCACCAAGGAACAGAGACCCACGCAGATCAGGGAGGGGGCAGCCCACAGGGAAACAGGTCTGGACTCTCTAAGTATTGGCAGCATGAAACAAAAACTAAAGAAAACAGGTGGGAAGAATGTCCCAGGATAAAGGCGACCAAAGACAGACATGTTCACCGGCTGTGGTGTAGACCCCAGCCTGGCTCCTGGAGGAGAAAACGCAGACAAACATCTGTAAAGGGGCCCTGTGTGTGGGGGGCGGGGGGCGGGGAGACAGGAAACAGGGATTTTCTGCAGCTGATATTTGGGTACAGACATGTGCTAAAGTGTTATAATGCAACTAACTTTCAAATGGTTCAGAAGAGAGAGACAGAGAGACGGATAGAGCAAAATGTAGCAAAACGTTCATAGTTGATGCATCCAGATGAAAAAGTATCACAAGGTATTCATTGTACTGACTCCCCCACCACCACCAACTTTTCTATATGCTTAAAACTTTTCAAAAGATCTGGGGGAGAAACTGATGAAGAAGGCAGAATCCCCCCGGGAACAGGATAGACCATGACTGGCTAACTTTACCCTCATGGATCCTGGAAAAATACTGCAGCAACAGAGACAGACCCGGGGCTCAGAATGCCTGGCTCTGGGCTCAGGGACCTCTCTGACCTCGGGTGTTCACCTGTAGCCAGAGTCGGCAAGCGCATGGCTCGCACACACACCCCCACGGCCGGCACCTGTGGCAGGCGTGGGTAGCCCATCACCGGTTCTCTGCCTCTGAGTGATTTGGTCTCCATCCTGTGAGCTCCTAAGGGCGGGATGTATATTCTAGATACATCTTGCCCGGCCCAGCCCGGGACAGGGAGGTGAGTGGTCCTGTTCAGGGTCTGATGAACGAACCAATAGCTGAGAGAACGGACAAAGGCCCGCGGGAGACCGGACGCCCCATGGGAAAGGCAAGGGCGTGGGTTCTGAATGTGGAAACCCACCCCCCACCCGGCGCCCTGGCACCGTGCCCAGATGCTGGCATGGCGGGAAGTCCCCTCACCCCGCTGGCCTCAGTTTCCCCACCTACACCCGGGACTGGAGGAGCGCACACTTCACTGGACAGCGGGAGGAACCAGCGGAGCCCCACATGTCCAGGGCTCAGCCCTGGCCTGTTTGGGGCAGGACCGCAGGACCACCTGCCCCAGAGCTGCTGCGGTAAAACCCCCGAGCGTGTATTTGCACACCCGTTATCGTAACAGCAACACTCACAACAGCCAAGGGGCGAGCCACCCCAGCGTCCACGGTCACGTGGACGGACAAACTGTGGGCTCTTCACGCGATGGAATATTAGTCAGCTTCGAGAGGAGGAAGCTGACACAGGCTACCACACGTACGAGCCCTGACGACGCTCTGCTCAGCGAGACAGGCCAGTCACAGAAGCACAAATACCACAGGGCCCCACTGACGTGAGGCGCCTGGAGCAGACAGAATCCTGGAGGCAGAAGGCAGAGCGGTGCTCGCCAGGAGCTGGGGTGGGGGTGGGGGCCGGTGTGTCGTGGGGCCGGAGTTTCAGTTTCACAAGAGGAAAAGCGGTCAGGAGGTGCCGGCGGCGATGGCCACACGAGCGACTGTATTAGATGCCACAGAACTTACACGGCTCAACGCTTAGGAGGGTAAACTTTATGTTGTGTTTATTTTACCACAATTTAATTTGCCCAGCGCCTAGGGAGGCGGGTGGAAAGGGCTCAGACCCACCTGGACAGCACCTGCATCAGCGGGGATGAGACCAGGAGCAGGACAGGATGAGGGGGCCTGCAGGACGCCTGCTGCTCTTGCGGGCTGGGGGCAGAGGCGGGGAAGGAAGGCGCCCCAGAAGGGGGCCAGCCTGGGTAAAGACGGCGTGGAGACAGGGCAGCCCACGTGGAGAAACCTCCAAGGTCTCAGCCTGGCTGCCAGACAGCGTGCAGGGAGGTGAGGGCGGGCTCTTCTGCCAAGACGAGGAGTAAGGTCTGTGCAAGGTGGACCCAGAGGCCCCCCGATGAGACCCCACCCTTCAAACACCCCTTGACGATGGCGAAGTCACATGCCCACTGGGAAAATGGCACGATGGCATCTCAAGAAATGAAGGAGAGGTGCCTCTCAGCCAGCAATGCCGCCCTGGGACACACCCCAAGGAAAGGAAAGCAGGGACCTGAGTGGATATGGCTCACCTGTGTTCACAGCAGAATCGCTGCCAACAGTCAGGAGGCGGAAGCAGCCCAGGTCTCCAGGGAAGGATGGACAGATGAACAGAGTGGTCCATCCATGCAGCGGAATAGGGTCCGGTCTTAAAAAAAAGGGCAGGGCATTCCAACACCCGCTGCAACATGAGGAACCCAGAGGACGCTGCGCTCGGTGACACAAGCCGGCCACAAAAGGACAAGCTCCGAGGCTGCCCTGCATTTCTGCGAGGTCCCAACAGCTGCCAGATCCACAGGGGCAGAAAGCAGAACTGTGGGTGCCGAGGGCAGGGGGATGGGAGGGGTGGAGGGCAGGCGATGAGGAGTTACTTCGAGGGGACCGTTAGCTGAGAAAGATGGAAAAGGTCTGGAGACGGATGTGGTAAAGGGTCTCACAGCAACGTGAATGTACTTAGCGCCTCTAACGGCGCGTGTAAAAACAGCTCACGTGACGTACTTTAGATTATGTGTCTTTTACCACAATATGAGACACGTTAATGCAGAAAATGCTGTACTTAGGGCTGGAAAAATAACATGGCCAAACAAACCAGAGAAAACCCACAGAGTCACAGGCAGCCACTGAGAAGCGATTGTAGGAGAGCATGTCCTACTCGGGAGCGCTTCCTGGGTGGTGTCAGGAGGGGCGTGCGGGACGTGGCCCAAGGCTTCGCAGGAGAGAGACAGCCGTGGGGCCGGGAGGTGGGGGGTCACAGACTGCTCCCTCTTCAATCCCCTGTTCTTGCAAAAATGAACGTCTGGTTCATTGCACAATTAATGATAATAAAACAGACTCCAAGAAACTCTAGTGAGAGTGAGACCCCTAAAGCAGGACAGGTCCCCGTTTGGGACTCCCCAGGTGGCGTCAGCAGTCAAGAATCCGCCTGCCAATGCTGGATGCACAAGAGACGTGGGTTCAATCCCTGGGCTGGGAAGATCCCCTGGAGTAGGAAATGGCAACCCACTCCAGTGTTCTTGCCTGGACACCCCATGGACAGAGGAGCCTGGCGGGCTACAGTCCATGATCACAAAGAGTCGGACACGACTGAGCGCACATGCACCCTGTTTAAGGTCCCTGGTAGCAGAGGATGGGACCCAGAAATATATGGGGTAAAGGCAAGAGCCAGTCGTCATTCAAAAGGGAGATGCCTGGGGTCCAGCCTGCCAGTTTGGAGGGTCAGCTGCGAGGAACTCTGGAGGATGAGCAGACTCTGAATCAGAGCCCAGGAGACCTGGGTGTGTGAGCAGGGTCTTCTCAAGCCTCTTTTCTCATTAAAATTGATGGCATTAGTCATAATGGCTGCGATCCAAAAGTCTACAAACAGTAAATGCTGGAGAGGGTATGGAGAAAAAGGAACCCTCTTACACTGTTGGTGGGAATGCAAACTAGTACAGCCACTATGGAGAACAGTGTGGAGATTTCTTAAAAAACTGGAAATAGAACTGCCATACGACCCAGCAATCCCACTGCTGGGCATACATACGGAGGAAACCAGAATTGAAAGAGACACATGTACCCCAATGTTCATCACAGCACTGTTTATAATAGCCAGGACAGGGAAGCAACCTAGATGTCCATCAGCAGACAAATGGATAAGAAAGCTGTGGTACATATACACAATGGAGTATTACTCAGCCATTACAAAGAATACATTTGAGTCAGTTCTAATGAGGTGGATAAAACTGGAGCCTATTATACAGAGTGAAGTAAGCCAGAAAGAAAAACACCAATACAGTATGCTAACGCATATATATGGAATTTAGAAAGATGGTAACGATGACCCTGTATGCGAGCCAGCAAAAGAGACACAGATTTAAAAAACAGACTTTTGGACTCTGTGGGAAAAGGCAAGGGTGGGATGATTTGGGAGAATGGCATTGGAACATGTATAATATCATATGTGAAACAGATCGCCAGTCCAGGTTCAATGCATGAGACAGGGTGCTCGGGGCTGGTGCACTGGGATGACCCAGAGGGACGGGATAGGGAGGGAGGTGGGAGGGGGGTTCAGGATGGGGCACATGTGTACACCCATGGCTGATTATGGCAAAAACCATTACAATATTGTAAAGTAATTAGCCTCCAATTAAATAAATTTACAACAAAAAAATCAACAGCACTGCCTGCATCCCTGTGGACGTGCCTCCTACAAGGTCGGGTACCTGACCTGCAGCTCTCGCTGTCTGCACACCCTCTTCTCCTGTGACCCAGGAGGCCTCATGAAGACAGAGAGCACTGGCCTCGAATCGCAGCTTTGCCTCGTCCAGCTGTGACCCCGGCCACCCCTCGCGCCCAACCCAAAAAGCCCTAAACACTTCTGAGGACTCTAACCAGGTCACAGGCACCTGAGTGCCCAGAGAAGTAACAGCCCAAGTGAAGGCGAGCTGGAATCCTACGGCTTTTATAAGACCTGGGAAGACCCACAGGTCTGGGCCCCAGATGTGGCCAGCAGTTAATTACCAGCGCCCCCGTCCCTCCTTGGTGAGACCACAGCCCACGGGGCCTCGCTCAGAGCCTGCCCTGCAATTGCCCTGCAATTCATTTTCCTCGCGGGCACCCAGGGAAATGGCCTTTGCCAAATATTAATAGGACTCGGGTCTATTTGCCCAAGCAGAACCAAGTCAATGGGATCTGAATATTTCTGCTCCCAGAGACGAGGGGAGGCTGGACCAGGCTGGGCCTGATGTTCCGAGCAGAGCTGGACGCAGGTTTGAGCACAGCAGGTCCACAGGTGAGAGCAACCCCGGGTCCCAGGTAAAAGGAGGGCTGTGGCAAGGCGCTGGCTTGCCAGGTGGTCCAGGGATCCATCTTGAACTTCCTTTTGTCCACATGCCTGGGACCAAGACTCCCAAACTTCCCAACTTGCAGCCTGCGTGTCGAGTGGTCGGTCGCCCCAGGCAGAGAATGATCCCAGCAGGAGGCGATAAAAACACCTGACCACTGGACACGGCTGTCCTGATGCTGGCCAGGTGGCCAGTGACATTCCCCCCCACCCGCCACTCCGACCCGGAGCCACAGATCGCGGGCCTGGTGCCGATACTCTGCAGACTGCTGCGGCCTGGAGCGGCGGCTGGAGCCGTGGGAAATACAAGGTTCTATTCCTGGCATGACCCTCTTTCCCAGAACTGGGGCAGGGAGGGCCGGGCCACAGCCAGGGTCTCCATTGTGGCCCGAGACCCTCTCTGAGTCTCCGGGTCTCACCAGTCCGCGACCCACCCCTCAGAGGCTCACCTCCCTGGCTGGAATGCCTCCAGAGGGCACTGCCCGGCATCGCCCAGCGGGGATGGACGATCCCCCTTCTGCCCCCAGCTGTCTCTGTTCCTGAACAAAAGGATGCACAGGGCTGTGTCTGGGCTGCAAGGGCTCATGGGGTCAGCTGCCAAGCGCTGGGTCGTGGGCGTCCCTGCTGCGAGGCAGGGAGGGGGCCCTGGCCTCCAAACTAGGGGCCACACCTGGACCCTCAGTGGTCTCCCTGTACACCCGCCCCCACAGAGCCCCCCAGGACAGGGTCAGTGTTCCTGTTTCAGCTTGCCAGGCCCCCAAGCCCTCTGCAAGGACATGGGCCTGGTGTGGACCTCGATGAGTCCGAGCTCTAGGGGAGGATGAGGCACCAAGGAAAATGGATGGCCCAGCCACCCGTGTCCGCTCTGTGCCCCTTCCCCCCACTCAGAGTGACCTGTCCTCCCCAATCCTGGCCACACCTGCACTGGGGCTTTAACCTCCCCCGCCCCCATTCACAGATAAACATGCTGAGATTGCTTGACTCCCCCACCCCCGCCCTGGCTCAGCCTGCAGTCATGGGGGCAGGTGGGGGTGGGTCTAGCAGACCCCCAGAAGCCTACGGTCTCCATACTCCCTCCCTGTCCCCTCTCTGCATGCTGTGACTGCTCGGCCCCCTGTAGCCACATCACTGAGCACTTCCTGCCAGCGAGGTGCTGTGCAAGGTACCGTGAGGGCAGACAGGGGATCACGGCGCCTGAGAGGCAGATGGCACCTTACCCAGGGCCTAGCGTGGGGCAGAGGCATGAGTGAAACTCCCAACACACGCCCTACACGCTCACCTCTGCCCTTCTACGGCTTTGTCTGACTCCTGAGTGGTGGGCCGTCACCTCCTTCAGGAAGTCTGCCAGGATTTCTCTTTCACGACAGGTTGTTTCCCTGCCCTCTATCCATTCCCCCACAGCCTCCTGGGGGAGTGCTTTTTCTCATCGTGTGTCTTTCCCACACGCTGTCCACCTCTTTCACCAGGCTGGAAGATTTTGGAGGGAAGAACTCCCTCAAGGTCACGTTCTGCACCAGGCCAAGGGCTCCACATGGTCAAATGAAACCACCTCCTCACCCCTACCCCCAGGGATGCTGGGTTGACTGTTGCCTGTCCATGAGACCCAGGGAGGTGGGGAGGGTCTCCTCGGTCGCCCCGGGGAAGGGGCAGGTCCTAATGGAGAAGATAGGAATGTTGGTGGGGGGAATCCAGGGAGCCACCTCCTCCCTGAAGACTGCTTTAAGGGGTTCCCAGGAGGAAGGCTGAGGCCCCGCTATCCTTCCATCACCCCAAAATCCAGAGCAGAGCCCTGCTGAGGTCTCCTGGAGGCTGCAGGGGTGCCTGGGAGCAAGGCGAGGAGGGTATCGGGGGACGAGAGGCCCCCTGTGTGAGGGATGGGCAGGAATTACCCGCAGGGCCCCAGTCTCCAGCGAGATGTCCTCGCCGAGGTGCTGATCCTGGAGATGGCAGACCGTACTTTGAGAGAGGGATCGTTTCTCTGCGAGTCCCTTTCAGAAGGCTGCCCCGCCCCCACCAGTCACCCCACACTGCCGCCCCCTCCAGGGGTGATGACATCATCCTGACCCATGATGCCCCAGGCCAGTGGGAGGAGTGGGGAGAGCAGGCCCCCAGTTTACAAGGTGAGGTGTGGAGGAGAATCACTGACACACGGAGGCGCTCGGAGCAGGGCTTCTGCTGGGCCCGGGGAGCCGGCTGACCCACATTTCTCGCGGGAGAGAGGACGCAGCTCAGCAGAACCTGGGATCCGGAGGAGCTCCCGCCACCAGCCAGGTCCCCAGAGCAGGTTTCTCAAGGTCACTTGGCCTCTGTGTGCCCACCTGTACAATGGGCAGTCACGGAGACCACTCCTGCAGCGTCGGAAGGACCCGAGCAGGGATGCTGTCTGGGGCGTTACGATGATCATTACAACCATTCTCTGCCACCAGTGATGCCAGAGCCCTCGGAAACACGTGGCCACAGTCCTCGGATCAGAGGACCCAGTGGGGGAGACACGTGCCCCCCAGTGGGGAGGGGCATATGGGGTGCTCCCAGCTGGGAGCACCTCCCCCCTCACCAGCCATGTGACCACGGGTCCTGCCCCACGTCTTAGTCCAGCTGCCGTCCCCCCACATCTGAAAATCGGGAGCAAGAATCCCCACCCCGCCAGGCTCTGTGGCATTCCAGACGGGGCCTGGATGACCTCTCCGCCCGCCCGCAGGTACCAGATGCCCCACAAATGGCAGACGCTGAGCTCCATTAGACAAATCAATTGCTCCCATGGGCTCGGCTCCGCCACCAGCTGGGGGCTGGGGTGCCCGAGGTTGCCAGCACACACCCAGGTTATATTTAGCTCTCTGCTGGAGCCCTTCCAGGGCCGGGCAAGTTCTGCAGGGGACGCTGAATTTCAGACCAGCCCCCAACTCCTCACCGGCCACTGTGGAACCTGCTCCAGAGCCCACAGAAACTGCTCTCTTGTAACAGCAGATGACGCTATCCCAAGAGCATAAACACACACACACACACAAATCCCTGCATCATGTCGGGGCCACTCAAAGGCCTAGAGCCACAGGGAGAGTCCACCTCCCAAAACAGAGAACGCCATCCGGTCCCTGGAGCAGAAGCCGGCTGGTGCCAGGGGGTCAGACAGCTGCTCTCCACTCAAGCCTCTTGAGACCAATACTGAGCACACGCCTACCCCCACCCGTCCCCCCCACACATCCTTAAAATGAAGAAGCTGGGAAAATAAAACAGCCAAGCATCAGAAGAAAGAAGAAAAGGCAGATTTGCCCATAACTCTTGCATTTCAACATGTTTTCTGCCTGTTTTGCAGATGACACTGTGTATAAAATTGCGGACCCCACATTCTTCATCATCAGTGCTGGCACACGCCTTGTACTCCTCCTTGACAATCGTATGAATGACTGCATAGTACTCCATCTTTTATCACCAGTTCCGAGTGTGGTCTAGGAACCCTGGGGTCCCCAGCATGCAAGCAGGGAGCCGGCCGGGTCGAAGCCGTGCTCATAATAAGACTGAGATGTTATTTTCCTCCATCACTCCCTCTCCCTCCCAAATGTACGCTAGGGTTTGCCCGAGGCCCTGTGACACGTGGCCTCACAGCTGACAGAACGCAGGCCGGACATGGGCTCCAGCCGCCGCCCATTAGCCAGACGCTAACAAGATTTGCACAGCTGTAAAGCAAGGCCGGTCTGTTCCCTGAAAACACTCGTAGCTAACATACAACGGGCTATTTTCCTTATTCAATGAATTAAATATGCTTAAAAATTCTCCATTTTGATGTCTAATACACTATGGTTTTTCCAGTGGTCATGTATGGATGTGAGAGTTGGACTGTGAAGACAGCTGAGCACCGAAGAATTGATGCTTTTGAACTGTGGTGTTGGAGAAGACTCTTGAGAGTCCCTGGGACTGCAAGGAGATCCAACCAGTCCATTCTAAAGGAGATCAGTCCTGGGTGTTCATTGGAAGGACTGATGCTAAAGATGAAACTCCAATACTTTGGCCACCTCATGTGAAGAGCTGACTCATTGGAAAAGACTCTGATGCTGGGAGAGATTGGGGGCAGGAGAAGGCGACAACAGAGGATGAGATGGCTGGATGGCATTACCGACTTGATGGACGTGAGTCTGAGTGAACTCCGGGAGTTGGTGATGGACAGGGAGGCCTGGCGTGCCGCAATTCTGAACTGAACTGAACACTCGTTTAGTCGCTCAGTCGTGTCCAACCTTTTATGACCCCACCAGGCTCCTCTGTCCATGGGATTTCCCAGCAAGAATACTGGAGTGGGCTGCCATTTCCTTCTCCAGGGGGATCTTCCCGATCCAGGGATTGAACCCGCAACTCCTGCATTGGCAGGCAGATTCTTTACCACTGAGCCACAAGGGAAGCCCTGTCTAATACACTGCTGCTAAGTCGCTTCAGTCGTGTCTGACTCCATGCGACCCCATAGACGGCAGCCCACCAGGCTCCTCCATCCCTGGGATTCTCCAGGCAAGAATACTGGAGTGGGCTGCCATTTCCTTCTCCAGTTCTAATACACTAAAGATCGATAAATACAATGCACTTAAACAAAAGCTCTTTGGGGTCCTCAGTAATTTTTTGAGTGAAGGGGTCCCAAGCCCTCAAAGCTGGAGAACAGCTGCTACGTACGGGCAGATAGACGGACAGTAATTTCCTGACTCAACATCTCTGGCTGGACACTCACTCTGCAGAGCCTGTGACCCCCTGCAGTGAAGGAGTTTTTATGCACCAATCATATCTGTGTTTCAGAACCCTTCTTCAGAAGATTCCAGAGAGCCGCCTTCTTCTACTGAAGGCATGAACATATTTAAGGCTCAATGCATCTCACCTAGCTGCTCCCAAGAGACAGCACACACCCACAGTCAGAGGCCCCTGAGGCCATCAGCTCTGGGGACTGTGGGATGTTTACATTCGGCTGACTTGAGACGTACAATTTTTATCCTCTGAGAGGTCTTTTCTCTAACCCTTGGATCTTCTACAGACCCCACAATGAGGGGTAAAAATGGGTTTCAGTCTCAGAAACAGAATGTTCAAGAAGCTGCCCAGGAAAGCCAAATGATGCCCCCCCAACAATATACTTGGGTCCTTATCCCTAGGACCCGTGGACCCATAAGGTTAAAAAATGGGGCGATTGGTCTTTGCAGATGGGATATAAGGACCCTGGGATGGGAGGGTCACCCTGGGTTACGGGCCCCAAGCACACTCACCAGCGTCCTCAGAGACAGAGGCGGAGGGAGACCTGCCCACACACTCGGACGGGGCGGCGGGCAAGCTGAAGGTGCTGGAGAGGCTGGCCTTGAGATGCAGGTGACACGGCCACAAGCCAGGGAGTGCCGGCAGCCTCTGGCAGCTAAGGAGACGGGGAGGGGACTCCCCCAGCACCTGCGGAGGAGGCCCCGCCCTGCCGAGACTTGGCGTCAGCCCAGTGACATGGATTTTGGACTTCAGGCCTCCAGAACTGGGAGAGAATAAGTTCCTGCTGTTTTAGCCCCGAGGTTTACAGAGCTTCACATCAGCGGTCCCCCTCCAGTATCGGGGACTGCCTCCCTGCTCTGTCAGCCCCGTTCCCTGGGCACCAGGTCCTAGAAAACCTTGCCCTGAACTGCAGGGTGTCCCCCAAAGGGCCCGCTTAAGGGCTCAGTGTGTGTACTCTCGCCAGCGATTTTAATTCCTCTCAACTCCTTTTCAGAGGCCATCGGCTGCCTGGGTGCTCCGCCCAGCAAGCTACTCTCAGAGAAGGAATCTGGGAGGTCAGGTCAGGGGGCGGGGGCTGACGGAGGAAGACAAGGTGGCCGCGGCAAGGGCAGAACAAAGCTCTCACGTGGCAGGTGCAGAGAGCGGGGGTCCCGGCTCGGCCGGAGAGGAAAGAGTGAGGCGGGGTGATGGCGGGGCCTGGCGGGAGAGGTCCAGGCGACGCTGAGGTCTGGCAGGGACCCCTGCCTGAAGAAGCCGGAGGCGGCCCTGGGGAGCCCTGGCAGGGCCACCCGTGGTCCTCAGCAGGCGGACCTGCCCTGTGGTCATGCTTCATGTGTGCCCCAGGCCCAGGCCACACCCCACACCCGTCAGAGGCAGCCAGGGAGGCGCCTGGCTGGACGCTGGGCTTCTGCACACAGATCGCGTTTCCTGATTTCCAAGGCATATCAGGGGTGTGTTCAAGGGAACCGGCGCCTGTAGCCCTGAACCCCGTGGCTACGCTTCAAGTGCTTGGCAGAAGCAGCCGGGCTCAGAGCTGGAGGAGAATGGTGGGATGTAGGCAGCTGGCGAGAAGCGTGTCACGGGGTCGGTGTGGCCACGGCCAGAGCAGCAGCAGGAAGGTGCCGGCCGGGTCCTGGTCAGTGTGGCCACGGCCAGAGCAGCAGCAGGAAGGTGCCGGCCGGGTCCTGCCCCGGCCCAACGGCCCCCCTGCTGCCCAGCCTGACATGCTGCGCTGGGCTCACAGCCCCTGCCCAGCCCAATGGCCCCCTCGCTGCCTGGCCCAGCCCTTCCTGGGTGACTGGCTAGCTCCGGCCACCCTGGACAGTCCGCTGATCCTCTGTGACCTCCGCCCCTGTGTCTGCCGGCCACCTCTCCCACGTGAGCGCCCCGGTCTGGCTCAGCCTCGCCGCCCCACGTCCCTGCACTCCAAGGGTGTCGGACTGTACTCTCCCCATGACGCTGACCCTCGTGGGTGCTCAGTGGACCCCTCCAGAGGCAGAGGCAGCCTGAGGGGCAGGCGGTGGCACCGAGCCATGGGGTGGCTCCAGAAGCCCTTCAGTTTACAGACAGGCTGTCCTTCCTGCATCTTCAAAGCCAGCCGTGCCACACCCCGTCTCCTCTCCGACCTCTGCATCTGCCATCACCTCCCCTCTTCTCTGACCCTCCTGTCTCCTCCTTTGCAGGCTCCTCGAGATGGCACTGGCCCCCCCTGGAACCCCCCAACTGCAAGATCTCTTTAATCCCATCCTCAAGGTCCCTTTTGCCATGTGCGTTAATGTATCCAACCTGTCTGGGGATGAGGACAGGGGCATCCTTGGGGGCCATTACTCAGAGATGAAGCAACTCAGAGAGGGGCCGTGTCCACCTGCCGGTCACACAGCAGCTAGGAACAGGCACACAGCCTCTCCTGAGCCCCCGGCTCCAGGTCCTGTCCACTGGTCCTGAGGATGGAGGCAAGGGTCTTGGACGTTCTGGGTTCTGGGAGGAGGAATTCCAGCACCAGAGTGTGGGGAGGGGGACAGAAGGTGGCAGGAGAAAACACACGCGTTTGGGGGAATCACCAGCGAGGACAGCGCTCTGTGCAGTCAGCTCAGTTGCTGAGTTGTGTCCGACTCTTTGCGACCCCATGGCCTGCAGCACGCCAGGCCTCCCTGTCCATCACCGACTCCCGGAGTTTACTCAAACTTATGTCCATCACGCCAGTGATGCCATCCAACCATCTCCTCCTCTGTCGTCCCCTTCTCCTCCTGCCCTCAATCTTTCCCAGCATCAGGGTCTTTTCAAATGTGCACAGTAGGGGCTCAATAAACCAAGTAAACAGGCATTCTAGGACAGCCTTGAGCCCTTGAGGGGCTGCCGATGGCAGGCATCAGAGGTTCCCCCAACAGGACTAAGGCTGGGAACAGCCGTGGCCCCAAAAGGCTGACGCTGGACCGTATCCGGACCCGTGGGCCCTCTGTGGGCACAGTGGCTGTGTGGTGATACCGGCCCTCACCCCGCCTCAGGGCTCCCCTGCATGGCTGTGGACAGTCACACCATGCAGTGTGTGTGTATGGGGGGGGTGGTCACGATCCCAGGACCAGCCACCACCCCAGTCCAGGACAACAGAGGCCCCAGGGTCCCGCTGGTTCTTCGAAGCGTTCTGCATGGTCCCAGAGCAGGACTGAGCCCCCACAGCCCGCAGCGGACACCCACCCATCCAAATGCCCCACGACTCTCCCCCTCCACGCCCCAGCCCTCCCCCTTCTGCTTCCTGGGACCACCTCCCAGGTAAACCCCCTGCAGCCTCAGCCTAGTCACTCAGAACATAAAGGTGGGGGTGGGCCCCCTGGGAGCATTTGCCACTCCAGTCGCCAAACTGGCATGAGGGGCCACAGGGTGGTCCTTATAATTCTTCCTTCTTAGAACTTCACGCCCAACTGCAGCACTAACCAGGGCCTTGGAGATGCCACTTTCCAGCAAGATCCTGGGGCCCCGGACATCCAAGCAGAAGCAGGAGGTCAGAGCAGCAGGTCAGAGAGGCCTGACCGTGAGTCCTCAACCAGGATGAGAGCAAACAGACGGGGGGTGGGGGGCTGGGCATGAAGCGGGCACCCGAGCTCCACCCATCGTCCATCCTCCACTGGAGGCTGTTCACGGAGCTGCCCTGACTCGAGGCAGCCTGTGAGGATTCTCAAGGGGGACCCACTCAGCTCAGCCCGGTGGGTGTGCACGGCGGGGCCACTGGGCGCTGGCTGGAGTTGGGTGGCCAGATCTGTCCAACCCCTCGTTCTGTGCGTGAAGAAACCCAAACCCCAGGCCATGGGGTTTGTGCAGGGGGCTGGGCGGGGCCCCTGTGTGCGCGCTGAGGACAGCCCCGAAGGACTAGGTCGGGGCTGACGCCCAAAACGCCGCTCAGAACCCGGGAGCAGGCAGCTCTCTGGGGACTGGGCTTCTCCTGACCCAGGCACTGGGCAGGGAGTGTAAAACAGCATCGGGTGGGCTGGGCAGGGCAGGCAGGAGAACCAGCAACAGAGGAAGAGCTGTGAACCGGCTGGCCATGCCAGCTGACGCCACGGCGGACCTTACAGGCTTTGCCTCGAGCCCTGGGACAGCGTGTCCGGCTGTAACAACAAAAAAAAACCACCCCAGGCCCCTGGCCCCACAGCCCACGGTCAGTCCGGAAAAGCAGGTGCTATTACCTCCACCTGAGAGGCAGGGAAGCCGAGGCAAAGAGCAGTTGTGCAGCCTGGTGGCCGGGACACTCTAGCAGGTGACAGCTGGGACTGGCACTCAGGTGTTCTGACCCCAAAGCCCTTGAGGCATCAAGCAAGACCACCTCCCTTGTTGCTCAGAAATCTCCAGCCAAGGCAACACGGCACACGAAATCCCCCAATACATCACTCTGCAACAGAATTGGTTCAGCCTGGGTCTGGCTCCCCACTAGCCTGGAAGCCCCCCTGTCCCCACCCAGGGTAGGAGACACCAGCAGGGGTCAGAGCACACCTCTCCCTCCCCAGGCCTTCCCCTGAACTCGGACTCAGCTCTCTGCTGGCTTGGATACCAGGCAGATGTCCACAGAGGTGGCTTCCCTGGCAGGCTGCGGAGAAAGGCCCTTAAGCGGCACCCCCCACATGAAGGGCAACGTGCTTCCTGCCGTGAAACCATCAGATGAGGTCCACGTGGCCCAGGAGGGTGATCCGAGACTTCACAGCTCACACGGCGTGTTTCTCTGAACCGACGACGGCTGAGCCTCAAACCCAGACGATCTCCCCACTGCAGTGGGGGGCGGGGGCAAGGGGCGGGGAGCAGGTGGTCAGAAAAAAGCAAGTCACACCCCTGAGAATGGCAGTGGCCCTTGTTTTTTCAGACGGGTACACTGAGGCCCAGAGAGGGAAGTCAGCTGGCCCAAGATCACACAGAGGTCCAGCAGGTGGGCCTGAGAGTCCGGGGAGCTCAGACACTAACGGGATGGTTGATGCCAGCGAGGCTGGAGCTGGAGAAGCCTGGGACGGCCGTGAATGCTGCCTCCATCAGGAGCAGTCAGTTCCAGAAGACCCAAAGGGCCTGGCAGAGGGGACAGCGAGGGCCAGGGGTCAAAGTTACAGGGAGATGTGTGGACTTGCGTGGTGACCCTCTCCCAGTCTGAGTGGTCCATCCCCAGGTGGGTCCCTGGGGCGGAGCCATGACCTTGGACAGGAGAGCACTGGAGAGACAGCACGTCCTCAGGAGCAGACAGGGCTGGGCTGGGGCTGGCTCTGCCTTCCCAGCTACGCCGGCAGGTGCCACACCTTGGAACGGGGCCAGGCTCCTCAGCTCAGGTGAGGACATCGGCTGTGGCTCCCCACCCCACGCTGTCACCAGAAAGCGTCATCGTGAGGCCCCCAGGGGATCAAGCCTCACCCACCCCAAACACTCAGCCACACATCACGAAGTCACCATCGCAGCCCCTAATGCATGCAGGGGAAGAGACAGAAAGCGCCCACCCCCCCACCCCCGGCTGGACACACCAGGATTCAAATCCAGCTGTCATTCACCAGTGGTGGGGTGTGATGCCCGGCGCCCTCCTGGGCGTCCACCTCCCCATCTATAGGCGGGGACACCCCAGCCACCCTGAGAAGCCCTGAGAAACCCTCGGCGGAGCAGGGCCCAAGGGTGGGCCCCACAAGCCGCAGCATCCTGACACTGAAGCAGGGTGCTGCCCGACACCCTAGAGACCTTGGCGATGGAAACATCCCCAGGTAAACAAACACGCAGCACTCGGGTTGCTCTGCCCTGCGTCTGAGCAGCCAGAGGCAGCCTGGCGGGTTGGCACCCCTCTGACTAGGGCCCACAGCAGCTCGCGAGACCACACGATCACCAGGAAACATGAGCTGCCATCTGAACACCAACCCGAGCTTTCCTGTCCCAACTATTTTATCTGCTTCTCCAGCCTCTCCAGAAGCCATGAAATTAAAAGACGCTAACTCCTTGAAAGAAAAGTTATAACCAACCTAGACAGCATATTAAAAAGCAGAGACATTACTTTGCCAACAAAGGTCCATCTAGTCAAAGCTATGGTTTTTCCAGTAGTCATGTATGGATGTGAGAGTTGGACCATAAAGAAAGCTGAGCACCAAAGAATTGATGCTTTTGAGCTGTGGTGCTGGAGAAGACTCTTGAGAGTCCCTTGGACTGCAAGGAGATCCAACCAGTCCATCCTAAAGGAGATCAGTCCTGAATATTCATTGAAGGACTGATGCTGAAGCTGAAACTCCAATACTTTGGCCACTTGATGTGAAGAGCTGACTCATTTGAAAAGACCCTGATGCTGGGAAAGATTGAAGGCAGGAGGAGAAGGGGATGACAGAGGATGAGACGGTTGGATGGCATCACTAACTCAATGGACATGAGTTTGGGTATGCTCTGGGAGTTGGTGATGGACAGGGAGGCCTAGCGTGCTGCAGTCCATGGGGTCATAAAGAGTCGGACACAACTGAGCGACTGAACTGAACTGAGCCTCTCCCACATACCAGGCACTTGAGACCCTCCGTCCCTATGGAGACCCCAGAAGAGGTAGCATCAGAGTCTCGGAGAGGTCCGAGGATCCCATGCTAGCAGGCGGCAGAGCTGGAATCTGAGCCCAAGGAAAAGCCCGTGTCTGCAGCGCAGGGGCTGTCTGACCCAGGGACCAGAGTCAGGCATCCAAGCAGCTCAGGGTCCCCACAGCTGGCCTGGCCCTGAGGCCCACCAGCAGGACAGACCCTTCCCAGAGGCTCCACCCCACCCCACCAGCTCCCTGCACCACCAGACTTGCCGACTCCCTCGTGCCAGCTCACAGCTCCCCCACAAGACAGCCGACACTCTGGAGGGTCAGGGTGTCTGACCGGCGACTTGTCCAGAGTGTAGGTCACACTCTCTTTGCTGAGACAGTAAGACTGGGCTTTCCAAGAGTTCACCCAAGTCACGACATGGGTCCAGAGAACATGCCAACTGCCCCCAAACCACTTCTTTGGACAGAAACCAGAAAGAATCGAAACGTCTCAGGTGGAGGGTTAGGAAGTGACCACAGATGCAAAGGACCAATAGTTTAAAGATGAGGATTCCCAGGCTGTCCAAGAGCTGCCGATTCCGGGGCAATGAGCACTTCCTTAGATGCAATTTCAGATGAATTTCTGAGTCAGGATGATTAAGTGTCTGCCGGCAATGTGGGAGACCTGGGTTCGATCCCTGGGTTGGGAAGATTCTCTGGAGAAGGAAATGGCAACCCACTCCAGTATTCTTGCCTGGAGAATCCCATGGAGGAGGAGCCTGGTGGGCTACAGTCCATGCGGTCGCAAAGAGTCAGACACAACTGAGCGACTTCACTTTCACTTTCACACCTAAGTCAGATGGTGTCACCCATGGAAACTGGGCACTTGTGTTAAGATCTGAATGCTGCCAACTGGGAGACCTCCATTCGAGCAAAGGAGTGGCCCCTGCAGATGGAATCACCCAACCTGACACCGAGTCATGGGCTTTGTAAGCAGCACGCGCCCACCTTGGACCCGGAACCAATGCCCTTCTTGTTTCAGATTCCTCATTGCAAAAGGTAAGCGCACACAGTGAAAAAAAAAACAAAACTGGGGAAGGTGACGGGAAGCGTAAAGATGCTGCGGGGAACACTAGCTCTTTCGCCGCCTCCAACAGAGGGGGACGCCCTGGACGGCACAACGACTTCCTTCTGGCCTGCTCCCTGCGCCGCTTCATAGCGCGGAGGTCGCATAGGATGCACCATTTCGTCCTCATCTGTTTTCTAAATGAAGCTTTTCTTCAGCACTTTCTCCTAACGTGAGAAACTCCAGTCACACAGGTAACAAGAACATTTTCGCCACCCCCCTCCTCCAGGAGAGCACGGTTCAGGAAGACACGATGCCGCTTGCTCTGGTCTACAGCTGAGCCCCGGGCCTGGGGCAGCGCTGGGCACACAGCAGAGGCTTAGGAAACATCGGTCAACCTGACGAAGGACCCACGGCCCATGTCCTGCTGCTCCCCACCACATACAACACAGCAGGTTTCTGACTTTCTGCCGCTGTTAGGGATGCTGTGGTGAACGTCTCTGCAGTGACGGCAGAGCCCCGCCTCGGATTAGAAATGTGTTTTTCTCTGTTTCAAAGGCCGGGGCTGCACCAACCGGAGCAGAGGACCAGGGCTCGGGCTCTGTGTCTACCGCACACTCTCCTGGCCCCGGGACAGCCGCCTTTCCTTCCCCGGGGCTCGGTTTCCCCTCCGTGTGGGTGGGTGGGCTAGGACTGGAGCATCCCCCAGGCCCCTTCCAGCTCTGCGTCCCTAACCCATCAGCCACGGGAAAAGAAGACGGCTGAGCTGCCACCCAGCTTTCCACCTGGCCCTGCCCTCCCCTTCTGGGCTGAATTGCATCCCTCCTGCAAATCCATAATCCAGTACGACTGGTGTCCTTTTAGGAAAAGAGAAGGACACAGACCCACACAGAGGGAAGGCCATCTGAGGACACAGGGAGGAAATGGCCACTTGCAAGATGAAGCAAGAAGCCGCAAGAAACCAGCCCTGCCCACACCTCCATCTCAGACTTCCAGCCTCTAGAAGTGTGAGAAGATACAGTTCTGTTGCTTGAGCTGCACGGTCAGTGGGCACCTTGTTACGGCAGCCCTGGCAGACTAATGCAAACACGCCCCCCATGACACTCACCTGGGAGAATCCTGCCCACCAGACCTGCAGCCACCCGGGCAGGACACACAGGCGCCAAGAAAGCCCAGAGGTGGCAGAGTTGGCTCTGGAGCCCCTCTGGGCTCAGGCTCGTCCCTCTGCCCCACCTTGCCCTGCCCCCCGTGACTCCACGGACTGGGATGCCAGGAGACCACCACCAGGCTCACCGGCGTCTCCTGGGCCCCACCTGGGCTCTGGGACAATGCCAGCCTTCCCTGGGGAGGGCCGTCAGGGGACCTGCCCTCGTGGACGAGGGAAGCCCCTGACCTGCCAGACGTGCACAGTGGCCAGACGTGAGAGGTGTGAGCCAACAGTGCACACACAGCCGAAGGGGCTCCCTCCATTCGGCGGGGACAGCGGGGCACGGGTGACTGTAAACAGAACGCAGCTCGCGCGCGATCAGGCTCGTCTGAGGCAGAGTGCCAGCTCCTCCCGCCCCACCGTGCTGCTTCCTCATCTCCCTGAACACTTGAAATGAATGCGCAACGAAGCAAGTAGGCACGGGGCCCTCTCAGAGGTGCCCTGAGTTACCAGACTGAAGGAAGGCAGGCCCGCAGCCTGCACGGCATAAAGGAAGGGGAGCCTCCCACCCGGGGCCATGGTTCAGGCCCCCTCAGGCGCTGACCGTCGGCTGGTCTGGGATGCTGGAGACTGGACCACGTGCTCCCAGCCACACCTGCTGGCGCCCAGCTCTAGGATGATGCCAGCCTTCCCCGGGGAGGGCCGACAGGGGACCTGCCTTTGTAGATGAGGGAAGCCCCTGACCTTCCAGATGTGCACAGGTGCCCGGCACCAGGGACCACCGTCTGCTCTCTCCCATCATGGTTGTGGGTGAAAATTTTACTGCTGTGCAGGTCACGGGCCGGGCCATGAGCGACAGGTGGAGGGTCGGCGTGCCCACTGCCCGACCCAGAGGGCTGGCTGACTCAGGCTGAGGTTCACTGACCCGCATGAACCACCAAGGGAGGACCCACTACGTGCGAGATTTCCCACCATTACCTCATCCTCTCCACGGGGGCAATGATACTGCTTTCAGGAAGCCAAGCTCAGGAAGCGGTCACGCAGTGTCCAAGACCAGCAGGTGGACACTATGATTCAAACTCCAGTCTCCTTGCCCTCTGATCCCCCCCCCAGGACCCCTGGTGCCCACCTACCCCTGCTCCCAGAACAACCACAAATGAGGGGGGAAATGCCAGGGTTCCTTCCAGGGCTCCAGAGATCAGAGGGATCAATTACGGTCGAGGAGAGCCTAAAATTACCTGGTGCACCCTGCCATTACCCTCCCCCCACCTACCATTAGATAAATGTGTCTGGAGGCTCTGCCAAGGGGGGTGCCCTGCTCCCCAGCCACCTCCAAAGAACAAGTTGGCCATTTCAGAAATCCTCTTCTAGAGAAGTCTGCCTCCTCCAGCCTGCCATTTGCTCTTACTTCTCTCTCAACTCCCACTGCCCGTGTGGTCCCTCCTTCCTCAACTAGGAGGGGGAGGGGACAGATTCCTCTTGGCGGGAGGGGGGGCGCTCCTGGGAAACATAGGTCAGTAAATGGTCCCTAAAGGCACACTCCCTCCCCAGTCCTATTTGCTCCCTACCCTCCCGCCCCTCTGTCCCCAGGGAGGAATGGTTGTCTCCTCTGGTTTCTGCTGGTGGCCAGGGGTCCATACTGTAGTCTGTGGGTGAGATGGGCTCAAGGCAGGACACAGGACTCAGGAAGCACCAGCTTCAAAACCCAGCCGCACTGCAAGACCTGAGCAAGTGACTCAAGCCTGGTGAGCCTCGGTCGCACCCTGGAAAATGGGGTGATGGCGTCTCCCTGCCAGGGAATGTAGGGACAAGCCCTCCAGCCAGGGCTGGGCCCCCAGAAGGCTCTCAAAACGGGGACTCTGGTCACTCCAGAGTCTCTCAGGAGACAAGGCCCCCCCAGCGGTAGGCCTCAGTTTCCCCAAGCGCACTAGGTGGTGGTGACGTGCGATTTTTCCAGCGCCGCACAGAGACTGTCAGACCCTGCGGGTGCGGCCCCAGAGGCAGCAGCCTGGGTACACAGTGGAGGGGACGAGGGGTCGGAGAGACCACGGGCGCGCATCGCGGAGGGCCGCACACAAACTGCGGGCTCCGCGCCCCCAAGTCTGCTCTGGGCGAGCCCAAGGCCCCGGGGAAGGGGGGGGTCGACCTGACGCCCGCCCCCAACCCACCTACCCACCCAGGCGCTGCAGGAGTCACACAACGGCGGCGCCCCGCTGCCGCCAAGCCCTCAACCCCCGACCCGTGTCACACACCTCTCCGCCGCAGGGTCTACGGCAGCCCGTTCGCCCGGACCCTGCTGCGACCCCGCACGCCGGGGAGAAAAAGCAAAGGAGCGTCGCCGTCCAGGCAGCCCGGCGCAGCCAGGCGGTGCGGCGCTCGGGGAAAGGGGTCCCCGCCCCCCCGGGCGCAGGGACAGGGAGGGGGATGGGGGGCGCGCCTGATCTGCCACACTGCAAAGACCCTGGAGCGCAAGCCGGCTGCAGCCGCGGGGCGGCTTCCCGTCTGCAGGTGCAGGCATCCCAGCCCTGGCGGCGCCGCAATCCAGCTCGGGGAGGCCCCGGTTCCCCGCACACTCACCCGCGCTCATCTCAGCGGCAGCTCTGAGTCGGGTCGCCGGGGCGGGACGGCAGCCGGACGCTCGTGTCCGCAGGTGCAGCGCCTGCAGGCGGGATGGGCCGCCCGCCCGCCCGCAGCGCCGCCGCAGCCCCTCGGCGCGCCAGCCCCGCCCCGGAGGCCCCGCCCCACCCCGAAACCCCGCCCCTGCCCGCCCCGCCCGGAGGCCCCCTCTCGCCCCGCCCCTATACGGGATGCACTCTGGGAAATGTAGGCCCCGCGCCCCGCTCCTCCTCGCTCAGCGCCACCTGCCGCCCCCAGGGATGGACTACGATTCAGGCAGGCTGCGCGGCCCGCGCATGCGCAGGCGGGCGACGCAGCTGCGTCCTCCCGCAGTCCAGTCGTGGGGGTCTTTGCGGAGCTGTCCGCGCGGCCTGGCCATCGGCGGCTGCCAAGAGCCCGCGAACGGGCCAGGAGCGCGGCCGGGTGAGGCGCAATCTTGGTGCAACGAGCCGCACGGGGCCAACTTCCTCCCTCCCCAGTTTGCAGAAGAGAACCGAGGTGGGGGCAAGCGAGGGTAGGCAGGGTTTGCCCAGTTGCCCGGGCAAGGGGCGAGGCCTGCGCTCCTGACCCCGGATCTAGGGCTCGGCGGCGGCGGTCCGATGGCCTGCCCCAGGCTCCCGGAGCGCCGCACCGTCTGGCGCCGTGGTCTGACCCCGGTGGCGCAGTCTGCGGGCCCTCATCCCTCCCCCATCCCCAGGAGCCGACTATCCTCTGTGACGTCAGTGACCTCCCTGGTCCAGCCCGGGGAAGGCCTGGGTCCCGGGTACAGCAGAGGGAAGGCCCTGGGTAAGGGGATCCCAGTGAGTTTCTGGTGCTCTTGGAAGGGGTGTTCGGGGGTGGATGTGGAGGGTCTGGATTGGCCGGTTCAGAAGGTGGACTCCCTGGACCTTGCCCGGCCTGGTGGGGGAGAAGAGAGGGCTGGTCCCAGAAAATGTGAACTCTGAGCGGAAGCCTGAGGCAGGAGCACAGAACTCTTCCTCGGCCTCCAGCAGCGTCCACTTACTCCCAAGAGGGGCCGGCAGGGAGAAGAGAGGCCAGAGGACAGCAGCTCCTGGGGAGAACCAGCCATGGGCAATGCGGCCGATTGGCCCAGCCCCACGCACCCTGGCAACCTGGAAAGCCTGGCTGGGCTGGCTGTTTGTGTAGCTGCCTGGCTCCAAGCCTGTCCGCTGGGGCCTTTTGCCCAGAACACGAGTGGATGTGATGATGGAAGGACACTCACAGAGGTCAGGTGCCCTCTTCTCCACCCAATGGCCCTCTCAGCAGTGCAGATCTGAGCAGTCCCTGCCCCTCTGTGGGCATCAGGGGCCCACCCGTGAAGTGGACGAGTGGACGATCCACCACGGGTGAGAGCATTAAATTCTGGTGGTTAGTCCTGGCGAGGGCAGAGCCTGGCCAGTCAGGGTGGGGGCTTGGGGGGTCTGACCCCCTCGTGGGGAGCCTGGTTTCTTCTCTGTGTGCATTGTTAGACTGTGAGTAGTCCCCGCCTCTCTAGATACTTCTGAGGCCCCCATGGGCTAATGCGCGCTGGGCCCCAGCAGCAGCTGAGATCAATAGCTGTGTTTGATATTATCATGCAGTTGTTATCCCTTCTCAGTGACTTGTATAAGCCAGGCACAGAGTGGGCACCCCACAGATAGCCTGCTGAGTAGAGGGAGGGAAGGAGAGAGGGGGTACTTTCCAGGCCATCACCCGGGGCAGCAGGCCAGACGCCCACCCAACATCACAGTACCCACCGCCCCCTCGTGTCCTCTTTAGGAAGCTCGCCATCAAGTTCCCCATGGAAAGGGGTGGACGGGCCCTTGCTCCCAAGTCCCTGTGAGTCAGAGGGCGAGTGTGAGCGGCCTGCTTCCAGAGGTCCGCCCGACATGCAGTCACCCGGGGCCTCCCAGTGGAGCTGGCCCCGCCTCTCTGAACAGGCCCTTCAAATGGGGCAGGGACTGGGGAATCATAGCCGTTCTCAACTCCTTGAGGCAGGAACCTCAGGGTCATGTGGTTCCAGCACATTCTTTCACTGGGATAGAACCAAAGACCCAAGGAAGTCCTGCCAAAGTCACACGGCAGGTTGGCAGTGAGGGAGAACCCTGGTGTCCTGTAGCCACGCCTCTGCCCCCCCTGCCCTGGCCCAGCTGGTTCTCACACAGGGGAGCTCCCCACGGGCCAGGCCTGCCGGCTCGTCTTCCTCCGGCATGGTGCCCGCGGAGGCTGGGTGGTCTGGGTGGACGGAACCAGATTTCGGTTGTCATCCGTGTGAACCAGGTGTGACCTCGGGCAACTCGTTCGCCTTCTCTTGTGTCTCAGCTTCCTCACCCCTCAAACAGTGCCTGACCCACAGGTTCTTAGGAGGATCCCATGAGTCATGTGGATAAAACAGTTCGAAGTGCAAAAACGCCAGAGTTCAGGGAACGATGGTTATCATCACATTTATTGTTATTGAAGCAGACCAGAGAGCAGTGTGGGACGTCGCCAGCCCTCGAAGGGTGTCGCCGTTGCTCACCTGTCCCCCATCCAGCCATCCACGCACCGTGTATTCAGTACCTTTAGTGAACTGGGCACTGTTTTAATAAAACAGAAATTTGTTTTCAAATTAGTCATTAATTCATTGTAGAAAGAGCCCTGAAGGTGCCAGTGGCTACCCCCCACCTTCTCCTCCTGCCAGGCTCACACCTGCGGGTGGAAGGAATGCCCTGGGGTGACCCAGGCCCCCTCTGCAGGCAGGGTAGAAGCCACACCTGCTCCTCGGCCCCTGTACCCCCAGCTGTTCCCCTGGGGAAGTCCCCATCTCATTTCACAGGGATCCCCTTCCAGGCCGTCACGAGTGGGTGCCCCGGGTGGCCCCTCTGGCCCTCCACCCATTCCTTCCACCCTTGCCCCATCTTTCCTGCCTGAAGACTTAGCAGGTTTCCTTTGGCCCCCGTGACCCTAGAAACAGGGCCCTAGTCCATCTCCAGGCTTGGGGAGAGGACACGACCTGGCCAGGCTGCACTCAGGGGAAGCGCAGAAGGGGTTGACTTTCCAGGGGGTCTCCCAGGTCCCCTGGCTGCACCTGCAGCAGCAGCGCTGGTCCACATCCCTCCCGGGATGGGCCTCGGTGCACTCAGACTTCCAGCTCCAAGATGAAGATGGGCGCTCGCACGTTTGCCCCCTGCTCTGTGGCCCCGTGCCCCCCTTGTCCAAACCTGAACTCCAGGGAAGCCAGGGGTATAATCAGGGCTGGATGGCAGAGCCCTGGGTCATAAAGGAGGGTGTGCCTAAGTGCCAGCAGGCAGGTGCCAGGCAGCTGAAGGGGCCTCGTGGGCAGAACCCAGGTAGGACCCTGGAGAAGACATGGACAGCTCCATGTCTTCTGTCCCCTGACCACTTACCAGGAGACGTGGGTTGTGCTGGTGATGGAGACTGCAGAAGAGGGGGGGCGGCTTCTGCCCCCGCCTGCCCCGGGCCCAGCTGGTGCTAGAGTCAAACCTCTCACAGCAAACCCTGCTCTCCTGCAGGCACCAGGCTATAATTTGGAGGTTCTGTCCCTGGTGACCCAGAGGTGATCACAAAACACAGAAACGATCAAAGCCTAAGTGTTCCTTCTCAAGCATCCACTAACACTGTGCTCAGCTACACAGCACAGCCATCCCGGGGGTGCCTTCGGGGAATGCTTTTCCTGCGTGGGCTGTGCCAGGTGAAGGTTCCCAAGAAATGAGTCCAGTGACCTACAGGTAAGGGCCTTTTCTTTCCGTGACAAACGCCCTGGAGGCAGATCCAGGCGTCTGCTGCAGCTCTGAGGGCTTGGAAGGCCCTTCAGAATTAAGGCCATCTGTGGCAATGGCACCCCAGTCCAGTGCTCTTGCCTGGAAAATCCCGTGGATGGAGGAGCCTGGTGGGCTGCAGTCCATGGGGTCGCACAGAGTCAGACATGACTGAGCGACTTCACTTTCACTTTTCACTTTCATGCATTGGAGAAGGAAATGGCAACCCACTCCAGTGTTCTTGCCTGGAGAATCCCAGGGACTGGGGAGCCTGGTGGGCTGCCGTCCATGGGGTCGCACAGAGTCGGACACGACTGAAGTGACTTAGCAGCAGCAGCAGCAGTGCTGAAAATGTTTGCTGCCCTTTCATGGGTCCTGAAGGCTTTGGGGAGGGAAGGGTGTTGAGGGATGAGGGATGATGGGCACAACGCCGACCGCGTGGTCCGGGGCCAGTGGGCATCTGTGCTGCTTTCTTGAGGCCTGCCCAGGAGGGGCTGGGAGGGAGAAAGGTCGAGAGGGGAGGGCTGCTTAAATGGGGCAGGAGAACCTGGTGGAGGGGTTTGTCTAACCCCCAGTGTGGCCAGCCTCATACTCAGGGAGGAGGAGCAAGGGGTTTAAGGGACTTCCCTGGCAGAACAGTGGTTAGGACTCCTGAGTTTCCGCTGCCACAGGCCTGTTTGATCCCTGGTCAGGGAACTATGATCCCACAAGCTGCACAGTGTGGCCCCCAAAGTGGGGGGCGGATGGCAAAATACAGATGAGGAGGACGCCAAGGGCAAAGGCAGGTGAAGCAAGCAGTCAGGACCATGGTTGCAACGCTCTGGGGCCGTTCTGTGCCAGAGAACCCTCCATTACTATCCCCAGCGTCATCCTTGCACCCATGTAACAGATGGGGAAATCGAGGCTTCGCTTGCCCAAATGCAAACTAGTCCCCTGCAGAAGAGCTGGGATACACAGCCAGGCTCTTCTGAAGGGCGAGCCTGTGGGATTTGGCACGCATCTCTCCTGGGTCTGCTGGACCTTCAAGGAGTGCTGAGGAGGTCAAGAGATGAGGCAGAGGGGCCTGAACTGAGGATAAGGAGCTCGGACCATAGGGACCTGTGGCACTGGAGCCAAACCATGCCAGGCCCTCGCCCCCCTGGGCTGGGGGATGGCCCACCCTCACCTGACAGCTCAGCATCACCCACTGGACTCCACCAGAGAGTCCCTCCTTGGAGAAGACCCCTGAACCCCAGCTAAACCAGGGGCCACCTCCACTCCCTGAGGCCTTGACTGTCCTTGCCAGGCTGCTCTGTACTCTTATTTATCCCTCTTGTCTGACTCCCTCACCAAATGTCAGGCTGCCCAGGCAGGGCTTATCAAGGGGCCTCCATCACTTCCTGGGGTCTCCAGTGCATCCTGGGGTCTCCAGTGTGGAGAAGCGTAACCACTGAACTCCAGGGTCAGCAGGTACCCGCCCACCCTGATGCTCCCTTTGCTGCCTCTCACTCAGCAAAAGCAAAGAGGTGAGCCTCCCCTTCCCCACATTCCTGACCTCGCCCTGGGTCTGTCGAGACTTCCCGCCAATTGCTTCTCCCTAAAGAGTGCCTGGTGTGGCTGGGCTCACTTGGGGCCTGGTCTAGAAAGGCAACGCCCTGGAAACCCAGCCGTGCAGACATCCTGCACGTGGGAGGCCCCAGGCCCACTGAAGAGCCACTTCCAGAAACTCCAAACCACCCAGGACACCTCTAGGCCTTCTCTCGTCCAAGCCGTGCGGGCTTCTCTGTCCTTTCTTCACCTCCAAACCCAGCCCAGAAATTGATTCACTTAACAGCCAAATGGAGAAACAAATGAAATATGATTTCATTGTGGGAGCTTTCCAGCCGCTCAGTAATTTAAAACCAGGCCATATGAAACCAGGAGTGAAAATAACTTGTGACTCACTCCTTAGAGCCTCACTCCTTCAAACACGGGTCCACACACCTGGATTATTCTGCGAATTCAGATCCAGCCTCAGCATCCCATGCCTGTCACTCACCCTGAGCTCTCCAGGCGCAACAGAAAAGGCCACGTGCATTCATCGTGCGTGACGGCTGAGTCTGCTCTGTCGTTTGGATGGCCCGGTTAACTCCGAGTGCTTTGCAGGCTTGGCACCGTTTCACCATCACAGAGAAATTAAACGAGAGGGTTCATTACAAGTAATGAAGTAGGACATCGGGGCCTGATTCGGGGTAGGATGCACCATGGGCAAGACTTGGATTTTTGGCTAGTGATCAAGAAGCTGTTTCTCTAATTAAATTTGGTGCCTGTGCAGCGGAAAGCAGACGAGGGGAGTTAGGAGTACATGAGGGAAATAGAAAGTGATGCCGTGCATTGGGTAGGGCGTTGATTGAGCACTTCCTGTATACCAGCCCCTGTGCTGGAGATGAGAGAAGAAGAAGACCCGGGCTGGTTCAAGGGCTAACTGGAATGCGAGATGGCCTGGTGTCCTGGGGCCGTGGGATGAAGCCCCACAAACGGGGGCCAGAACAACAGACTTTTGCTCTTCTGTTGGAGGCCAGACGTCTGAGATCAAGGTGGTGGTAGGGCCACCCCTCCACAGGAGCTCCAGGGGAGGCTCCTTCCTTGATCCTGGGAGGCTTCTGGGTCTCCTGAGCACCCTTGGTGTCCCTGGGCTCGGAGCTGCGACTCCCGTTGCGTTTGAGGGGCCCGCCCTCCTCCAGCATGACCTCATCTTAGCTAATGACGTCTGTGGAGACCCTATTTCCAAGTAAGGTCAAGTTCACAGGTCCCAGAGGGTGGGACTTGAGCCTGTCTTGGGTAGCGGAGAGGGAGGGGGGTACGGTTCAGCCCAGCATCACCCACACAAGGGCTTCCTGGGAGTGAAGCTTCAGGTCTGAGGCCCCCTGGTTGGTGAGAAGAGAGACACCGGGTCACACAGGGAGCCAGGTTCCCAGCCGCTGCAATCATCTGGATGCCCCAGCCTCTGGAGCCACCCGCAAGTCCCCTAAGGCATTGGTGTTTGTCACGTTGCTGAAGCCATGTCATATTGAAATGTCCTGGGCAGAGTCTCCCTCTAGGTGGCTCAATGCTGGGATTGCTCTTGACCTAAGCTGCAGGAAGGTGCAGGAAGCACCCCCCACCCAACCTGCTCCCCACCCCACCCCACCCCCGGCCTGGCAAGGGAACCGGGGGAATTCCTGAGAGCCTCTGGCTTGCTTGACCCCCATCCGAGATGGGAAGAAAGGCGACACCTCCCAGCTCTGTTGCAGGCAAGACTCAGCAAGAAAAGCGCATTGGCTGTGTGTCAGGGAAATGCTTCAGAGGTCAGCCCGCCAGGAAGGAGAAGGAGGCTCACCGTGGGTATTCCCTGAGCCTCCAGTTCTTCATCCCATGGGGGCCGGTTAAAAGCCAGTGTTCAGTTTGTGAACAATAATCGGCAGCATTGTCTATATGGGCATCCCTGGTGGCTCAGATGGTAAAGAATCCGCCTGCAGTGCCGGGCACCCGGGTTTGATCCCTGGGTCGGGAAGATGCCCTGGAGAAGGGAATGGCAATCCACTCCAGTACTCTTGCCTGGGAAATCCCATGGACAGAGCAGCCTGGCGGGCTACAGACCACAGGGTCCCAAAGAGTCACACGGCTGAGCGATGACACACACATTGTCTGTATAGCCTCCTTAGGAAGAGGCCACAGACCAAGAACCCCATTTTGCAGCAAAGAGTGCGTGACACTGAGTCCCAGACCATGAGCTCTGCTTGTCGTACCCACCTCCCAAAGAAAAAGACATCTCCAGAAAATGCCAGCTGCAAGAATGGCCCCCTCCAAGGCGCAATGCAGGGAGCACTCCCTGTGGGTGGCGCCGTTTTCCGGGATATGCTCAGAAAAAGCAGGCGCTTCACGGGGCCAGAACCGAGGACAGAGCGCTTCTGGCCCTTCCGGCATTGTCCTCAGTGGCCCCCTTGTAGGGTATGTGCCGCTCATCTCTGCGGTCTCGGGCTCTGCTGGACCAGGGGTCCCACCGGCTCAGCGAGCATGGAGGGGACCCCGGCTTCCAACAGGAGATGGAGCAAAGACTCCCTTGAACTTGAGAATGACCGCTCGTGGGGACCTCAGAGTAGTGGACCAGAATGCAGAGTCGCTCTCCTGGGGGTGGGAGTGGGGTGTGGTAACTGACCATCATCAGGAGGTAGGAGCGCCCTTGCAGCGAGGGCAGGGGGAGTGAGCCTGGCACCCAGAGGACCACAGCGGCACCCCTGGGCTCTTCCGCCGAGATGGCAGTAGGCGCAGGGGAGGCGGAGCGAGGACCACCAGCGGGGAGGGCTGGTGAGGGTCTGGGCCTCTAGAGACCTTGCTGGAAGTGCTGGCCCGGAGCGTGGAGAAGAGACAGAATGAGGGCCCCCGGGAGCCCCACCTGAAGCCACGGGGCCACACTCTGTTGTGCTGAACCTCCTGGGTGAGTCTGTAGAGACCACGGGCCTCCAAGAGGCAGCCTGGTGGCCTGGCCTTGACAAGGGTGGTGAGCAGAGTGAAGCCACACCGAAGCTGGACTGTGTGGGCACGTTGGGCACGCTGCCCTGCACTTCTCTTCGATTCTGCCCTGGGCTTCGCTGACACGTTTCGCGGGTGTCTGCGAGATTGCCCAGCATACCAATGCAGCGGGGCAAGGCCACCCTTGACCGAGTACGTGTGAGTCAAGGGGGCGTGTGAGTCTCTGCACCCACGGCCCCTCTTCTAGGCTCAACCCCCAGGCACGTTCCACGTGGCTCCTTAGAAGATCTCAGTGGGATCAAGGCCCCAGTGCCTGCAGGCTGACCAGATCAACAGTGTCCATTTTTTACTGCCCTCTGCCCTCTCCCCAGGACCCACTCCAGTCCCCAGAGTCCCTTTCACAGTAAACTTCCTCTTCAAAGCTCTGTCTCCCTTTCTGGAGTGGAGTTAGGGAGGGAAGACAGGTACGGCGTGGAGGGGTCAGAGCCAGCAGGACAGGAGGCCGCCTGGACTGGGGGGTGGGGGCTGTCCTGAGGAGCCCCGAATGCCAGACGCAGATCCCGGGGGACCAGACTCCCTGGGGAGTCTCAAAATCAGAGCGGCCGAGTCCTGTGTCTGAGCTATTTGGGTAACTGTGATCATGAACCTGACCTTTGGAGAGACAGGGAGACCGCAGGCCCCACACGTGTGGGGTCAGGCTAGGGAGACAGGGAAGTGACAGAGGAGGAGGTGCACGTTGGGGTGGAGAACAGAGTTGGCCGAGTTCTGACGCCAGGACTCCAGAGAGGGATGCGAGGGCTGTTTTCTCCCAGGGATGCTCGGCGGGCAGAGGACATTCCGGCCACAAGGGGGTGCCAGGGGGTTTACTCATGAGAACGGTGGATGCCGGAGAGCTCTGGAGCTCCATTTTCTTAAAGACCCCTGGATGAAAAAGGCTCAAGGGAAGGAAAAGTCAAGGGATGTTTCCTTGGCCTCAGAGTCCTGCCCCCTGGTCACTGATCTTTTTCTAAGCCCGTCCCAGGCTGCTGGGAGGGACGGGGTGGGGGTGGGGGTGGTGGCTTTTGCTGATAACAAGTAATCTGACCCACTCTGAACAGCAAACCATCTGCATCTTTGCACCCCGTGAGAGGGAGAGAGACCCAGCTACAGAGGCAGAGAAACACAGAGGCAGTCCTGAAGCCTCCAACTTCTGGAAATGAAAGTGTTAGTTGAGTTGATCCCTCAGTCGTGTCTGATTCTCTGCTGCCCCATGGGCTGTAGCCCACCAGGCTCCTCTGTCCATGGGGATACTCCAGGCAAGAATACTGGAGTGGGTTGCCATGCTCTCCTCCAGGGGATCTTCCCAACCCGGGGATAGAACCTGTTTCTCTGTATTGGCAGGCAAAATCTTTACCATCTGAGCCGTCAGCAAAGCCCAACTTCTAATCAGGGAAAACCCCACATGTGGGCTTTCTGAGCAATGATGCCCACAACCCAACCACCAGCCGCAGAGGACGGATTTCCCCTTGTCATGCTGTGGTCCCTCTCTGGCCTCACTCTTCCCATCTTTGAAATGGGAACACTGCGAGGGCCCTCGCAGGCTGGCTGGGATGCCCTGATGAGGTGCTGTGAGCTCAGTGACCACCCCGTCCCACAGGCAAACGGTGGGGGGAGCCCCTCAGTGTCTCTGGCTCTGGCAGCTTCAGCCCTCTGGCCGCCATGGACCCCCCTGTACAGAAGTCCTCACCGTGAGCAGAGCAACAAGCGCTACTCAGTGAAGCGCCCTCCCTGTGCCCGGGGGGCTCAGGGGGACAGCCCACCCCCAAGCTCTGAGAGCCTTAGGGCCTGACCCTAAAGAGGATCCTGGGCTGGGGGCGGGTGGCGCATGTCAGAGAAAACCCAGAGCTGGAGAGATTTTATTCTGGGCTATTGCAACAGGTCAATCCTAAAGGAAATCAGCCCTGATATTCATTGGAAGAACTGATGCTGATGCTGAAGCTGAAGCTCCGATACTTTGGCCACCTGATGTGAAGAGCCAGCTCATTGGAAAAGACCCTGATGCTGGGAAAGATTGAAGGCAGGAGGAGAAGGGGACTACGGAGGATGAGATGGTTAGATGGCATCAGTGTCTCAGTGGACGTGAGTTTCAGCAAGCTCCGGGAGATGGTAAAGGACAGGGAGGCCTGGTGTGCTGCAGTCCAGGGGGTTGCAAAGAGTCGGACACGACTGAGTGACTGAACAACAATAATTGCAATGGGGGAACCAGGCTCAGTCCTGAATACAGGGTCATGGGGGTCATGGCCCAGGAGCAGGTGGGGTCAGTGGATGGAAAACCACTGAGGGAGAGCACCAGGTTGAGGACGTCCTTGCTGGAGGCTGGACATCAGCCGTCCACTGGGCGGCGCTGGGGGTGAGGCCTGAGACCGGTTTAGCCGGTTCTGTCTTTTGAGGACAAGGCTGGAATGAACACTGGGCCACATAAAATAGATAACTAGTAAGGACCTACCGTACTCTAGCCTGGAAAATCCCATGGGCGGAGGAGCCTGGTGGGCTGCAGTCCACGGGGTCGTGAAGAGTCGGACACGACTGAGCGACTTCACTTTCACTTTTCACTTTCATGCATTGGAGAAGGAAATGGCAACCCGCTCCAGTGTTCTTGCCTGGAGAATCCCAGGGACGGGGGAGCCTGGTGGGCTGCCGTCTATGGGGTCGCATAGAGTCGGACATGACTGAAGCGACTTAGCAGCAGCAGTATGGCACAGGGAACTCTACTCAATGCTCTGTAATGACCTAAATCAGAAAAGAATCTGAAAATGTGGATCTATGTGTATGTACACTGATTCCCTTTGCTGTACACCTGAAATTAACATAGCGTAAATCAACAATACTCCAATAAAACATTTTACAAAAGGGCTCAGAGAGACTAAGATTTAGTCAGAGTTTTGGTCACGCACACGCAAGTCAGATCCAAACAGCCCTGCGAAGGCTTTGAAAGCTGAACTGACCCTGAAACCAGCATCCACACAGACCAGACTGGGACGTGGAGTCCCGCCCACCAACTTGACCGCTTCTAGGGAAACGCATTGCTTTCACAGGTCAGAGAGTGTTTGGAGAGGCGACAGAACTGTTTTCTATTTTCGTGGGGCAATTAGATGTGTTCAAACTAGTAACACAGGACATCAGAACAAAATAAATTTTTCTCTAAGTAAAATTTGTTTTAACTTATATGCAGGGTACATCATGCCAAATGCCAGGCTGGGTGAAGCACAAGCTGGAATCAAGATTGCCGGGAAAAATATCAATAACCTCAGATATGCAGATGACACCACCCTTATGGCAGAAAGTGAAGAGGAACTAAAAAGCCTCTTGATGAAAGTGAAAGAGGAGAGTGAAAAAGAAACTCAATATTCAGAAAACTAAGATCATGGCATCTGAATCCATCACTTCATGGCAAATAGATGGGGAAACAATGGAAACAGTGACAGACTTCATTTTTTTAGGCTCCAAAATCACTGCAGATGGTGATTACAGCCATGAAATTAAAAGATGCTTACTCCTTGGAAGGAAAGTTATGACCAACCTAGATAGCACATTCAAAAGCAGAGACATTACTTTGCCAACAAAGGTCCGTCTAGTCAAAACTATGGTTTTTCCAGTGGTCATGTATGGATGTGAGAGTTGGACTATAAAGAAAGCTGAGCACCGAAGAATTGATGCTTTTGAACTGTGGTGTTGGAGAAGACTCCTGAGAGTCCCTTGGACTTCAAGGAAATCCAACCAGTCCATCCTAAAGGAGATCAGTCCTGGGTGTTCATTGGAAGGACTGATGCTAAAGCTGAAACTCCAATACTTTGGCCAATACTGATGCGAAGAGCTGACTCATTGGAAAAGACCCCAATGCTGGGAAAGATTGAAGGCAGAAGGAGAAGAGAGCAACAGAGGATGAGATGGTTGGATGGTATCACCAACTTGATGGACATGAGTTTGAGCAAGCTCCGGAAGTTGGTGATGGACAGGGAGGCCTGACATGCTGCAGTCCATGGGGTCGCGAAGAGTCGGACACGACTGAGCGACTGAACTGAACTGAAGAACAGCAAGAATTAAGTGCCCTCCTTGTGCTGGGCACTGGGCATTCCTGAACTTTATTTATAGTCCTTCACGAACTCTGTCATGATCCTCTCGTATGGGCAAGGAAACAGGCTGACGCAGGGAGGGGTCTTCCCAGGCCACGTCACTGCGGGCCAGGGCTCGGGGACCAGAGACGCAGATCCACACTGCGTTCTGTAGGGCCTGGCCCATAGTAGGCGTGCAGGGCTGGGCCGCGGTCTGGACGAAGAATTGGACCAAGGCCTATGCAGTCCCTCCAGCCACCCAGCCCGTCCATGGAGTGAGCAGGACGTGCCTCCCGGGTCGGGGCCTCCTTCCTTCCCAGCGGCTGGTTAACCAGGATCTTCTTTTACTATTATTGTTACTGGCTGTGCTGGGTCTGTGTTGCTGTGCACGGGCCGCTCTCCAGTTGTGGCGTGCAGGCTTCTCACTGCTGTGCCGTCTCGTTGCCAAGCACAGGCTCAGTATTTGTGGTGCCGGGGCTCAGTTGCTCCGCGATACGTGGGATCTTCCCGGACCAGGGATCGAACCTGTGTCCCCCACACTAGCAGATGGATGCTACCCACTCTGCCACCAGGGAAGTCCTAGCCGGGATCTTATACAGCCGTGCTTACCTGGCTGTCGCTGGAGCCGCACATGGCTGCCCAGGGCCAAGGTGACCAGGCCTGCCCTCTCGGAGCTGGAGACTAACAGCGGAGGCGACAGCCAGGCTGGCAAAGGCGGCCCCGAGGAGGTCAGGCCCGAGCAGGGGAAAGCAACAAGCACCCCTGGGGAGCCCTCTCTCCCTGCCTTTCCTGGGGAGCCCTCTCTCCCTGCTTCTCCTGGGGCTCCTGCCCCCCAACACCTACCTGTGGCCTTGCTCCTGCTGGCTTGCCTGGGTCCCTGGAAGAGGTGGCTCCCAGGAGGGCCACAGACCAGGCTCCCACCCGGCTGGGCCGCTGCCGTGACCCCGTGAAAGTTTCCTGACCCCACAGAGCCTCAGCTCCCCCCATCCACAAATGGGGGTGACAGTGTTGCCCTCACGGAGAGGTTGAGGTTGTGGATACGGTAAAAGAAGGGAAACCTGCAGGCAGCTGTGCAGTAAGACAGGATCTGACCGCAAGAGCAGCGCCCGGAGGTTGTCCAGTAAAACAGTTTCATTTATGTATTCTGGCTGTGCTGGGTCTGCATCGCTGCACAGGCTTTTCTCTAGTCATGGAGAGCGAGCATCTCCTCGCCACAGCTTCTCTTGTGGCTGCTGCTGCTGCTAAGTCGCTTCAGTCGTGTCCGACTCTGTGCGACCCCATAGACGGCAGCCCACCAGGCTCTGCCATCCTTGGGATTCTCCAGGCAAGAACATTGGAGTGGGTTGCCATTTCCTTCTCCAATGCATGAAAGTGAAAAGTGAAAGTGAAGTCGCTCAGTCGTGTCTGACTCGTGGAGCCTGGCCTTAGGGCGTGTGGGCTTCAGTGGCTGCTTCTGGGGCTTGGGCTTAGCAGCTGTGGCTCCTGGGCTCTAGAGCACGGGCTCAATAGTTGTGGTTTTGTTGCAACGGGCTTTGTTGCTCTGCAGCTTGTGAGACCCTCCAGGACCAGGGACTGAGCCCGTGTCTCCTGCTTTGGCAGGCAGATTCCTTACCACTAAGCCACCAGGGAAGCCTGGAGAGGTTTTATATTCATTGAATAAAAGTTGGATTCAGATGAAAAGCCACACTAGGGGAACTGGGGACTTCCAGACAGACTCCTGCGGGCAGGCAGGCGGGTGGGGGGAGGCCGAACAGACATATGACATGCCCTGTGCCATCTGGTCCACGGGTGGCCCACCTCACCCCTGGGGGCAGCAAGCACAGAGAGGGCAAGCACCCTGCCTGCAGTCACACAGCCAGCCACCCGCAAAGCCAGGGGGTACGTGCATGCCGTGAGCTCAGTCCTATCCGACTCCTTGTGACCCCATGGACTGTAGCCCGCCAGGCTCCTCCGTCTGTGGGATTTTCTAGGCAAGGAAACTGGAGCGGGTTGGCATTTCCTCCTCCAGGGAGCAGAACCAGGAACAGCACCCAAATCAAGTGCTTTCTGATCCCAGGTGCTTTTTTGTGTGTGAATAGTGGTGACTAAGGGGGCCTGCCAGAGCGTTTTGTCAAGTCACTCTCATCCTCGTCCTTCCAGAAAATCAGGTCCTGTGTGTCATTTGCTTTCCCTAGGTACAGACAAACAGACCTGCGGCTCCCTGTGCTTCCCTCTCCAGACCGATGAGGGTAGGGAGTGATGCCAGTGAAGCAGCTACCATCTGCCAAAGACTCGGCCCCGGAGGAGTGGGCACCACTGCCAGCGAAAGCATCGTGTGTGCTTTACCCGAGTCACGCTGTCTGTGTTCCTGGCAGCCCCTGAGGTTGCTGGCCCCATCCCACAGATGAGAAAACAGAGACCGTCCCCAAGGTCCACCCAAAGCCAGCAAACGGCAGAGCAGAGAGGTGCACAGACCCCAAGTGTGGCTGATGCCACCGTCCATGGTCTGAACCACCTCGTCTGCCTCCCCTCACTGAAACACAGACGGCCCTTCAAGGGCTAGTGATGTTGAAAGTGAAAGTGAAAGCTGCTCAGTTGTGTCCCATTCTTTGCGACCCCATGGACTACACAGTCCATGGAATTCTCTGGAGTGGGTAGTCTTTCCCTTCTCCAGGGAATCTTCCCAACCCAGGGATCGAACCCAGGTCTCCCACACTGCAGGCAGATTCTTTACCCACTGAGCCACCAGGGAAGCCCGAGAATACTGGAGTGGGTAGCCTATCCCTCTTCCAGCAGATCTATCCAGGGACTGAACCCAGGTCTCCCACACTGCAGGCGGATTCTTTACCCGCTGAGCCACCAGGGAAGCATGTGACGTTAGCGGCTCGCTAACACTTCTCGTCACACAGTTTCTGTGGATCCAGGGCTCTTGTGAGGCTGTAGTCGGGACATCGGCCGGGCTGCGGTCTCCTCTGAAGGTTGCTGGCAAGGGGAAGGATCGCTTCCGAGCTTGCTCATGTGTGAGCCTCCTTTCCACGATGGACAACCTGAAGGTCAGAGAGGCTAAGTGTCTGACTCAAGGAGACACAGCGCGCAGTGTCAGAACAAGGGGAGATTCCCCTGTGCCACGCCACCCTGCCTCCTGTGAACGGTGAGTGTGTGAGACGCAGCCAGCAGGGAATGGCACTCGTGGTCCCCAAGGGAAGGACCCCTGCTCTGTCCTCCATGGACCTGCTCCATGGATATTGCCCTCCTGAGTCCTGGCTTGGCCGTCTCTTTCCGCACCCCTGCCCTGACCTCACAGATGCAACTCAGGCTGGGAGTGCGTGTCTGTCTGCCCGAGTCTCTTGCTGGGCATCTGGTGGAGCTGGGACTCCAACCATGTCATCATTTTTCCCCATCAACCAGCTGCTCGTCTGGAGAGCAGAGACCGCTAATGGCTCCAGCACCTCTCCTTGACTTGGTCAGCTGATGACTGGTCACCCTGAAAAGGGCGCCAGGCACCAGGCTGGCCATGGGTCCTGCCAGTGGGGTTGGCAGAGCCCTTGGCTGTTTAACTGATGCTCACCCCTTTCACCAGCTGGGTGATGTTGGGCTCACTCTGTCTCCTCGTAGCTCCTTTCTAAAAGGGTGAGACCAGAACACCCACCGACTAGAGCTGCTTTGGTGACCAGGCAAGGACCTGAGTGACCCATGTGCCTGGGGACAGCATCGCCACTGCAAGCCATTAATATGTGCTGTGCAAGCGTGCTAAGTCACTCAGTCGTGTCCAGCCCTTTGTGACCCTATGGACTGGGGCCCACAAGCTCCTCTGTCCATGGGATTTCCCAGCAAGAATACTGAAGTGGGTTGCCATTTCCTTCTCCAGGGGATCTTTTCCCCTGATAGAACCCACGTCTCCTGAATTGGCAGGCAGGCTCTTTACCACTGAGCCACCTGATATGCCTTCAGTTCAGTTCAGTTGCTCAGTTGTGTCTGACTCTTTGCAACCCCACGGACTGCAGCACACCAGGCCTCCCTGTCCATCACCAACTCCTAGAGCTTGCTCAAACTCATGTCGATCGAGTCGGTGACGCCATCCAACCATCTTATTCTCTGTCATCCCCTTCTCCTCCTGCCTTCAATCTTTCCCAGCATCAGGGTCTTTTCTAATAAGTCAGTTCTTTGTATCAGGTGGCCAAAGTACTGGAGTTTCAGCTTCAGCATCAGTCCTTCAAATGAATATTTAGGATTAATTTCCCTAAGGATGGACTGGTCTGATCTCCTTGCAGTCCAAGAGACTCTCAAGAGTCTTCTCCAACACCACAGTTCAAAAGTATCAATTTTTCAGCACTCAGCTTTCCTTATTGTCCAACTCTCACATCCATACATGACCACTGGAAAAACCATAGCTTTGACTAGACAGACCTTTGTCGGCCAAGCAATAGCTCTGCTTTTTAATATCATGTCTAGGTTGGTCATAACTTTTCTTCCAAGGAGCAAGCATCTTTTAATTTCATGGCTGCAGTCACCATCTACACTGATTTTGGAGCCCCCCAAAATAAAGTCTCTCCCTATTTCCATTGCTTCCCTATCTATTTGCCTTGAAGTGATGGGACGAGATACCATGATAGTTGTTTGATTTTTGAGTTTTAAGCCAACTTTTTCACTCTCCTCTTTCACTTTCATCAAGAGGTTCTTTAGCTTCTTCCCTTTCTGCTGTAAGGTTGATCTCATCTGAGTCTCTGAGGTTATTGATATTTCTCAATCTTGATTCCAGCTTGTGCTTCAGCCAGCCCAGCGTTTCTCATGATGTACTCTGCATATAAGTTAAATAAGCAGGGTGACAATACACAGCCTTGACGTACTCCTTTCCTGATTTGGAACCAGTCTGTTGTTCCATGTCCGATTCTAACTGTTACTTCTTGTCCTGCATACAGGATTCTCAGGAGACAGGTAAGGTGGTCTAATATTCCCATCTCTTTAAGAATTTTCCACAGTTTGTTGTGATCCACACAGTCAAATGCTTTGACATAGTCAATAAAGCAGATCAGATCAGATCAGATCAGTTGCTCATTCGTGTCCAACTCTTTGCGACCCCATGAATCGCAGCACGCCAGGCCTCCCTGTCCCTCACCAACTCCCGGAGTTCACTCAGACTCACATCCATCGAGTCTGTGATGCCATCCAGCCATCTCATCCTCTGTCGTCCCCTTCTCTTCTTTCCCCCAATCCCTCCCAGCATCTGAGTCTTTTCCAATGAGTCAACTCTTCGCATGAGGTGGCCAAAGTACTGGAGTTTCAGCTTTAGCATCATCCCTTCCCAAGAAATCCCAGGGCTGATCTCCTTCAGAATGGACTGGTTGGATCTCCTTGCAGTCCAAGGGACTCTCAAGAGTCTTCTCCAACACCACAGTTCAAAAGCATCAATTCTTCGGCTCTCAGCCTTCTTCACAGTCCAACTCTCACATCCATACATGACCACAGGAAAAACCATAGCCTTGACTAGACGAACCTTTGTTGGCAAAGTAATGTCTCTGCTTTTGAATATGCTATCCTGGTTGGTCATAACTTTCCTTCCAAAGAGTAAGCGTCTTTTAATTTCATGGCTGCAGTCACCATCTGTAGTGATTTTGGAGCCCAGAAATATAAAGTCTGACACTGTTTCCACTGTTTCCCCATCTATTTCCCATGAAGTGGTGGGACCAGATGCCATGGTCTTCGTTTTCTGAATGTTGAGCTTTAAGCCAACTTTTTCACTCTCCACTTTCACTTTCATCAAGAAGCTTTTTAGTTCCTCTTGTTTTTCTGGAACTCTCTTGCTTTTTCAATGATCCAACAGATGTTGGCAATTTGATCTCTGGTTCCACTGCCTTTTCTAAATCCAGCTTGAAAATCTGGAAGTTCACGGTTCACATACTGTTGAAGTCTGGCTTGGAGAATTTTGAGCATACTTTGCGAGCATGTGAGATGAGTGCAATTGTGCAGTAGTTTGAATATTCTTTGATACATATTACCTGTCAGTAAAATCGCAGAGCTATTGTATGATGAGGAATCGGGGCTTTAACAGGTGGAGAAGACCAGGGTGGTGGCAGGTGGTTATAGGAACACAGCCTGGGTGCGCTCCTTCTGAGCCCACTGTAGGGGTCTTAGCCCCTCCCTGTCCCAGAGGGGTGACCCATGTGGTGCTTCATGCTCAGTCTTCCACTAGAGGGCAGTGGTGGGCAGGGCTCACCCCTGGGTTTGGCCTGAACGTGAAGGTGGGGACCCCCAGGGATCTGATCTCACGTGGAAAGGGGAAAGGGAGAAGACCCAGTGGGGAGGGACTTGCTCAAAGCCTCTCAAGGAGAGACTTACTCCCCTTTCCCAGCCTCCCTGGGGCTCACCCACCCCTGCGCCTCTTCACAGTGGGGGTTGGGGGGGCTACACCATGAGCAAAAGTGGGGGGCGGGGGCTGAGGGTCCCGAGCCCAGGTCTGCTGAGGACAGTGGTGTCGGGAGCCCACCCTCGGGCTCAGAAGCTCGCTCAGGAAGGCCTCCATGTCTGAAGGTGCATCCCAAGACACTTTCCTTACCCACTGTACTTTTTCTGATCAGAAAATAGCCATCTTCAATAATAGGTGTGATATACCCTGAAAATATAGAAATAGTCTAATGAACACTTAATGGCCCCAACCTCATCGCTCTGATGACCACAGAGAACAGTTTTGCATTCTTCTGACCCATTCTCTTTTACTCGAAAGAGCATTTTCAAAACCAAAACTGGGCTCAGTCACCCACGATGTTTTGAAATCCCCTCCTCTGGCCTGGCTTTGCAGGTCATGCGTGCGAAGTGACTTCAGTCATGTTGACTCTTTGCGACCCCGTGGACTATTACCCACCAGGCTCCTCTCTCCCTGGGATTCTCCAGGCAAGAACACTGGAGTGGGTTGCTGTGCTCTCCTCCAGGGGATCTTCCCAACCCAGAGATCGAACCCAAGTCCCGTTTTTCTCCTGCATTGGCAGGTGAGTTCTTTACTGCTGGTCTTCCTTGATAGCTCAGTTGGTAAAGAATCCACCTGCACTGCAGAAGACCCTGGTTCAATTCCTGGGTCAGGAAGATACACTGGAGAAGGGATAGGGTACCTACTCCAGTATTCTTGGGCTTTCCTGGTGGCTCAGCTGGTACAGAATCTGCCCGCAATGCGGGAGACCTGGGTTCGCTCCCTGGATTGGGAAGATCCCCTGGAGAAGGGAAAGGCTGCCCACCCCAGTGCCCCTGGGAAGCCCCCTGGAGAAGGGAAAGGCTGCCCACCCCAGCACCCCTGGGAAGCCCTTGCAGGCTACTTTGAGAATATGTTCATGTTGTCAGTGTTGACCCGGCCACCACGTCAGCTTCCCACTGTCTGTGGTCTGGGATAGGCCCAGCCCTGGAGGGAGCCTCAAGGGACGTCCGAGGAGTGTGCTGAGACAGCCCCCGTGACCCTGACTCAGGAACCACGTTCATATGGCCTTGGGGTGTTGCTTCAAGCTCCGATTCAGATATAAAGCTGCCTTGCTGTTGCTGGGGTCATGCCTGTTGCCGGCAGTCTCAGGCCCTGCCCCTGTTAGCACGTCGCTCTGGCTGCAGGGCACACTGCTTATCCCAGAAGGAGTGAGACCAAGTGCCGTCCCTTTGACTCAAGCTTATGTTTCTCCACCATGAGTATCTCTGCCTGTCGGGACACGTTTTCTACAGCCTTCTAGTTTCTTGTAGGTCCTCCTCGCTCAGAAGGGATCATGCCTGCCCCTCAGGCCACCGTCCACCCTTCTCTGCATGGCTTGCCAGGGCGTCTCCAGGCTGGGGAGACTCGCCCAGCTGACGGCCCTGACCCCCCCGATACCCCTCCATCCTGGATTGCCAGGGTGGTCTGGCCCACCCTTCAGGATCAAGGCTGGTAAAAAAGAAGTTGCACTTGGCTTTCATTTCTTTAAAGCAAGATTTCCAAAATGGTCTTTAAAAGGTTAAGACAAGAAATCTGGGACATAGGTGATTTTTTTAAGTGAATTCTGGCTTCCGCAGCACAGTCCCCATGGCGAGATGGTCTGCATTTTTCATGCCTATAATGGAAGCCCTGGGGTTCCTGTACCAGTTCCAAGCCCATCACAGCCAGGTGCAGGGGGACGGATGTGAGGCTGCTGAGGGGGTTCTCAGAGAGGAATGAGAGGCGTCAGGGCTTCCCACGCGGGCTCACGAGAGAGGAGCAGTGATACGTGCAGTCTGGCGGGTATCTGGCAGAAGCGGAGGCATCCGCTCAGGGACTGTGGTCCCCAGAGGGCTCCCGGCCCAGCCACTTCCCATATGCAAATGGGGAAACGTAGCTTCCCCAGAGAGACCTGTGAATTGCCCCGCAGCACCCAGGACTGAAAAACATAGGGCTCCATGGGGTTTCCCTGGTCATCCAATGGTTGGGACTCCATACTTCCAACGCAGGGGGCGCAGGTTCAATCCCTGGTCAGGGAACTAAAAATCCCACAAGCAGTGTGGTGCAGATAAAAAGAAAAGAAAAGACAGGGACCCATGAGAAAACTAGTGGGGTTATGGAGGGGAGGGCAGGGAACAGGTCTCCAGCACTAAAGAACTTCCAGACTGAGACCTGAGAGGCGGGAAATCGCCTGCCTGAGAGGTGGGACCCCAGCTTGGGGACTTGCGGGAGGGAGAGTCTGCCCAAGCCACTGGGCTGCTCAGGGCCTTGGTCTCCACTGTGAAAAGGGCCCTGGCCGGGTGCTGGGAATCTAAGCCTGAGCCAGGTGCCTGGTCCCTGCCAGCCCTTGACCTGGGGAAGGGCCCCCGAGGAGGGCGGCCAGGACCTAACTACCTCTCAGCCCTGGATCTGGCCTCCCTGGGGCCAGGGACCGGCACCCTCCCCAGGCCGCTGGATGGGGTCTGCGGGTCAGCCTAGGCCTAGGGCCAAGCCACAGGACGGAGCTTGGGGGCGGGGCGGGGCCGCAACTGAGAATTCCAAGGCTCTGAGCTGCTTCCTGGAAATCAAGCAGCCAAGCCGTGGTCTAGGGACAAGGGTCACAGGTCAGCACTTGCAGGGCGCCAGCCAGGAGCGGGGGCTCCCAGTGCCCTCAGGACAGCGTGTCCTCTACGAAGGCGCAGCGGGCCCTTGGTGAGCGGCTGGGGAACACGGCCCTGTAGGTTCAGACGTCCCGACTTTCAGAATAGCCAGATACCTGGTTTAGGGTGAAATCTCTACTCCCACTGTTGAAAATGTATCAGAGGTCTTTAAGCCCATCGCCTGTGGACCAAGGGTGGCTGACACTTGGGGACACTGCAGCAGCGTGGGCCCTGAGGCCAGAGCCCCGGCCTCAGACAGGCCTGACCGGTGAGCCCAAGGAAGCACGGGGGGACAGCCGGGTTTCTGGACTGAGGCGACAGCGGCAGGGGCCACAGGGACAGCCGTCAGGTGTCAGCTCGGAGGGTGTGTGGGGGCGAGCTCTGCACTCTCATCATGAGTCAAAGCAGAGATAGCGTCAGGCACCTCGTACCTCATTCGTCCACTCGCCCATTCACCTCAGAGCGGACGGGCACTGAGCGGCCAGCTCCTGTCCAGCCCCACAGCCGGCTCAGGCCCAGCCCTTCCTGCCTGAGCCAGCTCTCCCCCAGGACAGCGCACGGCACCTCGTGCGTCAGGTCAGAGCCACAGGGTGCCCGACACAACTGCGCATCTGGTGTGTGTGTGCGTAGTGTGTGTGTGTGTGGGTATTGTGTGTGTGTATTGTGTGTGCGTGTATGTGTGCACTATGTGTATGGGTGTACGTGTATGTGTGTGTTATAGGTGTGGGTGTATGTGTGTATTGTGTGTATGGGTATATGTGTGTGTATGTATATAGGTGTGGGTGTATGTGTATGTGCATGTATGTTATGTATGTGTATGGGTGTATGTGTGTGTATTGTGTGTATGGGTGTGTGTGTGTATGTATATGGGTGTGTGTGCATGGATGTGTGAGCATGGGTGTGTGTATGGGTGTGTGTGTATGTATATGGGTGTGTGTGGGAGTATTGTGTGTATGGGGGTGTGTGTGTATGTATATGCGTGTGTGTGCATGGGTGTGTGTGTGGGTGCATTGTGTGTATGGGTGTATATGTGTGTGTATTGTGTGTGTATGCATATTGTGTATGTTGTGTGTATTGGTGTAGGTATGTGTCTTGTGTGTGTTGTGTATATGGGTGTATGGGCGCACTGTGTGTATGGGTGTGTGCGTGTGTCTATGTGCACGTGTGGGTGTGTGTATGTGTTTGGATGTATTGTGAGTATGGATGTATGTGTGTGTATATTGTGTGTGGGGGTGTATGTGTGTGTGTGGGTGCGTGTGTGTATATCTGTGGGCAGGGCTTAGTTTTGAGCCCTCAAAACTTACTAACACATTTAATTCTCACAAGCGTTGATGACCGGGGCTCGTACCTCCCATTCCTCCATTTCAAAGACAGGAACGGGAGGCGCGGAGAGGTTAAGAGTCTTGCCTCAAGTCACACAGTCAGTCCTGGAAGGCCGCCGCCCTGCTGTGGTTCGGGGATCTGAGAAGGGGCGGGGGGCACGTCTGCCACAGGCCCCCAGTGACTCTGCCCGCCTATTTGGATGTCTGAAGACATATCATTTGGGACAGGGGTGCCCCTTGCCAATGACAGGGCCACCTGGGATTCGTTAATAATCCAGATTTCTAGGCCCTGCCCCAGCAGGTGCTGACCTGGTGGGTCTGGTGTCAAGGAACTGTAGGTTCAAGGCCACCCGGTGCCTGGTTAGAAGCTCGCCTGGGACAGGATCCCTCTGGACGCCTCGGGACCTGCTGCTGGCGTGGCCAGGCCCAGCACAGGGGGCCGCTCAGTGGACCTTTGCTGAGCTCCTAGCTACAGAAACCCGGCCCCAGCAAGAGCTGTGAGCAGCCCAGCATCCAAAGGCCCAGCCTCCTACCCCTCTGAGACACGGACACCCAAGAGGTGGCACCTGTCACCTGGTGTCCCCACATCCCCTGGGTCCGGTCCGGAAGTCAGGTTCCTGCTGTTCGTGCCTGTAGGCAGCTCCTCCCCGCCCGGCTGGGGAATGCTAACCCAGGAATTGCTGACTTCCCCCACCACCGATAAGGAGGAGGAAGGTCGTGGAGGAGACCCGGCCCCTTCCTGGCGGGGCGGGCTGGCTACGGGCGCAGCCAATGACCCGGGCTGACAGCCCTGGCCACCTGATCAGAGCCTGGAGGGCCAGCTTGCTGCAAATGTGTGCCTTCCTGCCGGGACAGGCATCACGTGGCCAGGACCATCGCAAGGGGCCAGAACAGGAGCAGAGGCAGGTGTGGGGCCCCAGGTGCCTCCCTCCTTCCCTTCCCCAGTGGGGTAAGTTCCAGACTGCCTACAAAGCTGTCCCCAGCCCCGTGCGTGAGTGCGGAGGGTCACCTGTCAGGACAGGGGAAGCCAGGGGAGGGTGTGCATGGGCGCGCACCTCAAAAGCGTCCTGGCTGGGGAGATGCGGGGCAGTGCTCAAGCAGCCCCGCGTCCAAGGAGGGGGCCGCGAGCCGAGCCACGAAGCTGGACCGCTTCGAGGCAGCAGTAGTGAAGCAGGAGCTGCAGACCTCTCCCCGGTGGGGGTGGGGTGGGCCTCTTTATGGCCCTGGAGGCTGCAGCCCCAGAGATTCCCATCTTGGCTGAGCCCCTGGCCTGCGAGTAAGGGACCCACCTCTGAGCCTCAATTTGCCATCTGCGACATGACAGCATGCGTGTTGGGGTCAGCAGAGTGTCCCTAGGCAGTCAGTGGCTGAGTCCCGCACCAGTGGCCCTGGAGAGGAGTGGAAGCCTGGGGCTGGAGGGCTGGGGTAGGGGCCAGGTCCCTCACCCTTAAGGCTGTCCGCCCTCCTTGGGGATCAGCCCCGGGGGGTCTCTGCTCCCTCTCCATCCCCTAGCCCCCACCTCAGTCCCCCAGGGTCCAACATCCCTGCAGCCCTGGGGACAGCGCCTCTGTCAAGAGGGACTTTTGGACAAGGAAGGGTCAGAGGGGGTGAGGGGGGAGCAGCTCTGTCCCCGGGTCCTGGGGTGTATTGCCAACTCTTCATACAGATGGACTGGTGGTGAGGGGTCAGCTTTGTGGCCCAGGCGAGGCCGTGCACCTCCGACCCTTACGCCCTGTGAGCCTGGCGAGCCTTCGTCCTTCCCCCAGGGGGCTGCGGGCGTGGCCCCAGGCAGAGTCTCAGGTGACCCGTGGAGGGGCCTGGCCCAGCGCTGGGTGTCCAGGGTGGGGGATGGGAGGTCGGAGGGTGGAATAACTTGCTAGAGACCACCAGCTCATAGTGGCTGGAACTGGGGTCTCCTCCGAAGGCCTACCTTGGTCTTCCTGGTACCCCGGGGATGGCAAGGACAGCCGGGCTTGGCCGCTCTCGCCGTCCTCGTGCAGCTGGGGGAGGCATGGCACAGAGGCGCTCCAAGGCTGGCCCAGGGCCACACAGCAAGTTGGCCTGGGACATGCCCTCCAGGGTCTTTGGCCTTTAATTGTTCTCTCTGTACACTTCCAGGTGGTTCCACCTTACTGGGCCTTTAAAAAAAAAATAGATATGATTTTTTTTTAAGAACAGTTTTGGATTTCCAAAACAATTGCCAATGGAGCACATGGCGTCCCTGCAGCCCCACGCAGTCTCTGGTGCATTTGTAACGGCTCGTGAACCAGCGTTCGTTCGTTATGACTAGGGAGAGCCCATGCTCCATTCAGCTTCCCTTCATTTCTGCCTAATGTCCGTTTTCTGTTCTAGGACCCCATCCAGGACACTATGGGACAGTCAGTCATCACGTCTCCCAGAGCTCCTGGGCTGGGACGGGTGCCCAGACTTCCCTTGTTTGTTTGTTTAAATCTTATTTTATTGATGTACAGTTAATGTACAGTGTTGTGTTAATTTCAGCTGTACAGCAAAACAAATCAGTTTTATGCATATATATATACACACACATTCTTTTTCATATTCCTTTCCATATGGTTTGTCATAGAATGTTGAAGAGAGTTCCCTGTGCTACACAGTAGGACCTTGTTGTTCGTCCAGTCTATATATAATAGTTCGCATCTGCTAGCCCCCAGACTCCCACTATACCCTTCCCCATCCCCCTCTACCCCTTGGCAACCTCAAGATGACTGTCTGTGGCTATGAATCTTTTTCCATTTCATGGGTAAGTTTCTGTCGATATTTAGATCTCACATGTAAGCGTCTTTCTGACTTACTTCACTGAGTGTGACACACTCTAGGGTCATCCGCATTGCCGCGAATGGCATCATCTCGTTCTCTTTTATGGCTGAGTCATACCCCGTTGTATGCATGTGCCATATCTGTTGATAGGCATTTAGGTTGGCTCCACCCTTGGCTCTTGTGAATAGTTGAACTGCTATGAACACAGCAGTGAATGTATCTTTTCTTAAAAATTTATTTTTCGCTGAGCTGGGTTTCACTGCCACGTGGGCTTTCTCTGGTTCCAGTAAGTGGGAGCCACTTTCTAACTGTGCTGCATGAGCTTCTCATTGAGGTGGGTTCTTCTGCTACAGAGCAGGGGGTCTGAGGAGTTCAGGCTCAATAGTCGTGGCACACGGGCTTGATAGTTCTGCAACATGTGGGATCTTCCCAGATCAGGGATGCAACCCATGTCCCATGCGTTGGCAGGCAGATTCTTAACCACTGGACCAACAAGGAAGTGTATATCTCTTTGAATTAGAATTTTTTCTGGATGCATGCCCCAGTGTGGGATTGCCGTGTCATTTGCTAGTTCTAGGGCTGCCCAGGTAGCGCTAGTGGTTGAAGAACCTGCCTGACGCGAGTCTGATCCCTGGGTCAGGAATACCCCCTGGAGTAGGAAGTGGCAACCCACTCTAGTATTCTTGCCTAGAGAATCCCAAGGACAGAGGTGCCTGGCAAGTGTGGGTCCATACGGTGGCAAAGACTTAAACACAGCTAAAGTGACTTAGCACAGCATAGCGCATGGGAGTTCTGTTTTCACTTTTTAAAGAAAATTCCATACTGTTTTCCATCATGGCTGCACCAATATACATTCCCACCAACAGTTTAGGAGGGTTCCCTTTTCTCCACATCCAATTTAGCAAGTTTTTAGTAGACTTTTTGATGATGGCCATTCTGACTCCAATACTTTGGCCACCTGATGCAAAGAACTGATTCACTGGAAAAGACCCTGATGCTGGGAAAGATTGAAGGCAGGAGGAGAAGGGGATGACAGAGGATGAGATGGTTGGATGGCATCACCGACTCAATGGACATGAGTTTGAGTAAGCTCCAGGAGCTGGCGATGGACAGGGAGGCCTGGCATATTGCATTCCATGGGGTCACAAAGAGTGGGACACGGCTGAGTGACTGAACTGAACTGATTCTGACTGGTGTGAGGTGATACCTCATTGCAGTTTTGAGGTGCGTTTCTCTAATAATTTATGATGCTGAGCATCTTTTCATGTGCCTGTTGGTCACCTGTATCAGTTTAGGCACCTGTATAGACTTTCCTTATTTTAATTTTTTTGAGGACTTTTGGTTTGGTGCTTTCTAAAATGCCCCTCAATTAAGATTTGTCTGATTCAGTTCAGTCACTCAGTCGTGTCCAGCTCTTTGCAACCCCATGGACTACAGCACGTTAGGCCTCCATGTCCATCACCAACTCCCAGAGCTTGCTCAAATTCATGACCATTGAGTTGGTGAAGCCATCCAATCCTCTTATCCTCTGTTGTCTCCTTCTCATCCTGCCTTCAGTCTTTCCCAGCATTAGGGTCTTTTCCAATGAGTCAGTTCTTTACATCAGGTGACCAAAGTATTGGAGTTTCAGCTTCAACATCAGTACTTCCAGTGAATATTCAGGACTGATTTCCTTTACGATGGACTGGTTGGATCTCCTTGCAGTCCAAGGGACTCTCAAGAGTCTTCTACAGCACCACAGTTCAAAAGCATCAATTCTTCAGTGTTCAGCTTTCTTTATGGTCCAACTCCCACATCCATATATGACCATTGGAAAACCCATAACTTTGACTAGATGGACCTTGTTGGCAAAGTAATATCTCTGCTTTTTAATATGCTGTCTAGGTTGGTCATAGCTTTTATTCCAAGGAGCAAGTGTCTTTTAATTTCATGGTGCTTTGTAAAATGCCTCCACTTAAGATTTGTCTGATTAGACAGAAATCATGGCTTGCATAACTTGATGAGGCTCTGAGCCACACTGTGTAGGGCCTCCCAAGACAGATGAGTCGTGGTGGAGAGTTCTGACAACACCTTGTCCAGTGGAGAAGGGAACGGCAACCCACTCCAGTGTTCTTGCCACAAGACCCCCATGGACAGTATGAAAAAGCAGACGGATATGACAGTGGAAGGTCAGCCCCCTAGGTCAGAAGGTGTTCAATATGCTACTGGGAAGAACGGAGGGCAATTACTAATAGCTCCAGAAAGAATGAAGCCGCTGGGCCAAAGCAGAAACAACACTCAGTTACGATGGGTCTGGTGGTGAAGGTAAAATCTGATGCTGTAAGAACAATATTGCATAGAAACCTGGAATGAATTAGATCCATGAATCAAGGTAAATTGGACATGGTCAAGTGGAAGATGGCAAGAGTGAATATCAACATTTTAGGAATCAGTGAACTAAAATGGACTGAAATGGGCAAATTTAACTCAGATGACCATTATATCTACTACAGTGGGCAAGAATCCCTTAGAAGAAATGGAGTAGCCATCATAGTCAACAAAACAGTCCGAAATGCAGTACTTGCATGCAACCTCAAAAACGACAGAGTGATCGCCGTTCGTTTCCAAGGCAACCGTTCAGTATCAAGTCTATGCCCCAACCACTGATGCCTGAGAAGCTGACATGGACTAGTTCTATGAAGACCTACAAGACGTTCTAGAATGAACACCAAAAAACAACGTCCTTTTCATTATAGAGGACCTGAATGCAAAAGTAGAAAGTCAAGAGATACCTGGAATGACAGGCAAGTTTAGCCTTGGAGTACAAAATGAAGCAAGGCAAAGGCTAAGGAAGTCTTGTCAAGAGAACACACCGGTTGTAGCAAACACTCTTTGCCAACAACAGAGACGACCCTGCACACGGACATCGCCAGATGGCCAAGTCAGATTGACTGTGTTCTTTGCAGCCGACCATGGAGAAGCACTGTAAGACCGGGAGCGGCCTGGTCCAGGTCATCAGCTCCTTATTGCAGAACTCAGGCTTAAACTGAAGAAAGTGGGGAAAACCTCTAGGCCATGCAGATATGACTGAAATCAAATCCCTTAGGATTTACAGTGGACAGATTCAAAGGGTTAGATCTGGTAGACAGAGTGCCTGAAGAACTGTGCACAGAGGCTCGTAACATTGTGTAGGAGGCAGCAACCAAGACCATCCCAAAGAAAAGGAATGCAAGAAAGCAAAGTGGTGGTCTGAGGAGGCTTTACAAACAGCTGAGGAAAGAAGGGAAGCAAAAGCAAGGGAGAAAGGGAAAGATACACCCAACTTCATGCAGAGTACCAGAGAACAGCAAGGAGAGATAAGAAGGCCTTCTTAAACGAACAATGCAAAAAAATAGAGGATAGCAGCAGAATGAAAAAGACTAGAGATCTCTTCAAGAAAACTGGAGATATCAGGAGAACATTTCATGCAAAGATGGGCATGATAAAGGACAGAAACGGTAAGGAATTAACAGAGGCAGAAGAGTAAGAAGAGATGGAAAGAATACACTGAAGAACTATACGAGAAAGGCCTTAATGACCAGGATAATCACAGTGGTGTGGTCACTCACCTAGAGCCAGACATCCTGGAGTCTGAAGTCAAGTGGCCTTAGGAAGCATCACTATGAACAAAACTAGTGGAGGTGATAGAATTTCAGCTGAGCTATTTCAAATCCTAAAAGATGATGTTGTTAAAGTGCTGTACTCAATATGCCAGCAAATTTGGAGAACCCAGCAGCGGTCACAGGACTGGGAAAGGTCAGTTTTCATTCCAATCCCAAAGAAGGGCAATGCCAAAGAATGTTCAAACTACCAGACAATCATGCCCATTTCAAATGCTAGTAAGGTTATGCTCAAAATCCTTCAAGCTAGGCTTCAGCAGTACATGAACCAAGAAATTCCACATGTTCAAGCTGGATTTAGAAAAGGCAGAGGAACCAGAGATCAAATTGCCAACATTTGTTGGATCATGGAGAAAGCAAGAGAATTCCAAAAAAAAAAACCACCATCTACCTATGTTTCATTGACTATGCAAAAGCCTTTGTGTGGATCACAACAAACCGGAAAATTCTTCAACAGATGGAAATACCAGACCACCTTACATATCTCCTGAGAAACCTCTTTGTGGATCAAGAAGCAACAGTTAGAACCTTACATGGAACAACCCACTGGTTCAAAATCAAGAAAGGAGTATGACAAGACTGTATATTGTTACCCTATTTATTTAACTTATATGCAGAGTATATCATGTAAAATGCTGGGCTGAATGAATATCAAGCTGAAATCAAGATTGCTGGGAGAAACATCAATAACCTCAGATGTGTTTCTGTCACAACGAGCCAGGCTTACCATGTGTCTGTCCTGACCCAGTCCTGGAATCAGCCATTTCTCCAAAGATTCTGTTTGCTGGAGAATGGCTTTAGGAACCAAGGTGTCTTATCTGCACTTTGAGTGTGCTTGTTGGTACTTGTGTCTTTTCTTTTAGATCCTCTCAGCTGACATATATGTGTATATAAACCCATGGATAGATACATGAGTGTGTGTACACATATCCATGTAAACACACACATCTATAGGTTAACCTGTACATGTTGCTGTTCGGTCACTCAGTCGTGTCCGACTCTTTGCGACCCCATGAACTTGTCCTTGTCCTTCAGTATCTCCCGGAGTTTGCTCTGTTTTATGTCCATTGAATTGGTGACGCCATCCAACCATCTTGTCCTCTGTTGTCCCCTTCTCCTCCTGCCCTCAGTCTTTCCCCACATCAGGGTCTTTTCCAGTGAGTCAGCTCTTCACATTAAGTGACCAAAATATTGGAGTTTCAGCTTCAGCATCAGTCCTTCCAAAGAATATCCAGGACTGGTTTCTTTTAGGATGGACTGGTTTGATCCCCTTGTAGTCCAAAGGACTCTTAAGAGTCTTCTCCAACACCACAGTTCAAAAGCATCAATTCTTTGGCTCAGCTTCTTTATGGTCCAACTCTCATATCCATACATGACTACTGGAAAAACCATAGCTTTGACTAGATGGACCTTGTCAGCAAACTGATGTCTCCACTTTTTAATACGCTGTTTAGGTTTGTCATAGCTTTTCTTCCAAGGAGCAAGTGTTTTTTAATATCATGGCTGCAGTCACCATCTGCAGTGATTTTGAAGCCCAAGAAAATAAAATCTGTCACTGTTTCCACTTTTTCTCCTTCTATTTGCCATGAAGTGATGGGACCGAATGCCATGATCTTAGTTTCTTGAATGTTGAGCTTTAAGCCAACTTTTTCACTCTCCTCTTTCACTTTCATCAAGAGGCTCTTGAGTTCCTCTTCATTTTCTGCCATTAGAGTGGTATCACCTACATATCTGAAGTTATTGATATTTCTACCAGCAGTCTTGATTCCAGCTTGTGATTCATCCAGCCGCTATAAGTTGGTGTGTGTATGTGTATACTAACCTGTCTATATACATATATCTGTAAGTTTGCCTGTATATATGTGTATTCCAACCTGTGCATACACACACATCTAATGAGTATTTCTACGTGTAACACATGTATCTCTGTCCTGTGAAATTCAAATTCTCACTGATCTCTAAGCCAGCACCCCATGGGTCATTCCAGTTTCCACTCCTGGGTTTTCTGTAACTCCTGCTCCAACAGTGAGAAACCCGTGTATCACCACCAACCACCATTTACTTGACAGTTGACATTCAGACGGCTGGACACACGTACAGAAGCGTTAAGATTTTGAAACCCAGGCCCCGTGCGAAACACGGTGACCAGCTGGAGCCCAGGACACAGAGGTGGGGTCTTTGCTTTCAGTCTTCAGCCTGTGCTCATCGCCGGGCTGGTGGGCAGGCACCTCTCCCCTCCGGTCATTGAGGCACTTCTTTCGTTCATAGTACAGTTCACAGCTTTGCTGGACTCGGCCTCCATTCTGGGATTCCCAAGTCCCCCTGAATCTGTTTTATTTTCATATGTTAAGGTTCGCTTTGTGCTATGAAGTTTAAAGTCTTTGGAAAAACGCACGGCATCAGCTAGCGACCATCACAGGACCACCCTCAAAAGTCCCCGGGGCTTCCCTGCTCAGCCCTCCATGCCGCTGATGTCCTGATCCTTCCAGTTTATTCTCACAAAGGCGGGGAATATGAAAGTATTCTCACCCCCTTCAGAACACAGAAGGCGGCACCCAGAGCACTCTGCTTCTTGCATTCCTCACTTACTGTGGCTCAGAGGTCTTCCCTTGCTGACGCCCTGAGACCGGCTTCACACTGCTCGGTGCCAGTCTGGAGTGTGAATTTTGTGACACCTGGGTCATTTCCAAGGTGTCACTGTTACAGAGCCCCCACTCCGTTGGAGCCCTGCCCTGTCAGAAGCGGACAGTCGTCTGCAGAGTATTCCCACAGGTGGGGCTTCTGGGCAAAGGGCACTGTGATTTTATAGGAGCTGGCTGGTTGACTGGTAACCCGCCCTCAGCATGGCAAGGCCCTGCCCTCCCCGCAGCCCACTGAGGGTGTGCCAGCAGATTTCAGGGAGGAGCTGGGAGGTGACAGGGCATGTCTTGGGACCCCTTTGTCTTTCTGGTTGGGGGTACTGAGCCTCATTTTGTATATTTTAAGGACACAGACAAATAGGAACTGTCTGCGTCCATCTGCCCTGTTTCCTGTGGAGTCATTGGTCTCTTCCTCCAGCATGTCAGGTGAGAAAGAAAGAAAAGAAAGTGAAGTCGCTCAGTCATGTCCGACTCTTTGCGACTCTGTGGACTGTAGCCTGCCAGGCTCCTCCATCCATGGAATTTTCCAGGCAAGAGTACTGGAGTGGGTTGGCATTTCCTTCTCCAGGGGATCTTCCCAACCCAGGGTTCGAACCTGGGTCTCCCGCAGTGCAGGCAGATGCTTTACCCTCTGAGCCATGGGGTCTCAGGTGAGGTTCAGTTAAAACTACCTGCTGGGGGAGGGCAGGGTCCAGCCTGACTCAGACCCAAATCCCACAGAGGATTTTGTTTGTTGAAAATTAAGAGTACAGGGACTGAGATAAACAGCAGACAAACCCCAGCTGAAGTTCAGCCTGCAAAAGTACCTGGCCCATCCTCAGAACTATCCAAGTCATGAAAAACATGGGAAATCTGACAGTTGGTCCCAGCCCAGAGGAGCCTGAAGAGACGAGATGCTGAAGTGTGAGGTGGTGTCCCCAGTGCCCTCCAGGGATAAAATAGGGCACTAAGGAAAGGCCAAGGGAAGCTAATGGAGCCTGAGCCCCCACCACGTGTCAGGAGCCACAGCTGGCTCTGAGGCAGGGACCAGGTGGAAGGGGAGACTCGCAGCCGACCCTCAGTGAGGGGTGTGCAGGGAGAAGGTCGGTGCCCGCGGGAGGCAGGGGCAGTGGAAGAAGCAGCTTGTTCCGTTCCTCCTTGTTCTCTCCTGGAACTGGCAGCAATCTGGGAGGGCTCCCAGAGGAGGTGATGGTCAAGCAGGGCTTGGTAGAATGTGTAAGAGTCCATCAGGCTGCCACAGGGAAAGGAAGGTATTCTGGGCATGGGAGCAGCTTGAGCCAAGCTCTCCCCATGAGAAATGGCCGAGCGCAGTAATGCACGGACTGCTCCCTTCTTCCTGCTCCCTGACCGGGCGTGGGTGCAGTGGGTGATGATGGGAGGCCCCAGGCAGAGGCCTGCTGTGTCCCTGCATCTCCAGCAGGAATGTGTGTTTCATGTGGCGGGAACCCCCTGGCCTCGCCTGCCTGACCCTTGTGTTTGTGATGAGAATCTAAAACCCAGACTCTGGGGTAGGGGGTCTACTTTGGCAGGAGCCCAAAGGCCTCCTGTTGCAGTCCTTGGGGTCGTGAAGAGCTGGACACGACTGAGTGCACACACGTGCACACACACAATCAGCCTCCCATGAGCCAAACCCACTGTCCCAGTCCTTGAGCTGCACCGGGCCTCCAGCCCTGAGGGCCTTTGGCCTCTTTGCAGGCCCCGCTGCCCAAACGTGGATGCTGTGACGAGGCCAGTCACCCTCTCCTGTCGTTTGGCCCCGCTCGTGGGCACCTTCCTTCCCCTTCCTGGTAAGGGACCACAAGCCCTGCTCCTTGTGGGTACCACCCGCCCTCCCTCCTCTCGCCCTACCCTGCCCTGCCCTCTGGCCATGCTGGGACATCCACCCGAGCCTCCCTTGCCTGCTCTGACCTATCCTCCAAGGCTGTTCAGGTTGTGGCTACTCAGTGGTGTCCGACCCTGTGCGACTCCATGGACTGGAGCCCGCCAGGCTCCTCTGTCCACGGGGATTCTCCAGGCAAGAACACGAGTGAGTCACCATTTCCTCCTCCAGGGGATCTTCCCAGCCCAGGGATAGAGACTGTGTCTCGTGCGACCCCTGCATTGGCAGGTAGATTTTTTTTTTTAACCCCTGCACCACCTGGGAGCCCCAGGTGTCAGTGACTCTGTTGTGTCTGACTCTGTGCGACCCCATGGACTGGGCCCAGCAGGCTCCTCTGCCCCTTTAATTCTCCAGGCAAGAATACTGGAGTAGGTTGCCATTCTCTTCTCCAGGGGATCTTCCTGACCTAGGGATTGAACCCAGGTCTCTTGCATTGCCTATGGACTCTTTATAGTCTGAGCCACTAGGAAAGCCAAGTCAGGTCAATCGCTCAGTCGTGTCTGACTCTTTGCGACCCCATGGACTGCAGCACACAGGGCTTCCCTGTCCATCACCAACTTCCAGAGGTTGCTCAAACTCGTGTCCATTGAGTTGGTGATGCCAACCAACCATCTCATCTTCTGTCGTCCTTCTCCTCCTGCCTTCAATCTTTTCAAGTATCAGGGTCTTTTCCAATGAGTCAACTCTTTGCATCAGGAGGCCAAAATATTGGAGTTTCAGCTTCAGCATCAGTCCTTCCAATGAATATTCAGGGTTGATTTCCTTTAGGATGGACTGGTTGGATCTTCTTGCAGTCCAAGGGGCTCTCAAGAGCCTTCTCCAATGCCACAGTTCAAAAGCATTAATTCTATGGCACTCAGCCTTCTTTTTGGTCCAACTCTCACATCCATACATGACTAATGGAAAAACCATAGATTGGACTAGACAGACCTTTGTCAGAAAAGTATGGTCTCTGCTTTTTAATATGCTGTCTAGGTTGGTCATAGCTTTGCTTCCAATGAGCAAGCATCTTTTAATTTCATGGCTCCAGTCACCATTTGCAGTGATTTTGGAGCTCTAAAAAATAAAGTCTGTCACTGTTTCCATTGTTTCCCGATCTGTTTGCCATGAAGTGATGGGATTGGATGCCATGATCTTTGTTTTTTGAATGTTGAGTTTTAAGCCAGCTTTTTCCCTCTCCTCTTTCAACCTTCATCAAGAGGCTCTTTAGTTCTTCTTTGCTTTCTTTGCCGTAAGGGTGGTGTCATCCGCATACCAAGGGAAGCCAAGCCCCTAAGCACATGTCACCATCTCCAGGAAACCTTTCCTGACTACCAAGCTGAGTTAATCTCTTCACCTTTGCCACCCTAGCCCACCCATGTACATCCTCAATTTGGGTTTGTCTGAAGTTTTTCTCATGGTAATACTGGGGTCATGGGTTTGGGGGAGGAAGGCCACAGAGGTAGAACGCCCATTTCATTCCTTCCTGGCGAGGGAGCCTGATGTTGGCATGACCTGTCACTGCTGAAGTCGGCCTCGATCCCCAAGCCCAGGTAGTGCTTGTCAGGCTTTCTCCAGTGAAATTACCCTTCTCTTCCATGTCCATGAAGTGCTCCCCAGAAGGAAGTCACCTGCCCAGTCACCCCTGAGGACTGGGAAGGGAGATGCCCCTCCCGGGGGGTGGAGCAGCCACATAAATCACTTGGAACTCTGTGACATGGGAGATTCACCTCTTTCTCCTCCATTTACTTAGGCAATCTGATTTATATTGGTATGGACTTAGGGATATTCCTTTTATTGCTGATGTTGTTCAGTCATCCAGTCATGTTCAACTCTTTGTGACCCCATGGACTGAAGCCCACCAGACTTTTATACCTGGGGTTATCATCCAATACCAACTTTATTTTGTTCCTTAGATTGTCCCAGCTTTGGCCGTTGTGAGCTCTTGTCCGGACCCTGCCCCCACTGGCCTTGATGATAATCATCACTCTCTTTTATGGGCCCCTTCTGTGTCTCCTTTGTGGGCCCCTCCCTGCATCTCTTTGACTTGGTCCCGTCATTGTGGGGACCTGTAGATCTAGCAACTATCCACCCATCTGTCGTCTGTCTATCTATCTATCTCACTTCCTGCTTTCTGGGCCTGTAAGATGTCCCAGGCTTGCTCACATTTCCCACCAGGGAATGCATTTCACATGCTAAGGCCTGGCTCGGAGCCCCTCCTCCAGGCAGCCTCCCTGGCTGTCTCCGGGCAGTTTGGGAGCTGTTTGGTGGCCCTGGCCTCCCTGCTCATCCTCTGTCACGGTCACTGTTTCCTTGGCTGTCTTTACCACTAGGCTGAGAGCTCCCGCAGGCAGGGCTGTCTGATTCACCCATCCGCCAGGTCCCCAGTGCCCAGCACTGGGCCGGGCACAGGGTGGGGCTGGGACCACAGAGCTGGTCTGCCAGCAGCCAGACCCTGCCCCACTGGCTCTGATGATGATCATCACTCTCCTCTGTGGGCCCCCCTTCCCCACACCAGGCGGGTGCTGGGCTCCAGGCCAGGGCGGACAACGGAGGCCAGAGAAGGGGACTCACCCAGCTCCCACCTGGATGGAACCTGTGCTGTTCACCACCTTGGCTCGTAGCATGCAGGGTCAGCGCAGCACCAACAGGGCTGGTGTGTGAGGGGCTGGGACCACAGAGCTGCCTTCTGTGAAGGCAGAAGAGCTCTGTGTGGGGAGGTAGGTGGAGGCTGTGCCCACCTGCACGGTGAGGGGAGACCCTGGGCTCCCACCTGGATTGGCACCAAATCAGTGGGTGCTCCGATCACTCCTCCCCACCATGCGGCCTGTGAAACCTGCAGCTGGGTGGCTGGATGTATGAAGGGTGCAGCTAGGGCCACTGCTCAGAGCCTGCGTGGCCCCGTGGATAAGACCTGAGTGAGTCCCTCCCACCCAGCTGCCCCCTGGAGAGCCAGGAAGAAAGTGGGCGCCTGGAAATGAGCGGGAGATAGGGGTCAGTGTCCTGCAGGGCTTTGCCTGATCAGAGGCGGTAACTTGGGGGGCTGCCCCTTCTGCGTGTCTGGAATGGGCAGGCCCCCCGCACACAGCTCCTGTTCAGGCACAAGTTTGTTAGTCATTCAACAAACGGCTGCAGGTTGCCTGGACAGAAACCTTGAGGATCCTGAGTGTTAATCTAGTGGCACCTGGTTTCAGCCCAAAGGTGCTCGGGGCCGTCGGGCTGGGGAAGGGCTGGCTTGTCCACGTCAGGCAATGCAGGAGGGAGACTCGGAGACAGACGGACGTCGGGGTCAGCACTGCAAACGCAGAGGACGTGGGGTCACAGCGGGCTCAGGAGCCCAAGGGCCCCAGCTGCTTGGAGAACAGGGCGGCTTGTACGTGACAGGTCCGGGGAAACTCAAGGACCAGGTGCCAAGTGGCTGGTGGTTCCACTACTGAGATATGGGGGAAGGAGGGGTGGGTGGTGGGCCATGAGGCACTTGTCCAGTCCCACCGAGAGGAAGGCCTGGCTCCGCCCTCAGGGCTGAGTGGCACCTGGACCATCTGAGTCGGGCAGATGGCTCTGAAGTCCTCTCTGTTCGTGCTCACACCTAAGGGCTAGTGCAGACAGAGCAGAGTGGAGGGTGAGTGGGAGGAGGGTGTGGTCAGCTGGGCAGAGAGTGGCCGCTGAGGGGCCGGTGAGTTGCAGGTGGGGACAAAGCCATTGGACTTAGTATCCTGGAAAGTGCTGGCAGCCTGGATGAGGGCTACTTTGGGGAATGGGGAGTGGGCCAGGCCAGGCTCAGGAGGGAAAGCAGAGCTGGCTGGGGTGGGAGGCTCTGGAGGTTTTGCTGGGAAGGGAGAGATGGGAAGCAGCCAAATGAATGAAATGGGGGCTGAAATCCGCCCCCCTCCACCGAGGCAGCATCACCCACCTGCATTTCAGACACAGCTGAGAGTGACTCTCAGGGGAGTCCTGCGAAAATTCCCCCCAAGCCCTCCTGCTCTGCTCAGCCTGCCGTGAATGATCTGTGCCCCATTTCCATGAGGGGGTCATGGCTGGGAGGACCCTTGCCCTCCGGGGAGGCCTCTCTAAATTGTGTGCTGGGGCTGGGTTAATGTTTGCTTAGCCAAGTTCAAGATCCATCCCCTGGTGCCTGGGCTGGCAGGAGGTCCAGGTTTCTAGGGGGTTGCTGCACCCTGCTTCAGGAATACCGGTGCTTTGGACCTTGTGAGGGCCTGTGGGATCTGGGTATCCCTGGGGTCTCATTTATCACTGAGCGACCTCCCCAGGCTCCCGGGGAAATGGCAGTGGAGAAGCCCTTACCATGTATCCCAGTCTGGGGCCTCTGACTCCTGTCGCCTCCAGGGACCCACCTCCCAACCCCCACCACCACTCAGGGGCCACACGGTCCAGGGGAGTAGGGCGAGCCTGTCCTCTGACGGGAGAGACCTCAGAGACCTGGCCACTGCCAGCCTTGTGGCCTCTCAGAACCTCGTCCCTCATTTTTTAAAAAAGTCGTTTTATTTATTTATTTATGGCCATGCTGGGTCTTCATTGCTATGGGCTTTTCTCTACACTGTGGTGCAAGGGCTCCTTATTGTAGTGGTTTCTTCTGCTGTGGAGCACGGGCTCTAGAGCACGTGCGCTCAGTCGCTGCGTCACGTGGGCTCAGCTGTCTTACGTGAGCTCAGTAGTTGTGTCTCATGGGCTCTGTAGTTGCTGCTCTAGAGCGCAGGCTCAGCAGTCGTGGTTCCCGGGCTCTGGAGCGCAGGCTCAGCAGTCGTGGTTCCCGGGCTCTAGAGCGCAGGCTCAGCAGTCGTGGTTCCCGGGCTCTGGAGCGCAGGCTCAGCAGTCGTGGCTCCCGGGCTCTGGAGCGCAGGCTCAGCAGTCGTGGTTCCCGGGCTCTAGAGCGCAGGCTCAGCAGTCGTGGCACACGGGCTTAGTTGCTTTGCAGCAAGTGGGATCTTCCCAGACCAGGTATGGAACCCACGTCTCCTGCACTGGCAGGCAGATTCTTTACCACTGAGCCACCAGGAAGGCCCCTTATCCCTCCTTTTTTAAAGGAAGGGGCTGCCTTGACCTCTATGGATGTGACAAGATGGTGTGCCAGTCTGGGTCGTGCTCCCATGTAGGCTGGTCCTTTCTGACCAACTCCCTCTGAGTGCCCACGTCAGGTTACTTAGGGCATTGACGAGGGAGCACCCCTCTTCCAAATGCGAAGGAGTCCCAGGCCCTGGCCAGCTCACAGGCTAAGGAGGGGAGATAGGGCAGCAGAATCAGTGATTCCTGAGCAGAGGGCGACGCCTGCCCGGACAGAGCCTGAGCCGGGGCCAGCGGGGGTGGTGTCTTCTGTCCAGGGGAACTGCTGACCGCTTCCTGCAGGCGCTTCCCCCCCGGCCTGGGGGGGATCACCAGTCATCTGGACAACCTGTTTGGTCCCGATATCCTTGTTTTGCAAAGAGTGGTTCCTGAAATCACGGGGCCTGGAGGTCTGCTCGGCTTTAATGTGTGCTGGTCTCAGCCGCTCAGGCCAGAAACAACGAACACAGACAAGCCCCGCTGGGCACACACACGGGCCCTTTCAGCCCTTTCGGCGGGCCCAGCGGCAGCTGGGTGCCAGGCTCCAGGACAACTCCAGGCTTCTCGCCCCATCCCAGGCTCTGACCTGGGGCTTGGGCGTGCAGGGGAAACTGCCAGAAAGGGCATCTCAGGAGAACTGCCGGGGAGACCCGGGTGGGGCTCAGGAATGCGCGGGCCTCGGAAGGCGGGGAAAACGACGGGAATGCTGGGTCCACTCCCTCCCGCGACCCTGGGTGACGGGCTTTCTCTTCCCAAGCCTTAGTGTCCCCATTTGTAAGTTGTAAGGCCGAGGGACTTACTTGACCTGTCTTTATTGGGAGCATTCTTTGCTTTTTTTTTTTCAGCTGCACTGTATGGTATGTAGGACCCTAGTTCCCTGACCAGGGATCAAACCCAGGCCCCCTGCATTGGGAGCATAGAGTCAACCACTGGACACCCGGGGAAGTCCTAGGAGCTTTCTTAAGGGCTGGTTCTTGGTGATCTTTGATAGTTTAACAGTTCCATCCTAACCAGAGGGGGGAGAGAGGCAGGACGCCGCGCCAGGGACTGTCCTGAGCCGGCGTCCAGCATAGAGGGTCTTCAGCCGTCTGGTCATGGCTTCACCCGCTCCCCAGTGAGGCCCTTGCTCTCCTAACAGTGAACATTACACATCCTGGTTCCGGGCAGGCGTCCGGGTCGAGGGGGTGGGGGAGGGGGGTGCCTTTGTGCTGACTCCTTCCTGCATCAGCGGGGTGGTCCTGAGATGCTTTTCCAGGAATCCCCACCCCACCCCTTCTCTAGAGCAGGGCCCACAGCCAGGGCCAAGTCCCGCCCCAGATTTGCAAATAAGGTTTTCTTGGTGCATGGCCAGGCCCTCTCATTTCCTATCACCCAAGTTTGCTCTGGGGTTATAACAGCTTGACGGCCCGAGAAGCCAAACCTAGTTATTCTCCGGCTCTTTATAGAAGGCAGCTGCCGCCCCTTGCTCTGGGGTCACTTGTGTGCTTGCTTCTCCTGCCCAGGCTGCTGGAGTGAACCAGCAGGGAGTAGTAATGTCCTCCCACCCCACACCCATCCCCTCCCCTGGGGGCCTCTGCATTCCCGGGATTCTCTGTTTACCTTTATGGCCTGTTGTAGATTAACCCTCAGCCCCCACCCCCCACCCGGACATCTGCAGTCCCTGGAAGTGGCCGTGGGAGGCTTGACAAGCTGCATACCTGGATCAGGCCAGGCGCATGTACTCTTCTGACTGGCCCCGTTCCGCAGGAGGACCTTTATACCCTCTCTTTGCCTAGTCCCTCTTCCTCCAAATTCAGCCGAGGAGCCTCCGCCTGCAGGAAGCCTTCCTGGATTTCTCACCCTCTTCTTCCTCTTCTAGCCTCCTCTCTGTGGCTGTACAGACGGCACGACACTGCCCCAGTCTCTTTCCAAGTCTGTAACCCCGACTAGTCTGAGCCCCCTCGTGTGTGGGGACCTGGAGGCGCAACTGGGGTGATGGAGCCAAGACGGCTGGTGGCAGGGGTGGCTCTGAATTCTGAAGGGCAGAGCAATCACCAGGTGGAGTGGGGGATCCATGGGCTGGACCGCATGCTCCCTGGGCTGTCCAGGGGGCCCCAGCTGTGCCTGGGGCTTGGGCTGGGTCCCCCTCCAGGCTTGAGACAGTGCTGACATAGTTCCACACAGTCCCAGGGGACTGGAAGTGTTCTGAGACGGCGTGACGGAATTAGAAATCGCTTTTTGTCCTTGTAGGACCACAACTGTTGCTACTTGCCCCACGAGTTAAAAAGATAAGCAGAGGGTAGAGGGTGGGGTGGGGTTTCCCAGCTGGCCCAAGTGGTAGAGAACCCATCTGCGAATGCAGGAGACTGTCAGAGACTCTGATTGGATCCCTGGGTTGGGAAGACCCCCTGGAGAAGGGAATGGCAACCCACTCCAGTATTCTTGCCTGGAGAATCCCATGGACGGGGGAGCCTGGCAGGCTACAGTCCATGGGGTCGCAAGGAGTCGGACACCACTGAGCTACTTGGCACGCAGCATGCACAGAGGGCAGGGCACCCCTCAGCCCCTGGCCCCTAGCTCAGGATTAGGGCCCAGGCCGGTGTCTGTGGTCCAGGGGTCAGGCGGGAGCCGTCCTGGGGGCTCGTCAGGAACTTCTGCCCACGATGGCAGAGGAGAGTCCAGGCAGGCTAAAGTGGGCAGGGGTCACTCAGACCCTCAGAGATGGTTAAAGAGATGCTGCAGCTGGGTCACCAGGGAGCAGGTGTAAGCATTCCAACAGGAAGTTCTTGGGAGCTCTTCCTCTGACTGTGTGTGAGTCTCATGCCTTAGGGAGTCGGGGGTCCGCCTTGGCTCCCCTGGAGGCCTTGGCATTGTCCTGGGCGCTGTGTGGTCCAGGGCAGGTCCCGCGTCTCTTAAGTCCATTTGCCGCTCATTCCAGTGGGATCGTGGCAGTACACTGGGGTGGCCACAATCCATGGAGCTAGTATTTTTTAAGCAAGTGATAACTGCACAGTGATGGTAAATCCCTGCGAGGGTCAGAGTTGCTGACCTAGCGGGGCACTCGGAGATCCCCAAGCCCAACTCGCCCATCAGAAGCGGGGGAGCTGAGGCCCAGGGGGTGACAGGCTCCCTCGGAGGGACCCGAAGGCGGGGCTGGGCTGGGGTTGAGACCAGCCTCTCACATGCAAGGCTGTGTGGGGTTGCCCTATGGGGCCACCTCCAGGAGGGACCCCTTACTTGAAAGACCCGCACCTGAAAGTCTCACGTTCTTCCTCTGGAAGTCTATTCGGGTGCAGTTGCAGACTTGGGGTGCACTCTCAAGTTGGGGTGCCATATGCAGAGTTGGTGTATTCTTACAGAGTTGAGTTACATTCTGAGAAATTGGAGTACAACATGTAGAATTAGGGTGTGCTGTGCAGGGTTGGGGTGTTCTTGCAGAGTTGAGCTATATTCTGAGGAGTCAAGGTGCAGTGTGCAGAATAAGGGTGTGCTGTGCAGGGTTGGGGTGCCCTGTGCGGAGTGGAAGAACGCTGGGCACAGCGGGGGAGGCTCATGGAAAGCCCCCGGCCTTGAGCCAAGAGCACAGCTGCAGAGGTGAACAGGATGCGGGTCTCGGGCCGCCGCGGGGCACAATGGCCAGGAGAGGAAGCCAGTCCAGACCCTTTTATGGATGTGGAGCCGTCGGGGGCCTCTTTCAACAGAGTTTCCAGAAAAACAGAGCGGGAAGGAGCAAGCTTGCGTTTTGCACAGCATGGGGTTCTGGAGGGCTGTCTGGGGAACCGGGGAGCCCAGCTTCACAGAGAGAGGCTGAGAGGAGCGGGATAGGGGTGCACCCAGGACACACCGTGGCTTAGAGAACGGAGGGTGCAGGGCCCAAGCCTAGCTCCTCTCCTCAGCCCCTGAGGCCCCACGGAGCCCAGGGCCAGCCCAGACCAGGGGCCAGTGGAGTCGGGGACTTCCTGACACCCTGATCCTTCCCCGCTGCCTGGGGAGCCTGGTCCCCTACTCTCTGCCTTGCAGCAGCCCCTGGAGAGGCTTGGGTACCGGGATTTGTTAGATGCAAAGACACCTGAGTACAGCCGACACCCTGTGGAAGGATTCTCGCCTCTAGACTAGCCCTCGTGACAGCTCAGAGCTAGAGCAGACGGTCAGACCCCACCCGGGCCCCCCTGCCGGCCCGTGAGCAGCACAGCCACTCCGGCCTTCCAGGCGGCATCGGTGAACGTGGCGGCCTGCCACGGCGGTGCCTGCAGAGCTGAGGGGCAGCCTGGCTGGAGACAATGGGCCTGGAGCTCTGTCCTCTGGGGGAGGAGGGGGAGTCAAGGCCGGGGACAGATGATGGGGACAAAGGCGTATCCAGAGGTCCCCGTGCAGGGCAGAGTGGGCATGGATGGAGGAGGCAGGCCCGCCCAGGAGAGCCGTCCCAGCAGAGGCGAGTGCAAGGAAAGCCCAACTTCTCCAGGGCTGGGACCGCTGCAGCAGGTAGCTTGCAAGGGGGTGGGCTGGGGGGCATCACTGTGCCAGGCCCATGAAGGGGAGGCAGGCGGGCTGGGGAGGTCGACAGGCCGGTGTCATGAGGAAGAAGGCGGGTGAGGAGGGCCTTCGGGGCGTGACGGGGCCCGAGGGGTGGGCAGGAGAGCGGGGTCTTGGAAGACTGCGGGTTGCTGAGGTCAGGCAGCCCGCAGGGAGAGCACTGTGGTCAGGCAGGCAGGTGCCCCAAACACTAACTCATGTCCCCAGCCTGTTCCCCACTCCCGTGCGCGTCTAGCACTCTGGGCAGGAGGGCAGCCTCCGCAGGTACATCCATCAGAACCTCTGAACACACCCTTATTTGGAAAAAGGGTCTTGATGTGATCAATCTGTGTAAGGATCTCAAAGTGAGATCCACCCGGATGACTTGCAGGGCCCCGGAGACAGTGCGGGGCGTCCTTCCAAGCGGGAGCAAGGGAGACACACGGAGAGGCCGCGTGATGGCAGAGGCAGAGGGTGGGGTGACGTGACCACAGGCCCAGGACAGTCTGGAGACACAGGAGCTGGGGGAGGTGGGAAGGGGGCTCCCCGGAGCCAGAGGGAGCTTGGCCCTGCCGGCACCTTGACTGACTGCGGCCCCAGAGCTGCGAGAGAATAAACCTCTGCCGTTTTAAGAAGCCCGGTCTGGGGTACTTTGTCACGGCATTCCCTGGACACTCACATTGCGACCGTCACAGCTAGAAAGATTGCTGTTCCTGCTCCATGGAGAGGGCAGGAGAGGGGAGGAGAGAGGTTGGCAGGGCTCCGACAGGCCATGCTCCCTGAGGCGAGCTGCTGGGGGAACAGCTGCCCGCTCTGCTCTGGGGCCTTCTGGCCCCCAGGGCCCACGGCTGATGTGAAACCCTCCCCTGCTATTCCACCTGGCGTCAGGGGGCACTGTGAAAACGGCCCCTAGAGCCTCTGTCTCCAGCCTTGGGGTCACCAAGCATGTCGGCGGTGTGTGGCCTGGGGCTGCGCTGGGCTGCGGGTGTGAGGGGCCGGAGCGCTGGGCCCGGGCCTGCTGGGGTCCCCCCAGTGGCCAGCACTGCCCATTGAGGGGCTGAGGCTTCACACTGGCCCGCGGCAGGGACCTTTCCAGTGTGAGGCGGCCACACACCCATGGTGTCTCCAGCTGTTCCCCTCACGCTTGAGCTCTGGCCCACTGGGGAGGGGAAGTTGTGACTTTGGGGTGACCATGCATAACGCCAGGAGGTGATTGGATAAAGGTGGACGGCGTGGGAGGGGGGCAACCAGAAACAGCCCGCTTTGGGCTCAGAGCGGATCTCAGCCTGAATGAGACTGCCCCCAAGGAGCAAGTGCCTGGAGACAGGCGTGGTTGTCACCTTGGGGCAACTTCTAGTGACAGAGGCCAGGGATGCTGCCCAGACCCCAGGACAAAGAGCGAGTGCCCCGCACACCAGCGGTGCCAGGGTTAGACACCGTGCTCAGGGGATCTCAGTGTCCGTCAGACCTGGTTCCCCATTCACCCTCTAGTCACCAGCCTTGGACCACATCATCTCCTGAGCCTCAGTTTCCCTGTCTGTGAAATGGGCACATTAGCACTTAACTTAGATATTGTTCCTGGTCAGAAAGCCAAACCATGCCTCTCCCAAGCTTGGGGTGGAGAAGGTGGCCTCCTGGGTTTGAGCTGGGGCCAGCAACCAGAGCCCACCCCCTGCCTCTGTGAGGGCCTGAGAGCCGATGGGAGGGTAGGGCCGGGGCTGACCCCAGTTCAGTTCTTGCTGCTTGTCGGACAGCTGGGAAACCCAGCCCTGCCCCCCGAGCTCAAACCCCTGCTCTCAAACCCAGGTCGGGCCTGGAGCCGGTGAGAAGACCAGGAAGGAAGGCGAGCTTATAGGCAGACCCCCAGGCCTCCCCAGGATGTGTTCCCATTGATCGTGTCACCGGGTGGGGCAGCAGTGGGGAGAAACCACGTGTCTGTCTGTGTACACGTGTGTGGACACAAGGGTGCATGTGTATCTGTGCATACACGTGCACACATGTGTATTGCACACACGTGTGCATGTATGTGTGCCCATCTGTTTGTGCACACACATGTGCACGAATGTCTGTATGCAAACGTGTATGTGTGCACATGTGTGTGAACATGTGCATGTACGAATATGCATTTGTGTGTGCGTGCACGTGTACACAAATGTTTGTGTGTAAGTATGTGTGTGCATGTAAATGTGTGCACGTGTACACAAATGTTTGTGTGTAAGTATGTGTGTGTGCGTGTAAATGTGTGCACGTGTGTGTGTGTGTGCAGTAAGTGTTTTCCAGGGCAGTGCTGAGGTTGGCAGGGCAGATGTCCGACTTCCCCAGTCCTGCCAGCCGAGGCGGGAGCCTGGGTGGCCCCTGACCTCCACCTCTGAGCCTGGGCACCAGGCAGCAGGCAAGCGGGTCAGGGCCTGGAGCTGGCCCAGGCCAGAGCTAATGATCAACCAGCCCTGGGAGGCGGCGCAGCAGCTCAGGCCTGCCTCTCGCCGGGCCCAGATGCAGGGAGGAAGTGGGGCAGGAAGCAGGGGGCGGTGGCGGCCGCTGTGCAGTCCAACGGGCTGTGGGCGGCGGAGACGGCCTGCGGGGCCCGCCAGTGAGGAGCCAGGAGCGGCCATCCGGTGCCCGCTGTCCTACGGAGCGGGGCGCAGGTACGGGGCTCTGGACGGGCAGGTGAGGGCAGCTGAGCAGGCATTGTCCACAGACGTGGGTCTTGCCGCAGGTGGATCTGAGCCACCTCTTGCTTTTCACTTTCTCGGAGAGTTTTCTGAGCTTTCAGGATTGGGAGGGAACAGAACTGATGTCTGGAGAGCCCAGAAGGCTGTGGGTGCTGGCTGGCGGAGCTCCGGGAGGGCCCCATGCCCACCGACAGCTATTTTTCCAGTGCTGATGTCGGTTTTGCTAAAGTACCGCCGCTCTGAGATCTCACCTGACCCCACCTCCCCTTGGCCACCCAGACACCCATCCCGAGGGTCTGGCCAGGACACAGGAGCCGTGTTGCCAGCAAGCAGGGTTCCAGGCCCAGGGGGCCTCAAGTGGGCCCCCACCCTGGGTTGGCGCCACCTCTGGCAGACACCATAAGTACCAGACCAGGGCGGCACTGCGGCTGTGACCTGGCCACTCTGAGGTCACCGCCCTGGGCCTCCTCTCCATCAACCAATGGGATGGGTGACTTAACTGGGAACCCCGGCCGGACAGCTCTAGGGAGACCCTGACCCAGGCCCTTTAGTGCCAGGGGCTTCCCTGGTGGCTCAGATGGTAAAGAATCTGCCTGCAATGCGGGAGACCTGGGTTCGATCCCTGGGTGGGGAAGAGACCCTGGAGCCCGGCATGGCAACCCACTCCAGTATTCTTGCCTGGAGAATCCCTGTGGACAGAGGAGCCTGGTGGGCTACAGTCCGTGGGGTCACAAAGAGTCGGACACGACTGAGCGACTAAGCACCTGGCCTGGGCATGTGGTCCCGGCACATCACCGAGACCCTCTCCCCACCTGCTCCTCCCCCTCTGGGGGCCCCAAGCCCCGTGTGGTTTCACACAGATGACAGATGCGGGAGTGACACCGGGAGGAGTTAGTGCTGCTGGTCGCTTGGGTGTGACTCCCCCAGCGGGGGTGGGGGGCTGTGGCTGAACTCGTGGGCCGAGGCAGTGCGGGGGCCAGAGAGGGGGGTGTGCCCAGGTTCAGGGTGGGTGTGAAGGGCTGGACTTGGACCTACCTGGGTTCAAATCCCACCAGCACCCCCCGCACCCCATCCCAGGCTGGTCTGAGTCAGCATAGCTGCTCATGGAGCCTCGATGGCCCCTCTGTGAAATGGGCCCATCACGCTCCCCCAGGCGTCACGAGGACAGAGTGAGGATACTCAGTTGTGCAGGGTGGTGGCTCCCAACAGTGACGGCGCTTCCTGTGTCTGGTCCCCAGCCAGTATTCATGCCTGAGGTCACTTACTCCTCCTCCCGAAATGCCCGCTTCCCAGCAGAGAAGGGAAGCGCTGGGACCTGGGGCGACGGCTGGCCTGGAGCTGCTGTATGAAGGGCCACAAGCCGGGGCTTCTAACGCTAGAAGTTCATTCTCCCCTGGTTCTGGAGGCCGGAAATCTGAAGCCCCGGGATGGGCAGAGGACCCTGGGGGAGGGTCCTTCGGCTCCTGGCGGCTGCAGGCATCTCTGGGCTCGTGGGCACGTCACCCTGCTCTCTGCCGCCATCCTCACCCGGGGCCCGCTGTGTCTGTGTTCCTCCTCTTCTTACAAAGACCCTACACGGAGGGCCCTCCAGCCCAGTGTGATCGCATCTTATTATTACTATTATTTTTAGTATTTATTATTTGGCTGCCGCAGGTCCCAGCTGTGGCTCACTAGCATCTTCAGTTGCGGTCTTCGGACTCAGTTGCGGCATGTGGGATCCGGTTCCCCGAGCAGGGAGAGATCCAGCCCGAGCCCCCTGCACTGGGAGTGCGAGGTCTTAGCCACCGGGCCAGCAGGGACATCCCCAGTGACCGCATCTTAACTTCATCCCGTGTCCAAATAAGGCCACCAGATCTGAGGTCACTGGTGGGCGTGAATGTGGGGGGGCGCTGGTCACCTTCTGTACTGAGGTCCCCAGACAACCCTGAAGAGATGCTTCCTGGGGAGGTGGGCGAGGTCTGCGTGGTCCTCGAGGCTTTTGTTCAGGATGGGTTCAGATGCAGTCGGGGACACAGGCAGCTTCTCCAGCTGAGCAGTGCTATTTTAGGACCCTCCCTGGGGAGACAGAGCACACTTCCTCCTGCGGGCCATGACTAGGCCTACAACTGCCAGCGGCAGGCCCCTTGCTGAGCAGGTGGGAAGTCCCCTGAGCCCCAGAGCCTTCCCTGTTCTCGGAAAACCGTCCCTGAGCTGCTGCGGGCAGGCCCATGAGCCTGGGATGCAGGCACTGGTGGGCTGCTCCTGACTTCCTGGGGGACAGGTGGGCAGGGGCTGGGGAAGAGAGATGCCCTGGATGTGGGCTGTGTGAGCCAGATGCCTGGCAGCAGAGAGTGGAGGGCAAAGCCCCCCAGGTGGAGGCTAGAGAGACCCCACAAACAGGACCTGAGCAGGACGATGGATCCACATGCCCTCCCGAGATGCTGCAGGACAGCAGAGGAGGGCGGATGGTGGCCTGGTCCCCACCACCCTGTGGCCAGGGGACCTCAAGGAGAGGTGTGGGCTCGCTGTGTGCAGAGTCAGGAGGGGAGGGCGACAGGGGCCGGCTAGGCTAGGGGTAGGCGCGGGCATCAGATGGACGGCACTGCCTCCTGAAAGAGGCTGGGAGGTCTCCGTGTGTGACGGGGTTGGGGGGGATGGCCCCTGGGAGCAGGAAATGGGGAGCACAAGGCAGAGGGGCTTGAAACGACGCTGGTCATTGACCCAAGGCGGCTGGAGAGCTCTGCAACAAGGCTGCGTCCCAGAACCTGAGGGGCCACGCAGCTGCGCCCGCTGGACAAGGGGCTGCCTCCAGCCTGCTCCCTCCTCCCTGGGGCTGCCTACAAGGGTGCCAGCATCCCCTGGGTGCCCCTTGGCCTGGTCCCTGGCCTTTAGAGATGGTTGGGGGCTGGGGACCAGGTCACAGCCAGACAGCCCCCTACACCCTGCTTTTCTCTACAGCTCGGAGGCAGGCAAAGGGGGATCAGGGTAATGCCTGCCTGAAACATGCCCTTTCCTACTCTTGTGTTAAATCCATGAGAGGAGTGAAGCTGGTTCTGGAGAAAAGGAATCAGAGCAAGCTTGGGATGAGCTGAAGCAGGCCTCCCCAGCCCGGGAGCTCTCTCGTCTTGTGTAGGGGAATAGAGGGTCTAGGGAGCAGCAGGCCTGGTGAAACCCCTGTGGGCCAAGGCACCCCCTTGATGCCCCAAGACCCTCTGGGATGTGAGCCGGTTTCCCTGAGTTGCTGTCAGGGGGTGCCCACAAGGGTCATACCCAGAGGCTTTGGGGACCACTGATGAAAGGGTGTTGGGGATGGTCTGGGAGCACTGGGTGTAGGGCAGTGGTCCTGCAGGAGCCCCCTCCTTGAATCCCCGAGGGCCAGGGAGCAGGGTGGTCAGGGCAGCTCTGAGCTCATGCCCCCGTGTGTCGCGTCCATGAGGACGGGGGAACGTAGGGTCTTCTTCCTCTGGGATCAAGGGTTCAGAGCCCCAGTTGCTGCTCAGCAGCTGCCCGCCTGCATGGTCTTCCTGAGGCGCCCACGACTCTCCTGCTCCACACTGGCCTGTTGGGGTGGCCCGCAGCTCTGCTGGCCTGCCTCCGTGGATGGCTGACACTCCACGCCTTCCCATTCTCTGCACGGCTCCCCGTCACTCACGAGTCCTGCCTCCCCCGGGCCTTCTCAACGGTCAGACTCCTTTCCCTCCACTTCTGGGGTCAGCAGACTTTCTCCCCCACTCCCAGAACGTGCCCCATGGAACCAACACTGCCGCATTTGTGTCCAGACCTCCCCCCGATTCGAGCAGGCCTGGGTCACCCTCCTTTGCGCCCCTCGCCCCTGCCTGGCACAGAGCTGGCCACAGGGCAGGGTCTGTTGAAAAACAACCAAAGGCTTTAAAGTGTGGGGTTCGACCTCCCCCGCCCACCCTGCAGGCGGAGCTGACGCTGAAGACGCCTGGGCCCAGCCTACTGCAGGGGGTGAGTTCAGGGTCAAGATGGTTCTTGGGGAATAGCAGCAGTGCCCAGGGAGGAGTGGGCCTGCAGGCACCGCCTGCCCCCTGCCCACTTCCCCAGAAGGGTGGGACGGTCCTCAGCCCACGCTGAATGTCTCCAAGGCTCCGGGGGTAGCATCCCGTGAGAACCCTCACCTGGTGGCGGGAGCTTGTGGGTTTGGTGTGAGCGCCTCTGTTTGCCTTTTAAAGACAAGGATGTGGGCACTGACGGGATATGGGTGGGGGTAAGTGAGAGAGTGTTAATGTGAGAGTGTTTATGTGTATGTGTGCATGTGTGCACGTGCATGTGTGTGTGTGTGCATATGTGCACACGTGCATGTGAGTGTGTCTCTGTGTACACGTGTGTGCACATGTGTGCGTGTGCACACACGTGTGCATGCATGCATGTGAGTGTGGGTCTGTGTGCACGCGTGTGCGCGCACCTGTGTGTGTGCGCATGTGTGTGTAGGGGGTGAGTTGCCCACCCCTTCAAGCCCACCCCAGTCCCCCATCTGTAGAGGAGGGCAATGTACTCTCCCCACTGGGAACCTGGCCAAGACACCTGGTGCATACAGGTGGTGACAAATTCTTGCATGCCCTCTGGGAGCCTGCAGACAATCTCCGCTGTCCCAGAACAGTCTGAGGCCCACAGTTCTGAGAATAGTCTGCGCTGGGTCTAACGGAGGTCAGCCCCCCGATCTTGTTGGCAATCCGAGGCGGTAAATGAACCCAAGGCCCCTCACAGGTCCCACCTCCAGCGTCTCCTCCTCTGTCCTTTCTGCCCAAACTCAAGAATGGACCTTTCAAGGAATGAAACGCGGTCCTGTCGCTTAAAGCGCTCTGCTGGCTCCTCTTAGCATTTATGGAGAGTTCAGTGCCCTGGGTGCCGCCCCACCCCCGAATCTGGAACAGCCCAGGCCCCGTGTCCTGTGCCCCAGGCTCCCCCAGCCCCCGTGGTGACTCGGTGACGCTGCTGTTGGCCTCCTCGTCTCCCGCCCGTTCTCTGCTGCAGGGTCCCAGGTGAAGCTGGGAGGCCGGCCGGGGGCTCCTGGGGCCGTACCGCCCTGGTGGGCCCGTCTGGGCTCTGAGTCCCACGCTGCTGGCCTGGAGTTCTCTGGGTCTCTGGGGGCGGGGCCCACCCCAGCACCTACCCCGAGGTGGAGGGTCTGGGGGAGTCCAGGCCTGCTCTTCAGTTGGCAGTGTTGTCCCCAGGAAGGGTCTCAGAAGTGTGCTCTCCCGTCTCTGCTCGTCCTGCTCCGTGCACAGACTTCCTGCTGCCCTGCTTGGGGTTTGGGGTGGAGCTACCCCCTGCCCATCATCAGCAGCAGACTCCAGGAGAAGACGGCTCCTTGCCTGGGGCTCCTGGCCTTGGTCTCCTCCACCCTGCACAGGGCTGAGCAGGGCCGCTCCTCCTTCCCTCGTTCCCCAAGGCAGAAGCTGAGGGGGCGTGGTTGCCCCGCATCCCTGCGGCTAATCAGGGTTGGGGGAGTCTGCCTCTCCTCCCCAGGCCTGGAAGCGGCTCCATGTCCTTCGCTGTCCTCAGATTGTGAGAAAAGCCCTGACCTGTGCAGACCCTCACTTATCTTTTTTTCCCCTCAAATTTTATTTTTATGTGTATTTAAATATTTATTTCAGTGCTCTGAGTCTTGGCTGCAGCATATAGTATCTTTCGTTATAGCATGTAAACTCTAAGTTGCGGCATGCGGCATCTCGTTTCCTGACCAGGGATTGAACCTGAGCCTCCTGCATTGGGAGAGTGGAGTCTTAGCCACGGGACCACTAGGGAAGTTACCCTCTCTTGATGACCCAGTGTCTGGGGAAGGCCCCAGGGCACCCTGGGCGCGGGGAGCAGTCTCTAGTTCCTCCCTGGCCATTTCCTCCTTCCCTGCCTTCTGCTGCCAGCTGCCTCCCGTCTAGGGGACAGCCTTGGACCCGGCCCATTTCCTGAATTCCTTCCAGGGTTTCTGCTGGGTGCAGGCCTCTTTTAGTGGGAGACCCCCCAAGCCTTGGGATTAGTGATAAGGAGCAGCAGGAACCCCTGGGAACCGAGGCTGGAGTCACAGCGCCGCTGAGCCCCCTGGGAAGCATGCCGTCTCCCAGGGTGGGGGTCTGTCCTTCCCAGCCCTCGCCGGGTGGGAGGCATGGTGGGCTTACCCCTAGACCCCTGGGTCCTGGAGTGTCCCAAGAGCACAGATGTTCTGTCCCCTGTTTCCACGTGTTCGTTGTCATGTCCCTGTCCAGGCACTTGTGGGAAGGTTCTAAGCAGCCTCTACCCACCAGGTTCTGAGCTGTTTCCTCGGGTCTGTGATGGGAAGAACGGGCACCCCACTGCCCACAGGGCCCTCTAGCTGGAAGCAGACGTAGGCTCACGCCCCCGACGGAGTCTGCTCTGGGTGACACTGTGCTGTTCGGGGAGGAGGCCCTGCCCGGGGAGGTGCTTGGGAGCCCGCCAGACAAGGCAGAGGGGCGCTCGCCTCTTGTGCCCTAACTCGCGGGCAGCGTCCACGCTGATCCCAGCCGCCCAGAGAGGCCAGGACTGCTGCTGATCCCTGCCCTCTGCTCTCCCCACAGAGGCTAGCCCGGCATGCTGAGCCCTTGGCAGTGAGGCCGCCACCAGCCATGGAGGGCCCAGAGGAGCCAGCCCCCAGGGGGAATGGGCCCGCAGGGCCCTTGGGGGGCAGTGGCAACCACGGAGTCCGGGAAGTGGCCAAGAGCACGTCCGTCAGCTGGGATCGACCACGGCCCGAGGAGGCCAAGGCCACCGTCCGAGGGGGTGAGTGCACTGTGCGGGTCCATCCCCCACCCACCCCGGGACGGAGCCAGGCGTCCGCACCGTCAGCGCCTGCGTTGATGGACAGTGTCTGCGAGGGATGTGGGCCCACCTCGCGCTTCTCCAGGGTCACATCAGTGATAAACTGGTGCGACATGGGGCAGGGGTTGGAGATTCCAGGGACACAGCCCCGCATGAGGTCACAGCTCTCATACGACTTTGCTTTCCCACCGTCCCGCTCTGTCCTTGGCTGTGAACCCCCAGGGTTACTCAGGGTGGGGTGTCCCTCCTTCCCTCCCAGCGGGCAGACCCAGCCCAGGGTGAGGGGTGGCAGGAGCAGTGTCTGGGCCAGGCCTTGGGCAGGATTACTTCCTGGAAGGAGGCGAAGCGGGCTGAGACGAGGAGAGAGGCGCCTCTGACTCCCACCCGACCAGCCCGGGTGTGCGCAAGAGGGGCTTGGACTCAGGCTGGGCTGCCGCTGGGCTGCCCTGGTTCCCGTCCTGATTGCCGCTGGACCGCTGCTGGACGCGGGCCACAGTTTCCCCACTTGGAAACCTGAGGGGTGGCCTAGGGGGTCTGCAGGGCCCCTGTCTCTAGAACTGGAGGAGGGAAGGGAAGGACAGGGAGGAAGGCCCCGAGCCAGGGGCAGCCTGTCCCCCATCCTTCCCCCATCTTCCCGTCGTCAGATCCTCACTTCCACCCCGGTCACCTGCTTATGTCGCCCACGGAGGCTCTAGGGCTTGGCACACAGCAGGTGCCCAGTGAGTATCTGATGAATGATCGATGCTTTGGGAGAATGGCAACAAAACCGCATGCTTGGCAGCAGGCCCAGAGCCTGACGCTGCGTGTGCTTGGTGACTGGAGGTGTTTTCACTCCTGTTCTCTTGGTCCTTCAGGGTGTAAATGGAGATAGGAAGGGGGGTGGCCATCGAGGGTGCTGACTCCTGTGGTCAGACACCTGCCTGGCCCAGAAGAGGGGCTCCAAGATGTGGTGGGGGCCTGGCCCTGGGATCTCATGGAATCGTGGCCCCGCCAAGAGCTCGATGGCATGAGACAGAGGGGCTGGGTCCTGGCGGAAACACGTGGGCCATCCCAGCCTTCTGCAAGGCAGCCCAGCGCCCGAGGGGCCGTGAGTCCTAGAGCACGGGATTCCTGCCATCCGGCACTGTGACCGAGCCAGGGGCATCTGACCACGAGCCTGGTGTTTCCTGCCCCTGCAGCCCCACAGCACAGCAGGCATCCACCAGCACCAGCATGGTCTAGGAGCCCCCACCGTGGGACCAGGGAGCCCCACAACAGTCTTCCCAGGCTCCCCAGCCCCAAGCAGCCAAGGGGCCAGTGGGCTCTCACCACGTCTACCCAGACCCCTTACCTTTTTCAGCTTCTTTTGCAAACGGGCAACAAATTTACAAGAAACAATACAAAGAATTCTCACTTAGCCCACCCAGGGGGTTTTCCCTGGTGGCCCGGTGGTTAAGAATCCGCCTGCCAATATAGGGGATGCGGGTTCGATGCCTGGGTCTGGAAGATCCCCTGGAGGAGGAATTTACAGCTCACTCCGGTATTCTCGCCCGGGAAATCCCATGGACAGAGGAGCCCAGCGGGTTACAGGCCGTGGGGTCACAAAGAGTCAGACATAACTGAGTATCTGAGCACGTGCACACACCACGCCTAGACCCCTCAGATGTTAACACTTTGCCTTCTCTCTCTCTGCACTCAGGCAGGTGTTACGTTTTTCCAGGACGGTCTTGGGGTCCACTGCAGACATGACTCCTCTCCTCCCCCATTGCTTGGTGTCTTTCCTAAAACCAGCACCTGCTCGTGCACCCTCACAGTGAGATGATTCCAAACTCACTTTTCTGGCTTAGACAACCTGCAGACAGACCTTGCTGCAATCCAGCCATCTGTCCCGTAACCTCCTTCCCACCAAACAAAACCCTGGTCAGGCTTTGCGTTCTGTGGCCGTGTGTGCCTGGAGCTTTTTAACCTGGCAGCTGGTACTTTGAAGATTCCAGGCGGTCCTGTAGAAGCTGCCGCAGTGTGGAGACGGGTGATCCTTCGGGTCGGCAGGCTGGGGCTTCGGGCAGAAATGCCCAGTACCTTCGGTCCCTCTCAATGTCCGTGGGTCTGGGCCCTGGTGATGCTCACACCTCGCATCGCTCACTTGATTAAGGGGATGTTTGACTGTGTAAACATCACTGTCAGAGTCGTCCGTCTTCCCTCTTGTCGTTAGGAGCCTATGGGAATTCTGTCCCCCTCCGAACTCGCCTATGTTAGTCGCTCAGTCGTTTCCGACTCTGTGTGACCCCATGGACTGTAGCCTGCCAGGCTCCACGGTCCATGCGATTCTCTAGGCAAGAATCCTGGAGTGGGTTGCCATTCCCTTCTCCAGGGGACCTTCCCGATCCAGAGATCAAACCCAGGTCTCCTGCACTGCAAGCCTTGTCTGAGCCACCAGGGAAGCCATGAAAACGGTTGCTCAATGTTGACTTTCTAATGCTGCATTTTTCTACATTCTTTCTAATTGACCTTCTCTGAAGCAAAGAACTGTCCCCTCTCCCTGGTCACTCACTCACTTATTTTAGCGTGGACAGGCTTTATTTTATTCTCTGGACTCTATCGGTTGCTGTCCTTAGTTATTTTGTTGTTCAAGTGGCCCCTGATTTGGTCTTGTGACGCGTCTCCAACATCCTGTGGGCACCACCTGCTTTCTGGGGCCCCAGGATGCTCACCTCTCATCTCTGCTCTCCCTGCCCCAGCCCTGGAATCGGCCACGCCTCAGGGAGCCCCAGGCTCAGTGGGAGGGTGGAGTCTGAAGCTGAGATCAGACTGCCATGTGCTTATGTGGACTCGACAGGCATTTCTGAGCCCCTGTTCTGGAGACCCAGAGAAAACAAGGACCGGAAATGGGCTCGGACCACACAGGCCTGGGGCTGGTGGACGCAGGTGGGGAGAGAGCAGGAACGAGCCGGTCATGTTGCCTGGTCCAAGGTCAATGGGCAGCACCCCAGCACTGAGCAGGGACACCCCTGGGGCGATAAGGAGGCCGCACCAAGGTTCCACAACCCCTCTCGGACCCACAGGTGTTTCTGGATCAGATCACCCTCCATCTGAAGGTTCCGGTCGCTCATGCCATTTTACAGATGAGGAATATGTGCAGGGCAGGGATGGGGTCTCTAGCCAAGATGCAAGCTGGGAGCTGGCCTCGAGTCTGGGGGCTGGAGTCCAGGGACCGCCAGCAGAGGACTGACCTCACAAGGCCGAGAGGACCCGTGGCCCCCCAGCTAGTGGCTGGTGGAGCTGGATGAGGGTGCAACCCCGTCTGCCCAGACCCTGCGCTCCCCCAGGATGTCACCTCCCCTCTGTGGTCAGGAGGATAGAGGCCCCCAAAGAAGTCTTATTGGAGAAGGAAATGGCAACCCACTCCAGTATTCTTGCTTGGAAAATTCCATGGACAGAGGAGCCTGGCAGGCTACAATCCACTGGGTCGCAAAGAGTCAGACAAGACTGAGCAACTAAACACAGCAAAGAACACCTACGACCAACCCAGACAGCATATTAAAAAGCGGAGACGTCGCTTTGCTGACTAAAGTCCACACAGTTGAAGTTGTTTTTCTAGTAGTCATGTATGGATGTGAGAGTTGGACCCTAAAGAAGGCTGAAGTGAAGTGAAAGTTGCTCAGTCATGTCTGACTCTTTGCAACCCCGTGGACTATACAGTCCATGGAATTCTCCAGGACTAGAATACTAGAATGGGTAGCCTTTCCCTTCTCCAGGGGATCTTCCCAACCCAGGGATCGAACCCAGGTGTCCCACATTGCAGGCGGATTCTTTACCAGCTGAGCCACAAGGGAAAGAAGGCTGAGCACTAAAGAACTGATGCTTTTAAACTGTGGCGCTGGAGAAGACTCTTGAGAGTGCCTTGGACTGCAAGGAGATCAAACCAGTCCATCCTAAAGGAAATCAACCCTGAGTATTCATTGGAAGGACTGATGCTGAAGCTCTAATACTTTAGCCACCTGATGCAAAGAGCCCACTTATTGGAAAAGACCCTGATGCTGAGAAAGATTGAAGGCAGGACAAGAGTGCAACAGAGGATGAGAGGGTTGGACGGCATCATCGACACAATGGACATGAGTTTGAGCAAGCTCTGGGAGATGGTGATGGACAGGGAGGCCTGGTGTGATGCCGTCCATGGGGCCGCAGCGAGTCAGACACGACTGAGCGACTGAGGAACAAACAGCGCTGGTGTCCACATCCTCCTCCCACAACCTGCACCCGCATGTTGCCTCCTGTGGCAAAGAGGGTTCGCAGAGGGGCTGAGAGCTCTGGAGACGGGAGGTTACTCTGGGGTGGGACTCAAAGAGAGACTGAAGGTGCTGGCGCTGCTGGCTCTGGAGATGAAGGAGGGGCCAAAAGCCAAGGGAAGTGGTGCCTCTAGAAGCGGGAGCAGCGAGGAGACAGATTCTCCACCCGGGGCCTCCGAAAGGAACCGCGGCTGCCCACACCTTGTTTGGCTCCAGGGAGACCGTTCTTGGAGCCCAGATAACACTGTGCAGTTTCCAGAAGCCATTTGGGTGGGGTGCTTCGTTACTGCACAAAAGGAAGCCCACGACCTCCTCCCAACCCTGCTGGCCTCTGTGACCGTGGGGGAAGGGTGTGAACAGTGCCTTCCGGAAACACCCGGGGCTGGTGCCTGCGTAGTAGCTGAGGCTGTCTGTTCTCACCTCAGTCACAGGCCCCGCTCTGCCACTGACGCTGCTCTAGCCTCTGGCGTCTCTCAGCAGGCTGCTGGGCCCTCCCCTGGCCAGATGGGGTCCTGCCTTACAGGTAGGCATCCCCACGCAGCAGGTTAAGTCTGTGCCAGGTTCACGAATGTGGGATCACTGGGCGTCCCCAGCCTGGACCGTTCTGTGGACTCCTGGCTCAAGAATGTCTAACAGAGGCTTCTCTAATGTGGCTGCCGGACGCCTGCCTTGAGATCACTGTGGGGGTGGGTCAGGGCTGTTGTTCAGTCACTCAGTGGTGTTCGGCTCTTTGTGATCCCATGGACTGCAGCACGCCAGGCTTCCCTGTCCATCAGTCTCCCGGGTGGGGGCGGGGCATGTTAAAGGCAGACACTCAGGTCCTGGGACAGTTCTGACGCTGGAAGGTTGGGAGAGGGCCCGGGACTCTGCATTTTCCCTGGGGGACAGAAGGCTGGGGTGCGCCCGCACTTGGAAAGGACTTCTCTGGACTGTTTGCATCTGCCCGAAGAGGAGGGCTCCCCAGTAGCTCAGACAGTAATGAAATCTGCCCGCAATGTGGGAGACCTGGGTTCGATCCTGGGTTGGGAAGATCCCTTGGAGAAGGAAATGGCAACCCACTCCAGTATTCTTGCCTGGAGAATCCCATGGACGGAGGAGCCTTGGTGGGCTACCATCCATGGGGTCTCAAAGAGTCAGATACGACTGAGCGGCTAACACACACACGTAAAAGAGGAGGCGGTATCACCCTGGAGGCGGGAAGGGAGTCCCAAAGAGGGACACCCTGGGGGCATGGTGAGTGGGGAGGGCCCCCCCAGCCCCGGAGAGGCATCCCAGCTTCCAGGACAGGATGGCGGGACTTCCGCAGGAGCTGATGCTGGGAGGTGGTCCTGCCTGGAGGGGGGGCAGTAAGGAGTCCTTTATCCTGAGACCCGCTGTGGGGGCAGGGGGCACATAGACCCCAGGGTCATTGGCGGTTCACCTCTGCCTCGATGGTCACTTGTCATCCAGCCTTTCAGGTGGTCAGTGCTGCCTGTGGCCACTCGGGATGACCAGGGCTATTGAGCCACGGGGCAGGCTATCATGGGAGTAAAAGTGCAGCCCTACCCTCTTCTGGGAGTAGGTGGGTCACCGCTGAGACTTGGTTGAGAAAAGCTGGCTGGCTTCCTGCTGGGGGAGGGGCCCGATTCCAGATCCCAGAGTCTCCTGCTGGGGCTGTGGGGGGGTCTGGAAATTTCCAAGGCAGGTGCAAGGCTTACTCCGAGGGCTCTCCCCTCCACCACTTCTCTCCCCTCTCCTCCCTCCCCTTATCTCCCCAGCTTTGGAGCCTCGGGGGGACTGGGTAGGGGTGGGCAGGGGCCGTTTGAGCTGAGATGGGATCCTACAGCAGCCAGCCGGGCAGGCGTTGGTCTGGGAGAGCGCCTCAGGGGAAGGTATGCAGAGTGCCAAGGCCCTGGGGTGGGGTGGGTGGCGTGGGGTTAGGGGGGATTCCTGGACGTCTCTTGCCTGGAGAATCCCAAGGACGGGGGAGCCTGGTGGGCAGCCGTCTATGGGGTTGCACAGAGTCGGACACGACTGAAGCGACTCAGCAGTAGCAGCTGGACGTCTCAGAGCAGCAGAGAGAAGACCCCAGGCTGGCAGTGGGCGGGAGAAGGGCGGGCGGCTCCAGGCTGTGCCTGAGAAGGTGGAAAGGATTTGCATTTTATTCTTCCTGAGATGGAAAACCACTACTGCTGTGCTGTCTAATACAGTATCCGGGTGTGGGCACGCTTAAACTGAGCATCAGTTCAGTTCAGTTCAGTCGCTCAGTCATGTCCGACTCTTTGCGACCCCATGGACCACAGCACACCAGGCCTCCCTGTCCATCACCAACTCCTGCAGTTTATTCAGACTCATGTCCATCAAGTCGGTGATGCCATCCAACCATCTCATCCTCTGTCATCCCCTTCTCCTGCCTTCAATCTTTCCCAGCATCAGGGTCTTTTCCAATGAGTCGGTTCTTTACATCAGTTGGCCAAGGTGTTGGAGCTTCAGCTTCAGCATCAGTCCTTCCAATGACTATTCAGGACTGATTTCCTTTAGGATGGGCTGGTTGGATCTCCTTGCAGTCCAAGGGACTCTCAAGAGTCTTCTCCAACACCACAGTTTAAAAGCATCAATTCTTCGGTGCTCAGCTTCCTTTATAGTCCAACTCTCACATCCATACATGACTACTGGAAAAACCATAGCCTTCACTAGATGGACCTTTGTTGGTAAAATAATGTCTCTGCTTTTTAATAATAAATAAAAGGAAGACTCCGGTTCCTTGATGACACTGTCCACATTTCAAGAGCTCAGGAGCCCGTGTGGCTGGTGACCACTGTGGGACACTATAGAGAGTAGGCATGACCATTGCTGTAGAAATTTCTAGGGGCTGGCACTGCCCGGGGGGCTGACAGCCAGGGTGTGCCATAAGCCAGACGTGGTCGTGAGGGGACCCTCTGGCTTCTGCAGACCAGAGGACCGTCTGGAGCGAGGGCCGGGGCCCAGACACTGCCCCGGCAGACTGAAGGGGCAGGGCTGTGGTGGGTACACGTGCCGGGTTCAGCCTGGCTTTGCAGGTGGATCCATGGGTCTGGCTGCTAGGCTGACGTGGGGGGTGATGGAGGCAGGTGTCGCTGGTCCGAGCAGGGCTGGGGCTGTGGCCCTTCTGGAGCTGGTGAAGAAAGGATGAGGTGGGGGCCAGAGGGTGCAGGCAGGGTGTTTCCCGGAGGTCAGGGGCACCGTTGGAGCTCGGGCTGGGGAGAGAGCGGGGCTGGAGGTCACGGTGACTTGGGGGCCATTTGCTGAAGGGCAGGCAGATGCTGTCCTGTCCTGGGGCGATGACACAGTCCACTTCCTCCCGTCTGTGTACGTCGTGGGCAGCACGTGACTCATTTACAAGGAAAGGAACTGGCCTCAGGGGAGACAGGCTGCCTGCGAAGTTTTCCCAGGCAGTACACGTGGGGTGTGAACCCGGCTCCCCGGTTTGCGGCGGGGGGCTGGTGGGGGCGGGGGAGCACCCCACGGCACTCCGCCCACCGTGATCTGCTCCGCGCTTCCAGACCTGACTTTGCAGCTGCTGGCGGTGCGGCGGAAGAGCGGGCTGCCTGACCCCAACCTGCAACAGGCCCTGCGGGGCCGGCTCCGCCTGCTGGAGAATGAGAGCTGCGAGGTGGCCCGCGCCCTCAGGGTGAGTCTGGCTCCTGGGGTCCTGGGTGGGGGAAGGGGCGCGGGATCCACACTTGCGAACAGGGCGGAGGAGGACGGCTCGGAGAAGAAAGCGATGGGCCTAGGAGGTCCGGAGACTTCGGGCTGAGAGGCCCGTTCCTCACTCTCACATGGTGGTCGGGACACAGGACGAAGAAAGGCCCTTCAAAGTGGCAGAGGGTGGTCATGCAGGCGGCTGGACACAGGGGCAACACCTGCTGGGGTCCCCCCAGCCCCAGTTTCTGCACCCACACAGGGACCTGGGCTGGAAGGCTGGACCCGGGCTGGAGTCCTGCATCCACCTGGACTTGCTCAGGAGGAGCCTGGCTCAGCCTCAGCTTCTCTGGGACTCAGTTTCCCGTTCGAGTCTGACCGTGCACTCAGCCCGGCCTGGCCTTGGCCGACGCCCCCTGGCCTCTGTGAATGCAGCCTCCTCAGCTACTTACTGGGATGCTTAGAAGTGTGACCCCACGGAACTGCCGTGAGGGTCAGCAGACTGCAAGCAGGGTGCCCCCAGCACGGTGTTCGACATCGGGGGGTAGGGGTGATGCCCCTGGGATGCCAGGGGTCGGTGGCTGGTTAAGGGTGGGGCCTCATTTCTGAATCCCAGTGGAGACGAGAATAGCGCCCCCTCTCCCCTGGGCAGTGTCAGCTGGTGCTGCTTGCCTTTCTGCGGCTGTTTGGGGTCTTCACTGGGGTATGCAGGCTTCTCTAGCTGTGTTTTTGTACCCACAGCTGGCAGGCTTCGTTACCCTGTGGCATGTGGAATCTTGGTTCCCCAACCAGGAATCGAACCCACACTCCCTGATTCTTAACCACTGGACCACCTGGGAAAGTCCCGGCTGGTGCTACTTTGAAGGTCCCGGCACCACCAGGAGGGTTCATGGGACAGTTGTCAGGAGAGGGGACGCTGGGTTTAGGATTGCAGTTGGAGTTGCTGCTGCGGGAGGGGACAGGAGGCGAGGCTGGGGCTGTGCAGGGCTGAGCGGAGGAGACCCTGGTGTCGTTGGTGTGCAGGGCGTGAGGCAGGGCCTTGAGTCACGGAGGGGGCATGGAGGCCGCCAGCTCTGGGAAGGCTCGGCATGGCACTGGGGAGCCACAGCTGGTCTGAGAGCAGGAGAGGAGCAGCTTGGCTGTAAAGGAACTAGCTGTGCTTCCCCGCCCCACCCCATCCCTGCCAAGGTCACTCCCGTGAAACATGTCTGCTGATGGGCAGACCCTCCCCCGCCCCCACCATCCCTGCCAAGATCACTCACGTGAAACATTCCTGCTGATGGGCAGACCCCCCAAAGCCTCCGGGACTGGTCTCACGTCTGTGTCTTTCCTGGAAGGAGCTGTCGGCCAGGCTGCTGTCCATCCACAGTGACCAGGACCGGCTGGTGGTGACGTTTAAGACGTTTGAAGAAATCTGGAAGTTTTCCACCTACCACGCTCTCGGTAAAGCAGTGACCCTCCCAGAGAGGGTTCTGGGGACCCCCAGCACGCACTAAGCCCTTTATGTTCCCAGTTGGGGCTTAAGACTGAGCGCGTTCACAACAGCTCCGCACGGGTCACCTGTCCTTGGTGAGGATCGACGCGATGGGCAGGGCTGAGCGTGGCTTCCAGGGCAGCCGAGCTCTCCCTAGTTGAGCACAGAGAGGAAAGCCACGCCAGCCTCAGCCCGTATGCCTTCTTTCCAAAATTTGTGTTCAAAGCAAGGCTTTGACTGGCTAGGCGCCTCTCCTCGGGAACCTTGCTGCTCCATCCCCTCTGAGGGCTGAGAAGTGAGACTCAGAGTGACGGTGCCTTGTGCCCCCAGAGCAGGGCTGTGCCCACCCCCCATGCCCTGGTCTCCTTGAACATTCTTGTCCCAAGTCACAGAGGAGGAGACTGACGGTCCTAGAGGACGTAACGAGTCCAGAGAAGTTGTCCACGGTCACGGCTGGTCCTCTCACAGCCTGGAGGGTCAGCCCCCTGGCCCGACTCGGGTAGTGGACAGTACCGTGAGTCCCCAAGAGCAGAGTGGGCTGGTCCCCAGGCCCTGGTTGGTGCAGGGCTTGGCCAGCACTGGTCTGTGAGGGCCTCTCTGCACACACTGAGAGCCTGCGGGTGACCAGGGCTGTCTGCTCCCCTAGGCTTCACTCATCACTGCCTGGAGAACCTGCTCATGGACCAGGCCTTCTGGCTGCTCGAGCCCGACGAGGACCAGGAGACGGCCGTCCGGGTCCAGGTGGATGCGGACGCCTTGAGGCTGGCGTACGAGAGCCTCCTCATCCAGGAAGGTGAGCGACGAGACATCGGCGGCTCCCCACTGGTCTGGGAGGGCCCAGGGCCCCGGCAGCAGGAGAGCCCTGGAGGAGCAGACACTGAGGGGACGCTGGGCACGGAAAGCCCCCAAAGAAATAACAGAAAAGGGGCTTTTGCCAGCGACCCCCGAGTTCCTGGCCTGGCTGTTGCTCTGAGTACTCCGGGGGTCTCACAGTCGAGATCCAAGTCTGCCGCGAGCAGGGCATTAGCAGTCAGTGCTTCCCGGCCGCAGAGAGGACGGGAGGAGGCCGGCTGCAGCCAGACTTGCTGGGGGGTGACGGAGGGGGAATCCAAGCTGGACGGGTCCTCGGGATCACGTGCCTGGCCCCCTCACAGCCCAGTCGAGTCCCAGAGAAGCTGAGGCTGAGCCGGGCTCCTCCTGGCCAAGTCCAGGCGGATGCGGGACACCAGCCCGGGTCCAGCCTCCCAGCCCTGGTCCCTGGGCCTCTAGAGTCATTGTGTGGTGCAGAAACTGGGGCTGGGGGGGCCCAGCAGGTGCTGCCCCCGGTGTCCAGCCGCCTGCATGATCGCCCTCTGCCGCTTTGAAGGGCCTTTCTTCGTCCTGTGTCCCGACCACCACGTGAGAGTGAGGAACGGCCCCCAGCCCTTCAGGCGGCCTCCGAGGGGCCCTCAGGCAGACGCGGCCGCGGCAGTGGACTCTCCAGCCCCGAGTCCCGGCACGTCCTCGGAGGCGGAGGGGGCAGCGGCGGCCGCTCCGGAGCCCTTGATTCCGTTCCATCAGTAGGTATCGACCTTTGTTTCTCTGCCTCCTGCGGGTCCTGCTGCCGGCAGGCTTCGTGGAAACTGCCCCAGGCCGGGGCCGATCGTCGGCCAAGGCGGGTGGGTGGGGACCAGTGTGAGCCCCAGGCAGGCACGGCCTCCACGCCTTCCGCTGTTTTCAGCGTGTGGCCTCAGGCGGTTACCTGCACAACAGCACAGGGACACCTCCCCAGCAGGACTGCCCTGGAATGAGACGGCCGGGGGTGTGCAGTCTGGGGTTCTGGCTTCATGTTCTGGCTCATTCCGGAAAGCTTTTGAGGGAGCCACACAGCCTGTGCCCATAGTAAGGGAGCACGCAGGGATCTATGCAGATAAGAACCAAAGCAGGGAAAGCCTGGGGAAGGCGGGGACAGGTAGCATGCAGGCTCCTGTTCATGTGCTGAAGAGGGCGTAGACTTGGCTTGAGCCTCCTGGCAGCCGAAGTGAAGAGAGAAACTAGATCTCCTTGTTTTCAATGAGATAGTCCATAGATGATGGAGGGAGGTCTGCAAGGATGCCAGCCTGTGGGAGGGCAGGAGGCACCTGGGCAGAGGGCTTGCGGCAACCTGGGCCTGTAGGCCACCCACTGTGTGTTTGTGTGTCTCTGTGTGTGTGTGTCTGTGTGTGGGTGGGTGTATGTGTGTGGGTGTGTGTGTGTGGTGTCTGTGTATGTGTATTTGGTGAGTGTGTGTGTGTGTGGCGTTTCTGTGTACAGGTATGTGTGTGTGTTTGATGAGTGTGTGTGGTATGTGTGTATGTGTGTGGGTATATATGTGTGTGTGTTTGGTGAGTGTATGTGTGTGGTGGCTGTGTGTGTGTGTATCTGTGTCTGTGTGTGTGGTCTGTGTGTGGGTGGGTGTATGTGTGTTTGGTGAGTGTGTATGTGTGTGGTGTGTTGGTGTGCAGGTATGTGTGTGGGTGTGTGTGAGGTGGTGTGTGTGTGGGGGGTGGGTAGGTGTGTGTGTGTGGGTGTGTGTGTGTGTTTGGTGAGTGTGTGTGGGTATGTGTGTGTGTGGTGTGTGTGTTTGGTGAGTGTGTGTGTGTGTATGTGTGTGTGGTGGCTATGTGTGTGTTTGGTGAGTGTGTGTGTGGGTGTGTGAGGTGGTGTGTGTGTGTCTGTGTGTGTGTGTCTATTTGTGGTGTGTGTGTGTGTGTGTTTCATGAGTGTGTGTGTGTGTTTGGTGAGTGTGTGCGTGTATGTGTGAGGTGACGTGTGTGTGGGTGTGGTGTGTGTGGGTGTGGGTATGCAGGTATATGTGTGTGTGTGGTGTGTGGGTATATGTGTGTGTGTGGTGCATGTATGTGTGTTTGGTGAGTGTGTGTGTGGTGTGTGTGTGTGTTTGGTGAGTGTGTGTGGGGGTGGGTAAGGTGGTGTGTGTGTGTGTATGTGTGGTGTGTGTATCTGTGTTAGGTGGTGTGTGTGTGTGTGTATGAGGTGGTGTGTGTGTGTGTGAGGTGGTGTGTGTGTGTGTGTGTGTGTGTGAGGTGGTGTGCATGTGTATTGTGTGTGTGTGTGTGTGAGGTGGTGTGCGTGTGTGTGAGGTGGTGTGCGTGTGTGTGAGCTGGTGTGCGTGTGTTGTGTGTGTGAGGTGGTGTGTGTGTGTGTGAGCTGGTGTGAGTGTGTGTGTGTGTGAGGTGGTGTGCGTGTGTATTGTGTGTGTGAGGTGGTGTGCGTGTGTTGTGTGTGTGAGGTGGTGTGTGTGTGTGAGGTGGTGTGTGTGTGTGTGTGTGAGCTGGTGTGTGTGTGTGTGTGAGGTGGTGTGCGTGTGTTGTGTGTGTGAGGTGGTGTGTGTGTGTGAGGTGGTGTGTGTGTGTGTGTGAGGTGGTGTGTGTGTGTGTGTGAGGTGGTGTGCGTGTGTTGTGTGTGTGAGGTGTGTGTGTGTGGTGTGCGTGTGTGGTGTGTGGTGTGTGTGTGTGTGTGTGTGAGGTGGTGTGTGTGTGTGTGTGGTGGTGTGTGTGTGTGAGGTGGTGTGTGTGAGGTGGTGTGTGTGTGTGAGGTGGTGTGTGTGTGTGTGTGGTGGTGTGTGTGTGTGTGAGGTGGTGTGTGTGTGTGTGAGGTGGTGTGTGTGTGTGTGTGAGGTGGTGTGTGTGTGTGTGTGTGAGGTGGTGTGTGTGTGTGTGTGTGTGAGGTGGTGTGTGTGTGTGTGTGTGTGTGAGGTGGTATGTGTGTGTGTGTGTGTGTGTGTGTGCCGGGGGCGGTGTCCATGCAGTAGGAGTAAGTGGTAGACTTTGCTCAGGCCCCTGTGGCTGTGACCTGTGTGGTCTGCACACGGTTCTAACCTGCCCCGGATCTGAAACCCCCTCTCATCCCGCTCCAGGTGGGCTCTCAGGGTGCCCAAGGACTCTGTCAATGACCCCCTGGGTGGACCCGTGGCTCTGGACGTCCAGCTGATGGGTAAGTGCTTCTGCTGGTCCTCCTCCCCTGGGGAACAGTGGGCTGAGGCGGGCGGGCGCCTGCATTCCAGAAGCTTCTGGCTCCCCTGAGTCCTCCCCAAGCCAGAAAAGGTAGCTTGGATCCTCTCCAGTTCCTGAGACGATAAGGAGGCTCAGAGAGGTCCACTGGCTGGCCCAGACTCACACAGCACCCAGGGAGGCCAGGCCCGGGTCCCCGGTTGCTCTGCCTCTACCGAGTAACGCCCTGTTCCACCAGCATCTCTGAGGCCTCTGCTTTCTTGCCAGTGCCGCGTCAGACCCCTCGGAGGACCCTCAGACCATGGGGGTGGGGCGGGCGGGGGTCTTCTTCCGAAACAACAGCCTGGCCCCTTTGTGTGTTAGTCATTCAATCGTGTCTGACTCTTTGTGACCCCATGAACTGTAGTCTGCCAATCTCCTCTGTCCATGGGATTCTCCAGGCAAGAATACTGGAGTGGGTAGCCGTGCCCTCCTCCAGGGGGTCTTCCCAACACAGGATCGAACCCGGGTCTCCCGTATTGCAGGTGGATTCTTTACCATCTGAGCCACCATCAGGCCCAGTGCGTTTGATCTGACCCAGACTGACTGGTGTCTGCATGGCCTGTGGGCCTGTTAAGTGAACATTTTCCACTGGGTTTGCCCCGAGTGGGCCCTGGGCCAAGTTGATCAACGTCTCCAGGCCTCGGTTTCCCGTGCTCAGGGTAGGGATACGGCATCACCTCCCAGGACCGCATGGACACCCAGCCCTGCAGTCTCACGACCCTGGCTGGGCGCTCGGTCAGTCCTCAGCAGAGTCGCAAGCTCCCTGGCCAGGGACACCAACGGTGTGCTCGAGGGCCACCTGTTGGCCTACCCAGACCCCTCCTGGTCCTGCCTCCCCGCACTGACCATGTGTGGCCTCCTTCCTGCAGCCATGGGCCCGGCCTTGGCCGTAGGGGACTGCCAGGGCTCAGGGCCCGAAGAGATGACCTTCCGAAGCGGTGACCACATCGAGATCCTGGGCGCTCATGTGCCCGGCCTGCCCTGGTGCCTGGGCCGGCACGCGGCCTCCGGCCAGGTCGGGTTTGTGCGGACGAGCCTCATCAATGTGCAGGGCCAGGCATCTGAGTGAGTGGCTGAGGGCCTGCCCCTTCCTCCTCCTCATCACCCTCATCTCTGTCCCCGGGGCTGGGCCCGGCCCAGGGCCACCCCGCTGTCCCCGGGGCCTGACTTCTGCTTCCTGTCTGGACCCTCTCCTGCCCTTCCCCCAAGGGTGGCTGGGGCTGCCCCTGAGACACACAGGTGTCCACGTGCACGGGTGTCCCGGGGCTGCGGGGCCAGTGGCACAAAGTTGAGGGCTTGAAACAACGGACTGGAGGCCTGATGTGAAAATCACGGTGCTGGCAGCGTTCCTGCCCCTCGGGGCCCGGGGGGACCCACCCCGCCTCCCCCAGCTCCTGCGGCTCCGGGCGGCCCCGGGCCTGTGGCCGCATCACCCCCCTCACCCCGCCTCTGTCTTTTCATGCTTGAGTCCTGTCTCCTGTTTCTCGCAAGGATAACCCAGGATCATCTCTTCACACCAGCATCCTTGACTGGATCCTGTCTAAAAAGGTCTTATTTCCAAATAAGGTTACCTTCTGAGGGTCCACGTGGACATGGATTTGGGAGAGGGGGACACTATTCAACCCAGTACACCCTCCACTCCCCTTCATAAAGGCCTTTGAAGCTCTGGATCTGAACTTCAAGGCCCCCTGAGACCCAGGCCTTGCTGACCCGCATTTCAGAGGCCACTGCTCTGACCGCCCGCTGGCCCCTAGTCTTGTCTGCCATCCCTGTGGGGTGGGCGGGGGCGGCACCCTTCCTGGCTGTGCTTCCTTCCTCGTGCGAGCCTCCCCACCCCATCTGGGGAATTCTGAGCCAGGCCTGTCCAGTCACCTCCAGGTCCCCACCACCTGGCCCTGGGCAGCACAGGGGTGGAGGGAGGCGACCTTTAGAGAGTGGTCAGCAACATAGGTATGTTCTTGGCCTTTTGTTAAGACGTCAGTACCCAGGAGTCAGTGTGTAGAAAAGACTTGTTATTGGGCCAGCAGCTGCCCTGGTCCATCGTGAGATGTTTGTCCCTAGCCCCCCATCAGCCCTGATATCCTGTTCCATTCTTGTCTGGCACCTCAGACAAACCTGTGCCTCCAAGACCAAGTCTCGGTTGCCACTCTGCCGTCACATGTCCTACCAGTTGCTCTGTTCCCTAACTCAAGGGTCTGTCTGCTCCAGAGCCTCTTCCGCCCACTCATCAGAAGCAGGTTGAGGCTGGGCTGGGCTCCGATGCTGACAGTAGAAACCAGACCTTCGTTCCCCAAAGCATGCTGCCCCCAAGGCTTCATCTCAAACTTCTCCAGCACCCATGGGCTTTCCACGTGCCCTGGCTGGTGGAACTCCCAGCACAAGCAAGGCACCCAGAGCATGAAACTCTTCCTTCTCCTGTTGAAGCGTGTTTTTCACACTTCTCTGACCTCCGGACAAACTGTATCAGCCCGTGTTCTGTGAAACACTGCTTGGGTGCCCTCGGTGCCCTCGGTCCAGATGGTTGCCACCATCTCTGGGGAGACCCCAACGTCTCAACAGACGGCTGGGCCCCGTGTGACTTGAACGTGTCCTGAGCTTCCAAGGGTCTGCGCTGCAACGGCTGTGGGTCTGAGCTGGTCTGTTGCCCTCCCTTAACCCAGAAGGTTGACGGGGCCCAGTGCCCCTGGTCCTGTTTACAGCCAGAGAAGCCCCAACAACCTCTCATTTACTCAACAAGTACTTTCTAAACGCCTTTCCTGTGCCAGATCTGGGTCTTCTACCTTTTGTTTAATGAACATTCTGGTGGCTACTCTTTATTTCTTTTATTTTGTCGTAACTTCAGGCTTAAGGAAAAGTTGTGAAAAGAGTGTGAATTCCTCTGTGTCCTTCACCCCGTTTGCCCAAATGTTAACATGTTATGGCGCCTACTTTCTCCTGTTTGTTTTTTACTTCATTTTTTTTTTTCTAAATTCTTTGGGAATCAGTTGCAAACACGATGTTCCTTTACCCCTAAATAATGCAGTGTGTTTCCTGAAACCAGGACATCGCTTGCATGACCGCAGCACAACTGTCCAAATCAGGAAGCTGACACTGATAGAATTGTTTTCTGCAGATCTTAGATCCTACAATTTTCCCAGTGATCCCTTCTTTAGCCAAAGAGAATTCCAGACCCCGTATTATCACTTGTCTGTCTCTTGAGTCTCCTCTCCTTGATCTGAGACATTTCCTCGGTCTCTTTGTCCTTTAGGAACTGACTTTTTTTGAGGAATACAGGCTTATTATGTCCAACGTGTCGTAATCTACCCTAAGGGTTTCTTTAACTTCTCATAATAGCTCCCTCTTAAGTTTCGAAGTACATTTGGAAGTTTCATATTTTGCTGTTAATTTAGTTCTATAAGCAGAAGTTGCCTCCCCCACTCCCTCCCTCCCTTGGTCCTTCCTTTTTTCCTCTGCCTGACTTCCCTGAGTACACGTGTGCTCTGTACCCGTGCTGTGTAAGGAGTTGTGAGAGATTGCAGGGTGGAGGGGTTGAGTCTGCATGCAGCTGCCATGGCCTGCCTCACAGGGGAAGGGGCATTTACGGTGGGGTTTTGAAGGCTGCTCAGGAGCACCCCTTCTAGAAACTGATCAGCTGCATCTATCACAGCCCTGCCTGCTCCTGGGTGTCTGCCTCTGGCCCGATGAGGCATCCTCGAGGGCGGGATCTATCTTGTTTGTAGCTTCATATCTTCATCACTGGGCAGGGATTGTCTGCCAAGTGAGGGAGGGAAAGGGGTCTCCATGTGAAATGTGTACTTGGAAATGTGCGATCTAACACTCACTTTATTTTTTCCAGCTTGGAAAACGTGATTTTTCTCAGTGAAGAAGAAAGGTCTTTCTTTAGCCATGAAGGACGCTTTTCTGAGGAGGAGGCCAGGCAGCTGCTGAGAAGGATGTCCAGCACAAATGTCTGCACCATGTACAGCCTGGGTAGGTGGGGGGAACACAGGGGTGCCCCTCCCGCCCCTCAGGATGGCCCCGGGGACCTCTCAGGACCTGCAACAGGCTGCTCCTTGTGTGTTCGGTCACTCAGTCGTGTCTGACTCTGTGATCCCATGGACTGCAGCCCGCCAGCTCCTCTGTCCATGGGATTCTCCAGGCGAGAACACCGGAGCGGGTGGCCATTCCCCCTCCAGGGGATCTTCCTGACCCAGGGATGGAACTTGGGTCTTTTGCACTGCAGGCAGATTCTTTACCGTCTGAGCCACAGGGAAGCGCCCTACTTCCTATGATTTAGAACAACTTTCTCAGGGCAGATTCCCCAAAAGGCCATGAAGGGTGCAGAGCTTGCCCCCGGCTGACACCCGTCTGCCCTGTTCCGTCCACACTGCTCTGTGAGGCTGGACTGTCCACTCTGCAGAGGGCGGCACAGCTCCGGCTTCGTCCACTGTTTGCGGCGACAACCCCACCCTGCTGCCCTTAAGGAACCTTCTGCCTCCTCCATCATTCACAGTATTGAATGCCAGCCCCTGGGCACTTACAGGTGGCCAGACAGATGCTGGCACTGCCTTCAGGGCAGGTGAGGGGGTGACAGGAGAGACAGAGAGAAGGAGCAGGATAGGGGCTGGGAGATGCAGGAAAGTGGGGCCTGAGCCTCCCAGCTGCCCCGGGGACGGGTCTAAGTTGAGTTGCTTCTCCACTGACTCTAGGCACCAGCCTAAGACCGCCTGCTCCGCTGGGGCTGAGGGAGCAGGAGGGCCTGGGACTGTGGTACGAACAGTAGAGAGAGGGGGTGTGTCGGCAGCCACAGCTGGAGGTCACGGGCAGAGGGGACAGTGCGAGGCACGCCTACCCGCCACTCCCCGGGCCCTGGGGATGCAGCGTTTCAGCTCATCTGTTCCTCCTGCAGGAGAGAAATAAACGCACACGTGTGGACACATCCCCACAGATATGTGTACACATACGCATGCATACTCATATGAGTACACACAGACACACCCAAACACACACACACCTACACACATGTATGTGTCCATATGTACACACTCATGTGAATACACGTGCACTCACACATATACCTACACACCCACACTTGTGCACATATACACATGTCTGTACACACACACATAAGCATATGTTCACGCATATCTTTCCTGCTTGCCTGCTGATACATGTTATAAGAGTTTTCTCACCAATGTTAGGTTTAAACTAATGGATTTCTCTTCCTTTGTTGTTGTTGTCCAGTCGCTAAGTCGTGTCTGACTCTTTGCCACCCCGTGGACTGCAGCACGCCAGGCTTCCCTGTCCTTCACTATCACCCTGAGTTTGCACAAACCCATGTCCATTGAGTTGGTGATGCCATCCAACCATCTCATCCTCTGTCGTCCCCTTCTCCTGCCCTCAATCTTTCCAGCATCAGTGTCTTTTCCAATGAGTCGGCTCTTCACATCAAGTGGCCAAAGTATTGGAGTTTCAGCTTCATCATCAGTCCTTCCAATGAATAGTCAGGGTTGATTTCCTTTAGGATTGATTAGTTTGATCTCCTTGCTGTCCAAAGGACTCTCAAGAGTTTTCTGCAGCACCACAATTTAAAAGCATTAATTCTTTGGCGCTCAGCCTTCTTTTCGGTCCAGCTCTCACATCCGTACATGACTACTGGGAAAACCATCGCTTTGCCTAGATCGATCTTTGTCGGCAAACTAATGTCTCTGCTTTTTAATATGCTGTCTAGGTTGCCATTTCTTTTCTTTCAAGGAGCGAGCGTCTTTTAGTTTCATGGCTGCAGTCACCATCTGCAGTGATTTTGGAGCCCAAGAAAATAAAGTCTGTCACTGTTTCCGCTTTTTCCCGTTCTATTTGCCACGAAGTATTTGGATGGGAGGCTATGATCTTCGTTTTTTGAATGTTGAATTCTAAGCCAGCTTTTTCACTCTCCTCTTTCACCCTCATCAAGAGGCTCTTTAGTTCCTCTTCGCTTTCTGCCATTAGAGTGGTACTATCTGCATATCTGAGGTTGCTGATATCTCCGGCCATCTTGATTCCAGCTTGTGAGACCCCCAGCCCAGCGTTTCGCATGACGCACTCCGCATACAAGTCAAATGAGAACTGAGGCCTCGGCAGATCAGCCCTCAGCCAGCCTGGCCCACGGTTTCTTCCCTGCTTAGGGAGCTGCATGGGGAGCCTCGTTTGCTGCGGTGGGGTCCTCTCCGCCGGACGCTGCACAGTGGACAGCGGTTCACACTCCCCTGTCTTTACGCAGCGCTTTCTCTCACTCGGTCTCCGTGGCAGCCCAGCGGGCAGTCAGACTCAGCCTGTTTCCAGGAGGTGGGAACTGAGGCGCAGGGGAGCACTGGTGATAGGGTGAGGGGGTGCAAGTCCAGCTGTGCCGCCCAGCCCCGGGGCGAGCCTGCGGCATCGGGGGAGCACGCCCCCTACTCCCAGAGAGTGGGCAGCAGGAGGAGGCCGCCTCTTAGCAGGGGTGGAGCCCTGCAGGGGCAGGGGGTGCATCCTGGAAGACATGGCTTCTTGGCTGACGCCCCCCGCCCCGGGCCGGACCGTGTCCCCGCTCAGCGCTGGTGTCAGGGGTGTTACCATCCTAGAGCGGCCCCCTGACTTGGCCCCAACCCAGAGGGAGCTGGTCCCAGTGTCATGCCGGCCTTCTCTCTGACTTTTCAGACACATCAGAAGAAGCTGAGATGCAGCAGCAGCAGGAGGAACAAGGTACGTCCTTCCCACATGGCCTGGGAGCCCTTGGGGCGTGGGGCTGGGCCTCGGGGTGGCGCGGGTCACCGACCTCACTCCTCTATGGGGAAGGGCTGGTGACATGCAGTCTGGCCTTGCGGGGAGGTTGGGTGAAGCGGAGGTGAGGCTCCCCCCCGCACTGTGCCCACCGCCCTGCACCACCCCCAGTGTAGGTGGGGTGACCTCTCCACTGCCCGGCCCATAGCCTGGCCTCCTGCACTGTCCTCAGCAAAGAAGCACATCCCCGCCATTGCCCGAAAGTGAAAAAGTCGCTCAGTCATGTCCGGCTCTTTGTGATCCCATGGACTATACAGTCCATGGGATTCTCCAGGCCAGATTACTGGAGTGGGGAACCTTTCCCTTCTCCAGGGGATCTTCTGAACCCAGGGATAGAACCCAGGCCTCCCGCACTGCAGGCGGATTCTAAGCCATAAGGGATGAGCTTAGGCCTGACTCTGGGTTTCTTTCTTTCTCTCTTTTTCTGGCTGCACCAGGTTTTAGGTGCAGCTTGCAAACCCTTAGTTGGGGCTTGTGGGAACTCGTTCCCTGACCAGGGAGCAAACCCAGGCCCCCTGTATTTGGAATACCGAGACTTAGCCACTGGACCACCAGGAGTCCCTGGGTTTCTTTCATTTAACCCAGAGCAGCTGACTTTCCCCGTGAGCTGCTTAGAGGAGTGCAGGGGGTGGAGAGGGCGCTACCGTGGAGCCTTACATTGGAAAAGTCTCTGGAGGACGTGCTCTTTCCCACACCGGCAGCTCCGTCACAGCAGACAGTCTGCTTCAGGGACAGCCTGGGGACACACGAGCCGAGGACCCTTTGAGATTTCCTGGGAATGGGATCCATCCACGCACAAACACGGAAGGGCCCCTTGGAGGGGGGCTGGAAGCAGCCCCTGGGTCCCAGGGCTATCCCGGGGCCCTCCCCGCTCCCCAGATTTCTGCAGGCTGCCTTCGGGAGGACGTCAGCTGTCAGGGCCAGGGTAACAGGGATAATGCAGGAAGACGCCTGGGGGAGACCACGCCCCTCCACTGGACGCAGGTGTTTCTTAGCCAATCAAGTACACGGTCGAGCTGTACATTTGCTGCTCAACCGTATGTAATTGTTTTTTTTTTTTAATTCCTAGCCTTTACCGACTAATAGCTTTGAGCACACTTTTTACAACTGAACTTGAAACAGAAGAGTCTTTACCTCCTGCTTCTTTCCTTCCAAATTCCCCTTCAAAGCCCGTGTTTTCCCAACAGGAAACGTAGCTTGTTTGCTCCTCAAGGCTGGACATGCCTCCAGGTGCTGAGTCCATCCAAGGCCAACAGGCCCTCGGCAGGCAGGGCAGGCGTGGGCAGCTCCTGTCCCCAGACTCTTCAGCACTTGTTTTAACCCTTTAGTAACCTGATTCCCAAACCAGCCCAGACGAGCGGGACCCCAGGGTTCCCATCAGAGGGGCCCCCGTGCTAGGGCCATGCAGGTGGACGCAGACTCAGTTCTGAGGGCGCTTTGGAGCTCACGCTGGTCAGTAGCTCTGGTTGGCTACAGCTTGATGTCTTGGGTTCCGGCACATGGCCGAGAGGAGAGGACTACGGTGAGGCCTGTTAGTTGGTAGAAGCTTGGCTAACCTCCTCCGTGTCCTCCCGGAAAGTCACCCCTAGAGCCCTGCAGTGTGCCCAGCAGCCCACGGCAACCTCAGATGCCCAGGGAAGCCTTATGGGGGAGGCAACAGGGATGCTGCAGCCAGGAGAGGGACGCCCCCGCCCTGCCTGGACTCAGATCCCACTCTCACCCATCCGGGCATTTTGGTCATTTGCAGAAATGTCCCCGCCTTGCCTGAACCCAGAGCCACAGGAGATCCTGCAGACTGTGAAGAATGTTCTAGAACAATGCAAGTCCTGCCAGGGCTGCCCCGAGGAACCAGGGTCCCCCGGTATCCACAGGGCATCCAGTGGTGCAAGCCAGCCAGACACCGAGGAGCCCTCCTTCTGCCTGGATGCAGGAGATGACTGGGCCGACCCAGAGGCCCTGGGCTCGCAGCTGCTGTTCCTGGACTCACCCGGGTTCCAGGCCTGTTTCCAGGGCCTGTACGACCTCTACCCACCCACGCTGAGCGGCGTGTTCGGCGGCTTCACCGACGAGGAGCAGCTGGTCAGGCGGCTGGCTGAGGCCCGTGGGGTGGCCAAAAAAGCCGGGCTGCCCATGGCCCTGGCCAGGCTCTGCTTCCTGCTGGGACGGCTGTGTGTGCGGCAGCTGAAGCTGTCCCAGGCCCGCGTGTACTTCGAGGAAGCGCTGGGGGTGCTCGGGGGCCGCTTCGGGGACCTGGTCCTGGTGGCGGCTGTGTACACCAGCCTGGCCTCGGTCCACCTGCGGCAGAAGAACAAGGAGAAGTGCGCACAGGTGGTGCCCAAGGCCTTGGCCCTGCTCCTGGGGACGCCCGGCCATGTCGGCAGCTCCGAGGCTGATTCCAGCCTCCTGACCCTGGCCCTGCGGAGGGCCATCAGCAGCCGCAGCCCGCAGGCCGAGGCCCGGGCCTGCTTCTTGCTGGCCAAGCACCACGCCCGCCTCAAGCAGCCGGAGGAGGCCATGCCCTTCCTGGAGAGGCTGCTGCTGCTGCTCCCCGAGGCGGCGGGGACCCTGGGCACCTCCTGGCCCATGGACTGCTACCTGCTGCTGGCGGGTATCTACAGCCAAAGGTGCCTGCCGCACCTGGCGCTGAGCTGCATCAGGGTGGCCTCGCTGCGGGCACAGGGCTCGCTGGGCAGTGCGCTCCAGAGCGCAGCCCTGGTCCTGCAGAACAGCCCGCGGCTCCCCGTCCTGCCTGCCCAGCTCGCTCACTACCTCCGGCGGGCGCTGGCCACCCTGGCTCCTGGGTCCGGGGAGGCCCTACGTGGCCCCGTCTACGCCAGCCTGGCCCAGCTGTACAGCCAGCACGGGTGGCAGGGCAGGGCCATTGCCTTCATGGCTCAGGCCGTGGAGACAGACGCCCAGCTGGGCAGCCGCACCGTTGTGGACCGCCTTGTGGCCCTGGCCTGGCTGCACATCCTTCACAGGCAGAGCCCAGCAGCCCTGGGCATCCTGGAGTCCCTTCTGGAGGCCACGGTGGCCACCCCAGACCAAGAGGGCCTGATTGCCAACATGATGGCCATTGCACTGAAAAGAACCGGCAGGACCCGGCGGGCAGCCGAGGGCTACTACCGCGCCCTGAGGGTGGCCCGGCGCCTGAGCCGCCCGCAGAACGAGGCGGTGGTCCTGGCCAACTTCGGGGCCCTGTGTCTGCAGGCCGGCGCCGGCGGGCTGGCCCAGCACTACCTCCTGGAGGCCGTGAAGCTCTTCTCGCAGCTGCCCAGCAGGGAGGGCGGCCTGGACTTCACCCGGGTGCTGCTGCGGCTGGGGGACCTGTGCACCCGCAGGGCGCTCGCCCGGCAGGCCAAGTGCTACTATGAGTGGGCCTTCCTGGTTGCTGTGGAGACGGAGCACTGGGAGAGTGAGTGCCGGGCAGGGGCTGCCTGCGGAGCAAGGGCTCTTTGCATTTCTGTTCAGAGTGTCTGGTTGCTGTGGAGATGGACCATTGGGAGAGTGAGTGTCGGGCAGGCAGGCTGCCTGGGAAGCAAGGGCTCTTTGCACTTCTGTTCAGAGCGTCCTGGGGGGTGCAAATCGGAGGCAAGCGGTCGCTTCTCCACCGAGAATGCCGAGTGTTGGGAACCAGCGGGTGCTTTGAGGTGCCCTGTGCTGGGCCAGATGTCACCATGGCAACCAGCTCATCCTGGGTTGCCTGGGACCATCCTGCTTTCTGCACTGAAAGTCCCGAGGCCGGGAATCCTGGCAGTCTCGGGCAGACAGGCAGTGGGTGACCCCGGACGCAGCCCAGGCCAGGCAGGGGGGCAGCCAAGCCAAAGCGGCCACGTGGGCCTCGCATACCGGGTGCTCTGCTGGCACCGTGTCCTTAGCATCTCCCAACAGCCGGGCACACCAGGCACCTCCCCAGGCCCAGAGCATGCGGGCAAGCTGCTGCAAGTGGCAGGCGGTGGGCGGGGCTCCACCAGCAAACATGCCCAAGTGGTCCTCACCGGGGGCTGGCGGCCAAGCCACAGGACACAGATGCTCGGGTCACGAGAGCCCCAGACGCAGGCGCTCAGCTTGATGGTGGGGCGGCTCCAGGCCCCAGCTGGTAGGGGGCCGGCTGTTTAGTCTGGGACCCTAGGGAAGAGAAGAATTTAGCCAAGTACGGGAGGGGGCCTGGCAGGAGGCACAGCAGCCTGTGCAAAGGCCCTGGGGTGAGTGACTGGGCCCTGCAGGGTGGTGCCAAGTTTGGAGTGAGTGGCTCAGGTGATGAAGGTGAGAGCCTCAGGTGGGAAGCTAGGCAGGGGCCCCAGACCTCAGGCTGTGGTTTGGCATTTTCCTGAGAGCACTGGGGTGCTACTGAGGGATGTAGTTTCTGTTCAGTGAGGCTGGAAGGGGGATCCCCTGGACCTCCAGGAGGAGCCAGGAGTTGGGTCCCCTGACCTGCCCTGCAGCCTTGGGCGGGTGCGGGCCATGGTCACCAAGGGCACATGGCTCCCCCGCTGGCCTCAGAAACCTTCTGTGACCCCCCACGCCCCCAACCCGGGCACTGGGGGATTCAGACTTGGGAGTGCAAAGCTGGGGGGCCCAGGAGGTCCTCCATGGGTCAGGGGGTCTGCCCCTCCGCCATATGGAACAGGGAGGGGACTGAGGGCAGTGCTAACCCCGGGGTCACCCAGTCCATGCGCTGGTTCCGTTTTCAGTTGGTTTCACTGGTTTGTGTCTTTCTCGAGTTTGTCCATTTCATCGAGGTTGGCTCATTTGTTGGCGTACGGTCGGTCACAGCTTCCCCTTTTTTTTCCGTGAGATCCATGGTGATGTCCCATCTATCCCTCCTGATTTTAGTCATCTTCGGCTACCTCCTTTCTTTTCTTGGTCAGTCTGGCTAAAATTTTGTCACTTTTGTTGACCTTTTCAAAGAACTGTGATTTGGTTTCACTGTTCTTCTCTATTTTTCTATTCTCTACTTTATTATTTTATCGTCTCCTCTTGAACTTTGATTTTTCCTTTCGTTTGCTTGCCTTGGATCGAGTTAACTTTTTCTAGTTTCTTAAGGGTGAACTTTAGGTTTTTGATTTGAAATTTTTATTCTTTTTTGGTTGTTTATCTTCTAAAATACTTAGCTATTTGATTGAGCTGGTCTTGGTTGCAGCATACAAAATCTTAGTTGGAGCCTGCAGGCTTTAGATCCCTGACCAAGGATTGAACCCAGGTCCCCTGCATTGGGAGTGCAGAGTCTTAAGCACCGGACCACCAAGGAAGTCCCCAGTTTCCCTCTTTGACCCACTGGTGATTTGGTGGTGATGGTTTAGCTGCTAAGTCGTGTCTGACTCTTGCGACCAACCCCACGGACTGTAGCCTGCCAGGCTCCTCTGTCCATGGGATTCTCCAGGCAAGAATACTGGAGTGGGTTGCCATTTCCTTCTCCAGGGGACCCTTCCAACACAGGAATCAAGCCCGGGTCTCTGCGTTGCAGGCACATTCTTTACTGACTGAGCTACAAGGGAAGCCCAGTGATTTAGGAATGTGCTATTCATTTCTACAGATACGTGAATATTCCACACTCCTTTGTGTTACTGATTTCTGACTTCATTCATTGCTCCTGGAAGATATGCCTCTTATACTTTTGACCCTTTTATGCTTACTGAAGATGGTTCTGAGAGGCAGCCTCTAGTCTGTCCTGGAGAATGTCCCATGGCCGTGGAGGATGTCGTGTTCTGCTGTCGTTGGGGGTATGCTCTGCGCTCTGTTAGGTCTGTTGGTTCGCGATGTCATTCAGGTCTTCTCTTGGCTTGTTCACCGCCGGCTCATTTTCAATAGTGTAAGTTCCCAGTTGTTTCCATTCCTCTGGCTTTAGAACAGGCGAGTAAGGCTTGGAGCCCGGCTTCACGAAGGAGCATCGGCTGTGGAATGCAGGAGCCGGATTTGAATCCCGTCTCCACCGCATGTCTTTTGCTCCAGCTTTGGACTCAGCTTACCTGTCTGCCTTGTCAGGGCTGCAAAAAGTCAGACACGACTGAGCAGCTGAGCATGCTCGCATGCAGCCCCTGTCTAGGAGGAGCTTTGTGAAGCAGAAACATGTCCCGGTCCATCAGGGGAGCCCAGTCGGGACCACCCAGCCTGGGAGTTCTTCAGTGACCAGCACTGTCCCTCGAGCATCTGTGACGTGCCCTGCCTGGCCCCGTCACGGTTGCTGGCCGGCTGTGTGACCTCGAGCCGGACACCCAGCCTGTCCCCACGTGGAGCGACCCCAGCTCACAGAGGCGGGCACACCGCAGGGGCCGCGGCCCCTCAAAGGCCGCTGCAGAGCCTGACGGGGCCTCTCCCTCCGTCTCCCGCCAGGCCAGCTGCTTGCCGTCCAGCGGCTCTGCCACTTCTACAGTGCAGTCGTGCCCAACGAGGCCCGGTGCGTCGTCTACCACGAGTTCCAGCTCTCGCTGGCCCGCAGGGTGAACGACAAGGTGCTGGAGGGGCAGCTCCTGGAGACCATTAGCCAGCTCTACCTGTCCCTGGGCACCGAGCGGTGAGGGCCGGCCCCGGGCGGGAGGGTGCGGACGCCGTCCCAGGACAGCCCCCATCCTTGTGGCAGGTGGGCGCCGAGCCAGCAAGCTCTGTCTTGTCCCCAAGGGCGGGGGTGAAGCATGTGTTTCTGAGTCATCCTCCCTGCCGTGGTAGCTTCTGGAAGCTGGCCCCAGCCTGCCCTGAGTGTTCTCCTGCTGGCCCAGCGCTAGGCCACGTAGTCTGGTCGTTTGTCCCCTCATGTGTGAGGGCAGGGACCGTGTGTGCCTGGAGGGTCCTAGTCCACAGGAGACAGTGACTGTCCCGCTTGCTTCTCTGGAGCAGGGTTTCGGAGTCACCTGTGAAGCCCACCCAGAGCGTCCTAACCGGGGGTGGGGAACAGATGGCTGGACCACACAGCTCGCAGGCTGGCGGAGTCCCATAACACCCCATCCAGCGTGGGGGCTCCTTGAGAGCAGAGAAGGGGCTGGATTCCCTGGGACTCAGGAGGGACGCCTCTTAGCCTGGGGCCTCAGTTTCACAGCAGGACCAATGGGCCCACTACCTTGATCAAGGCTCCTCCAATTGGGGTCCCAGGGTCAACAGGTCCACCTCACCTGGGTGCTGGTTGAAGATGTGCATTCCTAGGCTTCCCAGGGGGCTCAGCGGTAAAGAACCTGCTTGCCAATGCAGGAGATGCAAGAGACGCAGGTTTGATCCCTGGGTCGGGAAGATCCCCTGGAGAAGGGCATGGCAACCCACTCCAATATTCTTGCCTGGAGAATTCCGTGGACAGAGGAGCCTGGCGGGCTACAGTCCACAGGTTTACAAAAAGCAGGACGCGACTGAGTGCACACGCGTGGCAGGCCTCAGCCCGGACCTCCTGAGCCAGCAGCTCTGAGAGCCAGGCCCTGCCATCTGTGTCTGACCAGCCCCCTGGGTGGTTCTGTTGCTCCGTCTGTGTCAGAACCCCTGGCCTGGCTGGGCTCTACATTTCTGCCCAGGGGCCACGATCCCTGCTGTGTCTGGAGGTGACGTGGGCCTGGGTGTGTGGAGGTGGGGCAGAGACGAACCGCTAACTCCTTAAGGCCCCACGGTCACCTGCTTCCCTCCCGAAGGCCTCCTCACCTTTGCTGGACGAGGGCCGTGTGTTGCCCTGGTCTCCCGTCAGCCTGGACACACAGGCTTTGGCCCCCTGATGCCCCAGGTCCAGGGTGGCCAGACGGGCCCCCGGGGAGGGCCCGGTCCCCTCCACGCAGGGGGGCGGCCGGCCCAGGAGGCCGGCTCTGAGCACCCACCTCTGTCTAACCCCAGAGCCTACAGGTCCGCCCTGGAGTACACCAAGCGCAGCCTGGGGGTTTTCATCGACCTGCTGAAGAAGGACAAGGAGGCGCACGCCTGGCTGCAGGCGGGGAAGATCTACTACGTGCTGCGGCAGAGCGAGCTGGTGGACCTGTACATCCAGGCGGCGCAGAACGCCGCCCTGTACACGGGGGACCCCGGCCTGGGGCTGCAGCTCTTCGAGGAGGCCGGAGACATCTTCTTCAACGGGACCCGGGATCGCGAGAAAGCGGTGTCGTTCTACCGGGTGAGCGCCGCCGCGCCCCGTGGGTCCAGGCGAGTGGGCTTCAGGGGTGACCCTCCTGGGGGGCAGGACCTCCCCACCTCGTACACAGGCTTAGCTTCCGGGTGGTTTGGGTGGGATCGTCCCAACCCCCAGCCCCCGCCTGGGCGGGACAGAGCCACACAACCCTGTGAGGCAGGGCCTGCCCGCATTCTACAGAGGTGGAAAGCAGCTCAGAGAGGCTCAGGGGCAGGCCCAAGGGCACACAGCGCAGCAGATGCAGGGCCGCCGGGACCCGGGGCTCACGTCTGCACGTGCCTCCCGGGGAGGGCGGCGTCTCTGCCTCTGTCTGACCAGCTCGCATGAGGCTGGGCCCCAGGGTACAGATCAAAGCAGCCTCTTTGGTGCCGAGGGTGTGTTGGACCCTCTGGCCAGGCCCCCTGCACCCAGGAGGAGCAAGGCTGGTCTAAGGGCGTGCGGTGTAGCCTGACGGGCAAGGCTCACACCCCTTGCTCACGCCCCAGGGCCCCGGGTCTGGCGCACTGCTGCGAGCTGATGGTGTGGGGTGGAGGGCAGGGTTTCCCGGGTGGCGTCAGGGGCCCCGCACCCGCCTCCCCATGCCAGTGCAGGAGATGTCGGAGACGCGGGCTCCATCCCTGGGCCAGGACGATCCCCTGGAGGAGGGCATGGCAGCCCACTCCAGTATTCTCGCCTGGAGAATCCCATGGACAGAGGACCCTGGCGGGCTACAGTCCAGGGAGTCACAAAAGAGTCAGACTCGCTTGATGCAACCTAGCATGCGAGGCTCCGGGGGCTCACGGGGGCAGACCTGGGGGCCCTCACGAGGGTACGGGCCTGGCTTCCTGTTGCGGGAGGAGGAGGCCTGACCTGCCCCTGTCCCCTCAGGACCGGGCGCTGCCCCTGGCGGTGTCCACGGGAAGCCAGGAGGCCGAGCTGCGGCTGTGCAACAAGCTGTCCGCGCTGCTGGCTGAGACGGAGACGCCCCAGGAGGGCCTGGAGTTCGCCCACACGGCCCTGGCGCTCAGCCTCACCCTGGGTGAGCCCCGCACCCCGCCCTGAGGGCCCCCCACCCCTGAGGTCTGGGCAGGGCCTGAGTTCCCCGGGCCTGCAGGCTCCTCTCCCTGCCCCGGGCCAGGCTGCTGAGAACCTGTCCCACCCCACCTGAGCATCATCAGCTCTGTGCCCCCCGCCCTGCCCCCACCTTGCTGGCCAGGGGGCCGGCCAGGGTGCCCTGCACCGCGGACATTCAGGGACCCGCCAGGCAGGGCCGCCTGCTGCCTTTCTGCCCACTGTGCCTCCCGTCCTCTCCTCCTCACTAATCCCCAGGCCCCACTGCTCTCTGTCAGCCAAAACCTGTCCTCCTCTCCAGGGGCCTGTCCCTCCATGCCCGGCTCTTCTAGGCCGTCTGTCTTCCCTGAGGCAAGGAGCCCGACAGGGCCGAGCACACAGTAGGTGGGCCCCTGGGGGGCCTTCACCTGCAGAGCTTACCCTGGAAGGGGGAGGATTTTGCAGGCAGCCTCATCTGGTGACCTCCCACCAAGGACGGGGTGGAGGGCGGCTGAGGATACAGCAGGGAGGCCAAAGGTCGTGTCTGCCAGGGCACAAACTGCAGGGCTTCTGCGTTCTCCCGGTCAGAACAGTAAGCAAAGCTCCCTGTCCAGGGGACTCTGTGCAGGCCTGGGCTGGGGGGTGTCCTGCTCCACGACTTTGCCACATCCCCGAGGTGCCAGGAGAGCGGGCATCACGAGGTGCCCCTTAAAGATGGGTGTGGCAGCCCACTCCAGTCTCCTTGCCTGGAGGATCCTGTGGACAGAGGAGCCTGGTGGGCTGCAGTCCCTAGGGCCGCAGAGTCAGACCCGACTGAAGCAACTTAGCACGAATGGGACGTCGGTCTGGGGGCAGGAGGGGACTGGCTGGGGCTGTGAGACGGCATCCGTCCCCTCGGCATCCCCAGGGGACCGGCTGAACCAGCGGGTGGCCTGCCACCGGCTGGCCGCCCTGCACCACCGGCTGGGCCACGGCGAGCTGGCTGAGCACTTCTATCTCAAGGCGCTGTCGCTCTGCACCTCGCCGCTGGAGTTCGACGAGGAGACCCTGTACTACGTGAAGGTGTACCTGGCACTTGGCAACATCATCTTCTACGACCTCAAGGTTGAGAGGGTGCGGGCAGGGCCGGGTGCGGGGCGTGGGGGCCGTCGCCCGGCTCTTGGTGCGAGGGAGGCATCGCGGTCCTTTTCCTTGAGTCCTGGGGGTCTCCCCAGAGCTCTGGGCCCCGCTGTGAGCTGCTGGCGAGGCCAGTGGACACCATCCTTGCTTCCAGGCGGGTCAGGCCTTGCCCTCAAGAGCTCAGGGTCAGTGGGGAAGCTGCCACTGGATAAAGGGCAAAATGAGTGTAGTTGGGTGGCAGGGGGCTTCTGGATGGGGTGACTGCAAAGCTGTGTCTTGACTGTCCACCAGGAGTTAGCCACAAAAAAAGCAGTAGGTGGATAAAGACATTCCTAGGGTGGGGGAAAGTGAAAGTGAGAAAGTGGAATAACTCAGTCCTTTCTAATTCTTTGCGACCCCATGAACTACTCCAGGCCAGAATACTGGAGTGGGTGCCTTTCGCTTCACCAGGGGATCTTCCCAACCCAGGGATCAAACCCAGGTCTCCCGCTTTGCAGGCGGCTTCTTTACCAGCTGAGCCACCAGGGGGAGAGACCCATGTTGCAAGGTGGGCTTCCCAGGTGGTGCTAGCGGTAAAGAACCTGCCTGCCAACGCAGGAGACAATGAGAGGTTCGGGTTCGATCCCTGGGTCGGGAAGATCCCCTGGAGGAGGGCATGGCAACCCACTCCGGTATTCTTGCCTGGAGGATCCTCACGGACAGAGCCGCCTGGCGGGCTCGCAGCCCACGGGGTTGCAACTAACACTTTCATTTTCAGGGTGCAAGGCACAGCCCACACCCTGACACCTCCTCCAGGAAGGCTGCCAGTCTGTGCTGAGCTCTTCCTTTCCTCCTTCCTGGAATCCTCACATCACCTGGATTGGGGAAGAGGGCGTGTCCTCTTTATCATCTCACTGCACAGAGAGGGAAACTGGGGCTGGGGTGGGGCGTGACTTGCCCCAGGATTTACAGCAGGAACACCCAGCACCCTGGCTGAGCCCCTGCCCTGTCGGAGCTGCAGTGGTGGGAGATGGGGCCACTTTTCCATTCGTCTGTGAATCCTGCAGTGGATGAGACAAGGGCCTGGGGATGTCTCCTTATTGTCCCTTCCCCCCTCCCCATACAGGCAGACATCACCCCTACGCTGGGTCTAGCCCTGCCTCTGCACGGCATCCCTGATCTGTGTGGGTTGAGAAGTGAGGGTGCCCCACCCCGGGGCTGAGTTCTCCCCGTCCCCCTCCCCAACCAGCAGCAGCTAGGAGCTGGAGCGGCCCTGGAAGACCCCCTACTGCCCACGGGTAACCCCCAGCCCCCTGACTAGGCAGGCCTGACTGTGCACTGGCGCCACCTGCTGGCCACAAGTCACCCTACAGCCACTGCTGTGTCCAGTGCCGTGGGCCGTGGTGACCCCTGCAGCTGAGCCCCTCCCCTCCCCCCGAGGCCCAGGCCCTGGGCTGCTCAGGATTTGTGTGGTTCGCTCTTCAAGTGCTTTGCTGCAGCAGGAGCTGGTGCTCCCACAGGGCAGGGAGGGGACTAGGCTAGGCATGGGCAGCTGATTAGGGCAGAATGAGGGGCAGTGGGCTGGGGCTTCAGTGATGGGGACCCTGCGGCCCTGTGCAGAAAGGGGGGCCTGGGGGCTCTGCCCTGGCGGTGGGGGCTGCTGGGGCGTCTTCACTGACCAACTCTCTTTAGCCCGTGCGTGTTGCGTCATAGCAGAAGGGGCAAGACTCGGACGAGGAAAGACGTGGGTGTGAATCCTGGACCTGCCACCCACTAGCTTCTACACACACATGTGCACACATGCACAGGAATACGCACGCCGCCCCCTCCGCCACCCACTCTGGCCAGTTCCTTCCATTTAGTTGGGATGCCGCGTCCTCCAGGAAGCCCTCTGCTCCCACCCCAGGCTGAGTGAGGTGCTTCCCAGGCTCCCACAAGCTGCCAAGCTTCCCTGTGCTTCAGGCCAGTCGCACCTGGTGGGTGCTGTTGCCCAGAGTCAGCTGTGTTTGGCTCCCTGCCCTCTCCCCACAGCGTGCGCACGCGCGCGCGCACACACACACACACACACACACACACAGGGTCTCCCTGCCTGGCCAGGGGACAGTGACCACTACACACGCCTGCTTCCGTTGTTCTGGGTCCTTGCTCTGTGCGAGGGGCAGTGACGAACCAAGGCTGGCGACTTTGTCCTCTGTCCTGGGGAGCCCCTGTGAGCAGGAGGGGACGGGCAGGTTTGGGCTTCGTGCCGGCCTGCGGGGGACCTCCGGGGGAGACGTGGAGACTGGTGTGGGAGGCAGAGTTGGCCGGGGTGAGGGGACGTGGGACACCCCAGCCTGGGGATGGTGCGTCCAGGGCAAAGATGCATCTGAACTGGGAGCCCATGTCCTGCGGGGTGGGGGGGGGGTCACGCCCCCTTAGGGTGGCGGGATATTCTGAGAGGTGACGCCTGTGAGCCGCTTTGCACCGCGCCTGGTGCAAAAGGCCGGGCATGTTGGCATTAGCGTGGATCTGGGCTGCAGGGGTCAAGCCAGGCCACCCTGGGCCACATGGCCCTGCAGGGACCTCTCAGACCCCAGCCCCCCAGACCTCAGCTCAGCCCAAGGGGAAGCCACGGATTATCTTCCAGAGGCCTTGGGGGTGAGCAGGAAAGAGGCTTCCAGGAGGAGGGGACCAGGTACTACAAGGTCCGAGGCCCCGGCTCCAGGGTCAAGGCGGGGAGCAGGGACCAGGGGTCCCAGGGCCACTGGGACAGCAGTCCAGGCCCCCGTAGATGCCCGGTCGGTCTCAGGCAGCCCTGGGAGGAACAGGGGGCTCCTTCCTGGGAGAAACACGCAGGGCCCGTCCAGAGGCGCCAAAGCTGGCCCGTCTGGGGCGACCAAGTGTCCTGCCCGCCTGGAGCGCTGTTGCAGGCCCAGCCCTGGAGCTGCCCTGACCTGGGGGCCTAGCCCAGGGAGAAGCTCCCCCGAGGTCCCCTTCCCTGGTGCGGTGCTGTCCCCTCGGTTGACTCGCCGTCTGCCTCCAGGACCCGCTGGATGCGGCCGGATACTACCAGCTGGCGCTGGCGGCAGCCATGGACCTGGGCAACAAGCGGGCCCAGATGAAGCTCTGCGCGCGCCTGGCCTCCATCTACCACCACTCCCTGCTCGACCGCGAGATGTCCCTCTTCTTCTACCAGAAGGCGCGGACCTTCGCCACCGAGCTCAGCGTCCGCCGGGGCCACCTGGTCCCCGGGCCCCCGTCCTGAGCCCAGTGCTTGCAGGCACGGCCCCCGGCTGGCCCAGGATCTCAGGGGCTGGCTTCCTGGGAAAGGGAGGCATGCGGTCAAGGGGAAAGTAGCAATAAATGTGTTTTGTAGAGAGCCTTCTGGAGTCCCCAGGCTCCCCCGTCCCCAGACTGCCTCCTGGGGAGTATGCGGGGATCAGGCCCCATCCCCGGGGGGCCGTTCCGCTGCTGCACCCCATCCTCGGGTGTGGGCGGGTAGGACTGGGGGTCCAGCCGTCCCAGGCCAGGTCCCCCCAGCCGGTCAGCTGCGGGTCGTGGGATTCCCTGGGCACCTTCTCCCTTCCCTATACCCTCACTGAGTGTCCAGCGCTGGGGCCTCTCTGCTTGGAATGCTCGAAGCACACTTCGAGGTCAGGACCGTTTGTCTCCTGATGAACGGCTGAAGAAACAGAGGCACGGAGAGGTTAGGTGCGTTGCCCGCACTCACACAGCAGGTAGGAAGGGGCAGAGAGCCAGAGGCCAGTGCGCTCACCCCTGCGCCAGCCTGCCAGCCTGCCTCACATCATGTGCCCCGTGAGGACCTGAGGGCAGGGACCTACCCCAAACATCTCTGCCCTTCGTCTGTCACAGAGACAGGAGAAAGGATTCCAAATATTCCCCCACCTGGGTGTCCTCCAGCCCAGCCTGGCCAGTCCCACCTGCAGCTTCTGGTCAGCCGTCGGGACACACGGTGGCAGGGCCTCCAGCCCAAGTGACAGCCACTGGGTGCTGAGTGCAGTTAAAGGCTTATCTGGACCGCCTACCCCAGCCCTGCCCCCTCTCCCGTCCCTCCCCGCGGCCCGCCGAGGGCTGGGAATTCAGGCAGGGCTGAAACCGGCTCCTGACCCACAGACGGGGTACTGAGGCTGGGAGGCCGTGGGCAGCCCCATGGCGCCCTTCTGAGATTCTCCTTTTGATGACCTGAAATGCACTTCGTGTATGTGCCCATGTGTGTGCTTAATTGCTTAGTCATGTCCGACTCTTTGCAGTCCCATGGACCTCTCGTAGCCCTCCAGGCTCTTCTGTCCATGGGATTCTCCAGGCAAAAATACTGGAGTGGGCTCCAGGGATCAAACCCAGGCCTTCTGCACTGAAGGCAGATTCTTCACTATCTGAGCTGCCAGGGAAGCCCACACATCACGTAAAACCTACCATTAAAAGTGAATAATTCAGTGGTATATGGTACACCTGCAATGCTGTGAAACCACCACTCTGGCTAGTTCCAACATCTCCGTGTCCCCAAAGAAGCCTCCTGGACCACCCGGCAGTCATGGCCCCTCCCATCTCTCCCCCCAGGACCTTCATTAACAGAAGGAAACAGGAGACCCCTGGTTTGTTTCTGCGCCCAGGAGGTGGAGCCTGGAAGGCTCAGAGTCGGGGGGAGGTGGGCAGGGGCGCTCCACCATTCTCTGGTCCTGGGGTCCAGAGCCCTGAGCCCCAAAGTCCTCTCCCTGCTTAGACATGCCTGTAGGGCTCCCCTCCACCGACTGCCCAGGCCTCTACCGCCAGGGGGCAGCAGAGGACTTTCCAGAAGCGGCAGCTCCCAGGCTGGAGGGAGCAGGTCCCAGCGGCAGGGCCAACAGACTTCCTGTAGCCCTGACCCTGGGCTGCCTTCTCTGAGGGCTAGGTGGGTTCACACAGCAAGTGGAGGCCGCGCTGTAATTGAAAACACGAAGACGTGACGGCCTGTGCTGGAGGCGGCGGGAAGCCCCATCACGGTGACCCCGGGGTCACGGCGCTCTGAGGTCACGGGCTTGCTGGGCAGCTGCCCGACCGGCCTGCAGCCGTGCCGCGCGGGGTGGGGCCCGGGTCACTCCTGGTCCACCACCTGCCTCAGAACCCACGGCGTCCCTGGCCGTCCAGCAGCCGTTAGGTTTCTGCCGCTCCCACCTGGGGTCCCAACCCCACGCCCTAGGTCCCCGGGGGGCTCGGGCATTCCAGGACCCCTTGCTCTAGAGCGGCAGACCTGGAGGTGCAGGTGAGGCCCGGTTGTCTAACCTGTGGGTTCAAATCCCAGCTCCTCACGTAGGGGCTGTGGCTTCGGGCGAGAAGTTTACTTCTCAGAGTCCCAGTCTGGTCGCGACTAAGACACGGCTGATGATCGCTGCATATGGGGTTGACGTGAGGATTTGAGAAGCCGAGGGCTCAGCTCAGAGCCAGGGCTAATAGTGGCCTGTTTCCTATTAATGGTGATGATTGCCAAGGGCCAAGCTCCAGCAACCGCCGGCTACAGAACCCGGAACCAGAGCCTGAGTCACTCTGATCAAATCGCCCAGCCTCTCAGACCCTCAGTCTCTTCTTCGTCTGTAACCAAAACCAAACTCCACACCAGGGTCCTGAGCCTGAAGAGAAGCTGTATACCAGCATGGAGCAGGCACACACCACAGGGCCGCCAGCCCCCACCCCCGGCCCCCATTGGTGGCCGAGGCAGGGAGCAGGCAGGTGGAGGCCAGCGTTTGGCTGCCGTGGGCCCCGGCCGACTGGGCTCCAGTCCTGCTCTGCTGCTGCAGCGGCCAGGGCCCCGGGAAGCAAGGCCCCCACCTCCTCTTTCACCAGAGTGGTGGGTGTGAGACAGGCATGCGTCTGGCACAGGGACATAGCCCAGGGGCCCTGCCACCCCAGTGTCTCCCTGGGTCCATCCAGGCACCTTCTCACTTGGGTTCACTGCGCACCTACTCTGTGGGCACCTACTGTGTGCAAGCTCAGTAACCCCTGCGGGCCAGGCATGGGCTGAGCCACAAATGGCCGCTCCTGGAGCAGCCCCCTGGGGCTGAGGATAAAATCACGCTCCCTGCGGGGGGGTCCCTGAAGGCTCTCCCACACACTTTCCCAAACAGAGAAGGAAAGCAACCTGCCCAGGGTCACACAGCACCCTTCCTGACCGCAAGGCCCTGGAGCTCCCCGCCAGTATGCTGTCTCCACCCTTGGAGAACCAAGTCCAGGTTGGCCCCCAGGTTTGACAAGAAACTGAGGCTCTGAGAGGGAGAGTGACCGTCTCAAAAATGCACAGCATCAGTCGTCTCCATCATGACGGTGGAGACACAGCAGCCTATCACCTCCGAACAACGGGCAGGCTGAAGCCGCAAGGAGGTGGGTGTGTCTCAGCACGAGCTCACCTCAGGGAGGACGCAGCTCTCCATCAGCAGAGGGGTTCAAGCAGGCCCTGAGGGTCTCCCTTGCGAATGGAGAGGTGTGACTAGACAGTCCTGAGAGTCTGCAAGGGATGTAAGATGCCCCTCAGACTGGGGTCTGCGTTGCCCATGACCCCACCACATTTTCAGGGAGCTTGACAGCCATCAGCTTGTGCTTCTGTGGGTGCCTGGCACCTGACTCGGGGCGGGTGGGGGGTGCGGCTGTCAGTCACAGGCTGTGTGGTGGTGGGACCCATCTGCCATAGCTGGGCAGGAGTCCGTGCAAGGTCAAGTCTAGACTTTGCCTCCCTCCAACCTGCTGTGACCTGGAGCACCCAGCAGAAGGTACCTCTCGTGTGTCAATGTGCCCTGCCTTCCATGAGCCTCAGTGTTCTCATCTGTAAAGGGGGGGGTTGCTCGTCAGACTGTTAACAAGACTACGTGCTAAGTTGCTTCAGTCGGGTCTGACTCTTTGTGACCCCGTGGATTGTAGCCTGACAGGCCCTTCTGTCCATGGAATTTTGCAGGCAAGAATACTGGAATGGGTTGCCATGCCCTCTTCCAGGGGATCTTCCTGACTCAGGGATTGAACCCACGTCTCTTATGTCTTCCTGCATTGGTAGGTGGGTTCTTTACCACTCATGCCGAACAACAGCATAGCCAGTATTTCCCCCATCATTGACCGTCAGGGTTGATGTAAAACAATGACTAAAGACAAGGATGTGCTTTCACCCAGAGGGAAGGCAGAATTCTAAAACGGCCAATATAACCCCCTCCTCCTGAGTTAAACTGTGAATGTGAGGCATTTCCCTCCCTTGGTTAGGTTGGTGGTAGCGGCGGTTTAGCCGCTAAGTCGTTTCTGACTCTTGCGACCCCATGACTGTAGCCTGACAGACTCTTCTGTCCATGGGATTCTCCAGGCAAGAGTGCTGGGGTATGTTGCCATTTCCTTCTCATTAGTTAGGTTATATATGTGCAAAGGTGAAGGTTTTGCAGATGTAATTAAGGTCTCTAATCGGTTGACTGAGTTTCTCAAACAAGGTGGGCCTGACCTAATCGGGTGAGTCCTTTATAAGTGGGCCCCGCCTTCCCTGCAGAGAGCTGTGTGCTGCAGAAAGGATCTACCAGCTTGAAGAATGCCATGGAGCAAACTTCCTATGGAGGGGGCCACGAGGTGAGAAGCTGACCGGCTCCCAGTTGGCAGCCCTCCAGGGTACGGGGACCTCCCTCCTGCAGCCATAAAGAGATGCATTTTGCCAACGACCACATGGCCTGGAAGGGGCTCCTGATTCTCAGATGAGATCACAGCCCAGATTGATGACATTCTGCTGAGACCCCGAGCAGAGAACTGACCACAGAAACTGTGAGATAAGAAGCAGGCGTGTTTTGAGCCACTGTGCTTGTGATCACTTGATACAAAACACAGATAACAAATACTGAGGCTGAGACCCAGGTGTGCCTGCAACCTGGAGCCCCACCTGAAAGGACCCACATCCAGCAACACGCCAGCTCCCCTCCCCCAGAGACCTCCATCCTCACCTGCCCACTGCCCACACTCTTCAGGCTCTACAAGTCCACACATGAGGCCCTGAGGCTCAGCTCCTAACACCAGGAGCTGAGGACAGAGAGAGAGAAGCCTGGGTATCGGGACCCCAGGCTCTCAGCTGCCCTTCCGCAAGGCTGAGGCCCCCGGGCAGCGTAGACTTCAGGGTCTCCCTCGCGGAGCAGAGGGCAGCCTTCCGGGCGGGCCAGGGTCTACGGGGACGCCACGGGGCACTACTCCCCCCACCCAGGGCAGTCACTTCTGGCTGCAAGCAGGGCCCTTGCTTGCCCCGGGGCTGTGCTCAACAATTTCACAATCGTCATGGCTTTGGGCTGGGTTAGCCCTGAATCCTGGGAAGGGGGAGTGCAGGGTAAGGGTGTCTCCAGGAGGCAGGGGCATCCACGCTGGAACACTCAGATGGGGTGGGCTCCGCGTCTCTGACGGCTCCGGGGAGCCCCACGTGCAGGGTGAAGAGACCTCTCCAGGGATCAGTCGATCTGGGGAGGCCGTGAGGCTGTGGGAGGGCAGGGCTGGGATTCCAGAGAAGGCCAAGGAGGGAGGAACAGCCCTTACAACACTGAACGCTGACGTCTGGGGCTCCGGCAGGCCCGCCCCTTGGGGAGGGCAGCAGGAGTGGCAGGTCCACTCACCAGGCCTGGGATGGACCCAGGAGTAGGGCCCCCTGCCCTCCACCCCGTGGGGTGGCCCCTGCCCGCCTCCTGCACCCCACATCCCACATCTCACCTGAGCCAGCTGCTACCACTCAGACTGGCAGCCTCCTCAAGGCTGGCAGGGAGGGACCCGGGGGAGTGTGGTCACGGTCACACATGGCAGGCTTCACTGTCAGCAAGAGCAGACACGCCCGTTCCTGACACGGCCTGGATCCCGGAGCCAAGGGGGAAGATGGCCGGGCCTGGAAGTCTGCTCCCCTGGATGAGCCCGGTGGGCCCCGCCTGGAACAGGGCGGCTGACGCAGAAGGGCCCCTCTATGCCAGGATGGGCCCTGGCTAGAAGGAGGCTGGGGCGCCCTGAGCTCAGCTGCCCCCCCGCAACCCTCCACCAGCCTCCACGTCTCGCTGGGTCCCCGGCCAACACCACGGGGCAGAGCAGATGAGACCCCCAGAACCACCTCAGTGGGTGCAGTGGATGCATTCTGCATCCTGACACCCAACCTGTGATGAGCCCTCTTACAGATGAGGAGCAGACCCCCAACCTGGCAAGGGGTCTCCACCATATCTAGTGGAGCCTAGATGTGGTCCCCGAAGGTCAAGGGTGAGGCCGGGCGGCCCCCACCGCCCCTTCTCATCAACATCGCAGTGACGGTCCCAGAAAATGCAGCAGACAGAGGAAAAAGAAAGAGGTTGTTAAAGACGAAACAAATGGACATTATTCACCGAAGATGATGGTGGTTTACACAGAACACCCCAAGAGAGGCTCAGACGGCTTTGGAATTAACAAGAAGCCAAGTCTGCAGGGAAAAGCATGACCCGAAGTCCACTCTGTTCCTGCAGACCAGCACCCATGCGCTGGGAAACGCTCTGAAAAGCCATGCGATTCGGAGTCCTTGCCCCTCCAGATCCCATGGTTTGTTATGAATACAAAGTCATTTCATGGATGCGTGCATGTGTGTGCGTACACGTGTATATGTGTGTGTACTTGCTCACATGTATGCGTATAGGCATGCATGCGTGTGTGTGTGGGTATTTTCTCAGTCGTGTTCAACTCTGCGACCCCATGGACTGTAGCCCACCAGCCTCCTCTGTCCGTGGGATTTCCCAGGTAAGAACACTGGAGAGGGTTGCTATTTCCTTCTTCAGGGGATCTTCCTGACCCAAGGATCAAACCTACATCTCCTGCACTGGCAGGAAATTCTTCACCACTGAGCCACGTGGGAAGACCCATTTCATGGATACAGGACAGGAACAAATAACTATGGAAAAAATCTGAAGCCTAGTGTTGAACTATCCCACGTGCGGACTCGGTAGAAAGTGTGCAGGCCTGCGGGGAGAAGTTGGATGCTGTTGCTCTGCAGAGGGGCACTGAGCTGCCCACCGGTGAAACAGCGTCCTGACCACACAGCCTCCTCATGCCCACTGCTGTCAGATTAAAGACCACAGGATGGAGAGAAGAACTGACGTGCACTTCTAAAGAAAAAAAAAGGGAGTTTTCCTGAGCTGGCACGGGAAGAATGTCTCCAGAAAGGCACAAATAGCACAAGAGCAAAAGATGGATGCTTGTTTACCATTAAAATTGTAAAGCACTGTGCGTGAAAAGACACTGAGAGCCGCTCAGGCGTGTCCCACTCTTTGTGACCCCATGGTCTATACAGTCCATGGAATTCTCCAGGCCAGAACAATGGAGTGGGTAGCCTTTCCCTTCTCCAGGGGGTCTTCCCAACCCAGGGATCAAACCCAGGTCTCCCGTGTTCCAGGCGGATTCTTTACCACCTGAGCCACCAGGGAAGCCCAAGAATCCTGGAGTGGGTAGCCTGTCCCTTCTCCAGCAGATCTTCCCAACCCAGGAATCGAACCTAAGTTATCTTGCATTGCAGGCAATTTCTTTATCAACTGAGCCATCAGGGAAGCTCAGGGGAAAAAAGCCACAAGCTTGGAGAAGATGTTTGAAATGCGTGTATCCAAAGCAGTGTGTGTGTGTGTGTGTGTGTGTGTGTGTGTGTATTTAGGAGTATAGGAAGGCTCAAGAATTCATCAGACCTGATTAAGAAGCCTAACATGCTTGTGAGCTTGGCTGCTTCAGTCATGGCCAACTCTGCAACATCATGGACTGTAGCCCACCAGGCTCCTCTGTCCATGGGATTATCCCAGCGAGCATACCGAAGTCAGTTGCCATCTCCTCCTCCAGGGAATCTTCCTGACTCAAGGATCAAACCCGAGTCTTCTGCGTTGCCTGCACTGCAGGCGATTCCTGACCACTGGTGCCGCCTGGGGAGCTCAAGAAGCCTCGCAGTGATCAGTAAACAATGAAACCAAAAGCTCCGGCTGTGTTTCAGCAGCACTTGACATTGAATGGGCTTTGTTTTTAATCCCAGAAGGGCTTGGCTTGGACAGGTCAGAGTAAAAGCCAAACGGATGAAATGTTTTATGATTCAGTTCAGTCAGTTCAGTTGCTCAGTCGTGTCCGACTCTTTGCGACCCCGTGAACCGCAGCACGCCAGGCCTCCCTGTCCATCACCAACTCCCGGAGTTCACTCAGACTCATGTCCATCGAGTCAGTGATGCCATCCAGCCATCTCATCCTCTGTCGTCCCCTTCTCCTCCTGCCCCCAATCCCTCCCAGCATCAGGGTCTTTTCCAATGAGTCAACTCTTCGCATGAGGTGGCCAAAGTACTGGAGTTTCAGCTTTAGCATCATTCCTTCCAAAGAAATCCCAGGGCTGATTAACAGATGGGAAGAGGCGCCACGCTACAGACCTATCAGGGTGCTACAATCCTCACCAAATGCTGGTGAGGATGTGGGTTGGGGGGGCTCTGGCTCGCCGCTGGTGGGAATCCAAAATGGTGCAGCCACGGGGGAAAGCAGTTTCTTACAAATCTCAACATCCAGCAGTCAAGCTTCCTTGGTATTTACCCAGAGGAATTGAAAACTTAAACCCACACAAAAACCCACAGATGCATGTTAATAGCAGCTTTATTCATAACTGGCAAAACTTGGAAACAACCAAGGTGTCCTTCAGTTGGTGATGATGGATAGACAAATAGCTAACATTCAGAGCTTGAAAGAGATGAGCGATCAAGCCTCTGAAAAACATGGGGGGTGGGAACTCAATCGCGTATTTCTAAGTGACAGAAGCCACTCTCAAAAGGCCACAGACTGTATGAGTCCAGCTATCTGACATTCCGGAAAAGGCAACTGGTGTTGGAGGAGACTCTTGAGACTGCAAAGAGATCCAACCCATCAGTCCTAAAGGAAATCAACCCTGAATATTCATTGAAAGGACTGAGGCTGAAGCTGAAGCTCCAATACTTTGGCCAGCTGATGTGAGGAGTTGACTCATTGAAAAAGACCCTGATGCTGGGAAAGATCGAAGGCAGGAGGAGAAGGGGACAACAGAGGATGAGATGGGCGGATGGCATCACCAACTCAATGGACATGAGTTTGAGGAAACTACGGGAGATGGTGAGGGGCAGGGAGGCCTGGCATGCTGGAGTCCATGGGATCGCAAAGAGTCAGACGCAACTTAGCGACTAAACAACAGCAAAATAGAAACAGTAAAAAGAGCACTGGCTGCCAAGGGTGGCGGGTGGAGGGATGAAGAGACGGAACGCGAGTTTTCACGGCAGGAGACTCCTTGGGGTGACTCTAACGACGGGCACGTGTCGTCTCAGATTTGTCCAAGTCTCTGGAACTGGCATGGAGAAGGCAATGGCAGCCCACTCCAGTACTCTTGCCTGGAAAATCCCATGGATGGAGGAGCCTGGTGGGCTGCAGTCCATGGGGTCGCTAGGAGTCGGACACGACTGAGCGACTTCACTTTCACTTTTCACTTTCATCCATTGGAGAAGGAAATGGCAACCCACTCCAGCATTCTTGCCTGGAGAATCCCAGGGGCGGGGGAGCCTGGTGGGCTGCCGTCTATGGGGTCGCACAGAGTCGGACACAACTGAAGCAACTTAGCAGCAGCAGCAGCAGCTGAAACTGGCAAAACCAAGAGTGAACCAAGAGTGACCCCCAAAGTAAACCGCGGCCTTTGATGATGGTGACGTGCGCATGTGATTCACGACTGTAACGGGGCTGCCGCTCTGGTGGAGGTGTTGGCGCTGCGGGGTCGGTGCACCAGCAGGGGTGTGGAGAGGAGCATGGGGACTCTCAGTATCTTCCCCTCAGCTCTTCCATGAATGTAAAACTGCTCTTTAAAAAATGGACTAAGGGTCCCCTGAAGGCCAGCTGTGTGTGGGGGGCAGTGAATCAAACAGGGTGACTGAATGCCGGGAGGGCCCCAGGGCCTGCCCTGTTTTGCTTTGTTTTGCCGGGCTTCGTGGCATGGGGCATCTTAGTTCCCTGACCAGAGATTGAAACTGGGCCATGGCTGTGAAAGCTGCCTCTCCTAACCACGGGACCACTAGGGACCCCCCTGGTCCTCTGCTAATTAAAACCTCCCAAACTCCCTTCAGGGAAACTGGAAGGGGCGGAGAGAGGAAGGAGGCTCAGCCTGGGTCTCTGGGTGCGGAGGCTGGGGCTGCAGTGGCGGTTGGCCAGGGCATCCCCGACCCCAGTCTGGGGACAAGGAAGTGTCGAGAGGCTCTGGGAGGCCCGAGGCTTGCAGGACCCCCGGGGATGTGAGTGGGGGCCTCCAGGTAGGGAGACCCGGGCCGGACCATGGCCACCCACAGAGTGGCACCCAGGACTGGGGGGCGGTGAGGTCTTCCCTGATAGCAGAGCTGTCTGAGAGCCCCTGAGAACTGAGGGGCCGGGCAGGTGCCGCTCAGGGTGGCCGAGTTCAGATCCTAAAGCCAAGAGTAATAACATGGTCATGGTCCATGGAGTCGCAGAGTCAGACACGACTGAGCGACTGAACTGAACTGAACTGAACATGGTCATGGGAATCGAGCAAGCACGGTCCCTGCCCCAACTTTCTCATTCACTTTCTCAAAGCAGTTGGAGGTGGGGATGTGGCATCAGAACCAGCTAAAGCTGGGACTTCCCTAGAGGCGCAGTGGTTAGGACTCCCCACTTTCACTGCAGGGGCCCGAGGTTCGATCCCTGGTCAGGGAGCTAAGATCCAGCATGCCTCGCAGCACAGTCCAAAAAAAAAAAAAAAAAATTAAAGCTCCCCAGATGACTCTGAGAGTAGTCAGAGTGAGAGCTCCAATCTTTCCAGCCATCTGGGGCCATGCCCCCCACTTAGGGGCTCAGAAGTGTGAGGCCCACCCTCCCCTCCTCACCCTCACCCCAGCACAGCTTTTCCAGGGCTCCTAGGTACCTGGGGAGGGCTGCAAGCATTGGTCCAAAGTAAGTCCTCCTCTGCAGGCTTCCCGTGCTGGTGGGGGGCCCTTTTGGGAACACAGGGGACAAGTTAGGTACACACAGGGGTCTGGATGGCTGTCAGTCCTTTTTTAAAACTTTTCACTCATATTTAAGAACCTCATAGTTCCGTATGGAAGCTGTAACAGATGCCCACAGATGGGGTGGCTTTAGGACTACAGAACGCTACCCTCTGGGTTCTGGAGGCCGGAAGTCTGGCCTGGCCCCCGGAGGCCCTCTGGCAGGACGGCTCCTTGCCTGCTCCAGCAGCGGGGGCTGCCAGCGTGTTTGGCTTGTGGCCGCGTCAGGCCAGCCTTCAAGGGCAGCATCGCATCCTCAGACGTCCCTGCTCCATCTCCACACCTCCGCCTCTGTGTCCCCCACACAAGGACACTTGTGAACACACACAGGGTCACCCAGATAAGCAGAAGGCTCACCCATCTCAGGACCCTTGATTTAAACACATTTGCTATAAAAGGTCACAGGATCCAAGGTTTGGGAGTGGATGTTTTGGAGGCTACCATCCTGCCTCTCCCTGGAGAAGGCAATGGCCACCCTCTCCAGTATTCCCGCCTGGAGAATCCCACGGACAGAGAAGCCCGGCTGGGGTCACAAAGAGTTGGACGCAACTGAGCGACTAACCGACACATCCTGCCTCTTACATCCGTCAAGGGCAACTCAAACGCCACGGCTACCGGTGGGTTCATAGAGCCGGTGGAGGAGGACTGGATCCCACCAAGGGCCACAGGGAGGCGGGCGGGGAGGGGGCAGTCCGTCCACACCAGCAGCCTGGGATAGGCAGGCAGTCTGAGTCCCCCCCACCCCCCCCCACCCTGGGCAGGAAGGAAAGGGTGTGGCCTAGAGCCTGGGAACATGGGTCCTGGGTGGGGGCCATCGGCCCTGCAGGAGGCAGGAGGCAGGAGGGCAGGCGGGTTTCCTCTGGGAAACCTCAGGCCCTCCAGCTGCTGTGAGCATCCCTGAAGGCTGCTGTCCTCTGGGTCTGGGGTCTGGACTCTGAGAGCTGGTTTCTTTCCCTTCGGGAGCTCTGTGTATGTGTGTGTGTGTGTGTGTGTGTGTGTGAGAGAGAGAGAGAGAGAGAGAGAGAGCGAGCGAGGTGGGGGAATGAAGACGGACAGGAATTGGTGGGGGGAGGGATTGCAGGGGAGAGGTATTCCCACCCACGTCTGCCCGGCCCCATTGCCTTCCTGGAGGACACTGACCTTGCCTCTGACCCAGGAAGTAGCATCTGCAAGAAATGCCTGCCTGAGGGGCCAGACAGACCCCAGAAGGGAGCTGTTCAGGGGTGTCAGGCACTTTTGACATCCCCACCGGGCACATGAGGGGCTGAGGACTGTGATGGGGCGTGCCCAAGGTCGGAGGGGCATGCCCAAGGTCAGAAGGGTCCCCACTCTGATGCTCAGAGCTACACATCTGTGAGCAAGTCACCCCCCTTTGGACCCTTGTTTTTCTCCTCTGTACCATGGGGATAATGATGTTGATTTCAGGGATTACTGCGAGGATCATGTGAGGGTGTGTTTGTTAAGCAGGAGCCCTCAGTAAATGGCACGGTTCTTATCTTTTTCTGGGAAAAGGCTTGAGAAAAGAACAGAGGGATTACTTATGTGCACTGGGCCATAATCCGCCCGTCACATCCCCTTTGCATATGCGTGCTGACTCCTCACCCAGGGGCTCCTAGTCACCCTCCAGGACCCACTGTGAATGCCCCCTTCTGTAAAGCCTTTTCCGGATGCAAGGCCTCCCCGCTGGTCTCCACCTTGCTGTCTACACCTCACCGTGCAGCACTTTTCATGGTAGATGGTCGCCACCTGTTTGCCCGCCGGCGTCCTGCTCGTTGTGAGGTCCAGGGTGGGTCCATCCACCGTCTATGCCAGCCCAGCTCTGGGCCAGCTCCCAGGAAGCTCAGGCAGAAGGCCCAGGGGCCGGGGCCTCCTGACGGAAGGCGGGTCTGCGAGGAGTCGGCCTTCTTCCATGAGGTTGGTTGGGAAGCAGGCGGGAGTCATCCCAGGGGTTGGGGCGCCCTGCCAGCCTCCCTGGGCCCAGCAGCAGGTGTGTCTTGCACAGCTAAGAACAGGCTTTGAACCCACAAGGGGGGAGACTTGGCAGATTCCTGCACAAAACAGAAAGTTCTTTTCTCAGAAATCCCTGAAGCGCCTCTTTCCCAGGCCGTATTTTTCATCGTGAGTTATTGTCATGTATTTTTTCCACTGAAGGGCGGGCCACGCAAGCCGCCGTTGGACTTCCTGCTGCAGCGCCCTTGCCAGGCTGCCTCTGTGAAGTACATGTTTGACAAACACCCGTGTGGAAATTCCTGCCCTGAACCACCACACGCGCACCGGGTGGACGGTGGGAGCCGAGGCTCCTTCAGGATGAAGCACCTGCAGAGACCACATGGCTGCAGCCCCTCCGGGAAGCTGAGGCCCAGGGTTGAGAAAGACAGAACCCAGATGCCCAGGTGGCGACCATCTCCCGTGAAGAGTGCTGCACAGTGAGGTGAGGAGGGCAAGGTGGAGTCCCAGCAGGGAGGCCTTGCATCCAGAAAGGGCTTTACAGAAGGGCCGTTCACAGTGGGTCCTGAAGGGTGAATAGGAGCCCCTGGGCGAGGAGGCAGCACGCACGTGCAAAGCCGCCTGCAGCTCCTGGGTACCCAGCCCGCACCCGGCGTGGTTTGTCCCGGTAACCCTGGGCTGGTCAGAGCCTGGAGTGGACTCACCCTCACGGGAGGTGGGCTGGAGCCTGGCCCGTGTCCAGCAGGGGCTGGGATGTGACTCACGTCTCCCCCTCACCTGGGTCACCCTCAATGCTTTCCTTGTCTCATTACCGGTGTATTCATTTAACTGTTGCCTGAGGACCCTGGGCCCACAGCTAGGGGAAGAAAATGTCACTGCGATATGGGATGAAAAATTAATGGCAGGTGTTATCTGCCTACTGAGCAGGCTGAGCATCTAGCTCTGATCTCCAGGAGGCCAGGAGCCCCTGAGGACAGTAGTGGGGTGTTGAGTGGCGCCCCCAAACTCAGGTCCGCACTCAGGCTGTGACCTCACTCGGATCTAGGGTTTTGTTGATCACCTGTCGTGGGCGCCCCCAAGTTCTGACACCCACTGGCTCAAAGCCCAGCCTCCCCCAGTCGCATGGGGGCTCCTGCGGTCCAGGGACACCCAGCCCAGTGTCCCCTGCACAGAGTCACGCCCTCCTTCAGCTGGCGGGGCCCAGGGTGGGCACACTGGGGTAGCCCGGAAGAACGGCGTGACCTTCTGTGGGGGGCAGGGGTGGACGGCCCCATCTCTGCCCTCAGGTGAGGAGACAAAGCAGGGAGGGGACACAGAGAAGGGGCTGGAGATCCCGCTGGGGGCTGGTAGGCTTCCGCCAAGGGGGGCCGTCGGGTGCCCGACTCCACGTGACAGCGACGTCTCCAGCTCCTGACGGCACTCAGCGCTGTCCACGTCTCTCTGCGGCTCATGGGCGCCGCGTGTGGACGGACGCCGGGGCGGCAGGTGGAGCGGTGTTGGGCAATTCCAGGCAGAGCCAGCCCAGGGAGAGGCCCCGGACCAGGCCCAGGAGTTGGAGGGTGTGGCCGAGGGTGAGGCCAGCCCCTCCAGCAGCCGCCAGGGAAGGGTTTGGGGGACAGCAGCTGCGGACCAGACCCCAAGCGTCCCCTAGAGCACAGATGACCCGCTGGCCTTCCATCCTGGACACCCCTCCTAGCGATGGCATCCAAAGATGCTCACCCAGCAGCAGGAGCTGGGCTGCAGGTGGTAGCGTGAGGCAAATAATTCAAGATGAGACTCCACCACGGCAAAGGTGCACCCAGCCCAGTGCTCCAGCTGGAGGAAAACGCTACCAGCAGAACCTTCCTGGAAAGCAAGGTGGCTCCCAGTGCCAAGTCTTCAAGCATTTACACCAGTGACCCTGCAGCTACTCGGGTGGGACTCCTTCCCGAAGAAGCCAGCGCGATGCCCACCAACGTTCACACCCGGGAGCTTTCATCTGGCCTTATCAGGGGCAGCGCCCCGCGCGAGGAGGTGGGATTGACTGACAGATGACAGCACCCATGCAGGCCAGGCGACACGTGGCCTCCAGCAGCAAGCTTTTGAAAACGTTTAAAGGGAAAGGGGTCGCTCCGGGACGCGACTCAGTAAACACGACGCACGTCACGACGGGAGGGCCCGCTGTACACAGCCTGCTAGTCAGTGGCCCCCGCTCCCCCAGCCCCAGCTTTGTCTTCCCCGCTCTGGCCTGCGTCTGCGGGGAGAGGACCCCTTCCATGCCGCCAGCCAGCTTCCAGCTGAGCTCAGGAGGGCAGAGGGGTTAGGGACAGGTGATGGGTACGGGCGGGCACGCCTGGCCAGGTGGTCCCAGACCTCAGGAACCGCCCCCCAGCCCCCGGGGCGGTGGCAGCTCCGTGCCCTACTGCCTCTCTTCTGCAGCTCCATCACCACCCTGGTGCCCGTCACCACTCTGAAGTGCCGGGAGTGCTTTCTGTCTTCCCAGCAGGACGTTGTTTAACTTTCTATTTTGAAATGATTATTGATTTGCAGAAAGTTGCAAACAGAGTACACGCAGAGACCTCCCGTGTACCCTTCACCCGGTTGCACCTTAGGTAACCGCTCCGCAGAAGGAACGCGTGTGTGCGTGTGCGTGCGCGTGTGAGTGCGTGTCCCTTCAGCACATGTGTAGATTCCGACGAGCGTCCCGCAGTGAGGACACAGAGCTGGTCCTGCCCCCCGTGACCACTTCCCTATGGCTCACGCACCTCCCACCTCTAACCCTTGGCACCCATGCCCCTATTCTCCATCCTTGTGATTGTCCTTCCAGGAAGGTGATGTCAAGGAATTACACGGCGTGTGAAGCTGTGACAGAGACCTTGTCCCCTCCAGGCGATGCCTGGGGGCCACCCAGGTTGCTGTGTACCAGTAGCTCTTTCCCTGGCGTTGGGAGAGGTGTCCACAGTGCGGATAAGAGGGACGGACACGCACGGTTGGCTTCACCACCCACGTAGGACACTGGGCTGTCCCCACTCTGGGCCGCTACCCGGAAAACCTCTCTGAAGGATGACCTGCAGGTCTCACGTGACCGTGAGACTTCGTCTCTGGAACGAATGCCCAGGAATGTGAAAGCTCGGTCATACATAGATGTTTACTTTAGTGGATTTTTTTCATTTTTAAGAAGCTGCCATTTTATTTTCCAGAGCGGCCGCCCCATTTTACACATCCCGGCAAGAGTGTGACCAAGGGGCACGCCTCGGAGAAAAGCAGTGACCGGTTGTCTGTGGTCGCCATGGTCCAGCGCACCGTTTATCCCTTCTGTGTATATTCCCGTATGCTCTAAGTTTTATGAGATGCAGGTGTAATTTCTAATGTACATTTTTGTAGTCAAAAGATGCATTCATGAAAATACTTTATAAAATGAGAAAATGTTCATGAAATCGTGTTTTTTTTAAAAATGAAGACACCACAAGGTCTCTCAGTAAAATCTAAACTGTAATGAACACATACACAGGTCCCAAGACTCACGAACGGAGGATGGCGCCCCACCTGTCGACAAGGACCCACCCTGACGGCTGGGGTTGGGCTCACTGTTCGTCTCCTGGACCTGCCATGATGAAGCAGCACAGATGGAGTGACTGCAAACGATGGAAGGGCTTCCCGGTAAAGAGGCCCCCGGCCGATGCGAGAGACGCAGCCTCCAGCCCTGGGTCAGGAAGGTGCTCTGGAGGAGGGTATGGCACCCCACTCCAGTATCCATGGACAGAGGAGCCTGGGTGCTACAGTCCATGGGGTCACAAAGAGTTGGACACGACTGAGCTATTTCAAATCCTGAAAGATGATGCTGTGAAAGTGCTGCACTCAATATGCCAGCAAATTTGGAAAACTCAGCAGTGGCCACAGGACTGGAAAAGGCCAGTTTTCATTCCAATCCCAAAGAAAGGCAATGCCAAAGAATGCTCAAACTACTGCACAATTGCACTCATCTCACACGCTAGTAAAGTAATGCTCAAAATTCTCCAAGCCAGGCTTCAGCAATATGTGAACCGTGAACTTCCAGATGTTCAAGCTGGTTTTAGAAAAGGCAGAGGAACCAGAGATCAAATTGCCAACATCCGCTGGATCATGGAAAAAGCAAGAGAGTTCCAGAAAAACATCTATTTCTGCTTTCTTGACTATGCCAAAGCCTTTGACTGTGTGGATCACAATAAACTGTGGAAAATTCTGAAAGAGATGGGAATACCAGACCACCTGATCTGCCTCTTGAGAAATTTGTATGCAGGTCAGGAAGCAACAGTTAGAACTGGACATGGAACAACAGACTGGTTCCAAATAGGAAAAGGAATTCATCAAGGGTGTATATTGTCACCCTGTTTATTTAACTTCTATGCAGAGTACATCATGAGAAACGCTGGGCTGGAAGAAACACAAGCTGGAATCAAGATTGCTGGGAGAAATATCAATAACCTCAGATATGCAGATGACACCACCCTTATGGCAGAAAGTGAAGAGGAACTAAAAAGCCTCTTGATGAAAGTGAAACTGGAGAGTGAAAAAGTTGGCTTAAAGCTCAACATTCAGAAAACGAAGATCATGGCATCCGGTCCCATCACTTCATGGGAAATAGATGGGGAAACAGTGGAAACAGCGTCAGACTTTATTTTTCTGGGCTCCAAAATCACTGCAGATGGTGACTGCAGCCATGAAATTAAAAGACGCTTACTCCTTGGAAGAAAAGTTATGACCAACCTAGATAGCATATTCAAAAGCAGAGACATTACTTTGCCAACAAAGGTCCGTCTAGTCACGGCTATGGTTTTTCCTGTGGTCATGTATGGATGTGAGAGTTGGACTGTGAAGAAGGCTGAGCACCAAAGAATTGATGCTTTTGAACTGTGGTGTTGGAGAAGACTCTTGAGAGTCCCTTGGACTGCAAGGAGATCCAACCAGTCCATTCTAAGGAGATCAGCCCTGGGATTTCTTTGGAAGGAATGATGCTAAAGCTGAAACTCCAGTACTTTGGCCACCTCATGCGAAGAGTTGACTCATTGGAAAAGACTCTGATGCTGGGAGGGATTGGGGGCAAGAGGAGAAGGGGATGACAGAGGATGAGATGGCTGGATGGCATCACTGATTCGATGGACATGAGTCTGGGTGAACAGGGAGGCCTGGTGTGCTGCGGTTCATGGGGTCACAAAGAGTCGGACACGACTGAGCAACTGATCTGATCTGATCTGATCTGATCTGAAGCAGTGAGCACAAAACAATACAAATTGATTTTCTTACCGTCTCAGAGGCCAAAACTCCAAATAAAGGGTTCTGCAGGGGTGGGTCCCTCCCGAGGCTCGTGGGGAGGTGACCTCCTGCCTCCTCCACCTCCTGGGGGCTCCAGGCGTTCCTGGGCTTATGGCTCCATCATGCACTCAAGTCTCTGTCTCCACCGTTGCATGGACATTGTCTCTTCCTCTGTGTGTGTCTTATAAGGACTCCCATCCCTGGGTTTAGGACCCTCCCAGGTAACGGAGAAGGCAATGGCACCTCACTCCAGTACTCTTCCCTAGCAAACCCCACGAACGGAGGAGCCTGGTAGGCTGCAGTCCATGGAGTCGCTAGGAGTCGGAAACAACTAAGCGACTTCACTTTCACTTTTCACTTCCATGCTTTGGAGAAGGAAATGGCAACCCACTCCAGTGTTCTTGCCTGGAGAATCCCAGGGATGGGGGAGCCTGGTGGGCTGCCGTTTATGGGGTTGCACAGAGTCTGACATGACTGAAGTGACTTAGCAGCAGCAGCAGGTAACCCAGGGGGATCTCATCCCAAGACCTTTAACTTAATTACATTGTAAGGACCCTATTTCCAAATAAGGAAGTTTACATTCACAGGGTCTGGTTTGCCTTTTTTTTTTTTTAAGTTTTATTTTATATTGGAGTATAATTGAATATTCATTGGAAGGACTGATGCTAAAGCTGAAACTGCAGTACTTTGGCCACCTCATGCGAAGAGTTGACTCATTGGAAAAGACTCTGATGCTGGGAGGGGTTGGGGGCAGGAGGAGAAGGGGACGACAGAGGATGAGATGGCTGGATGGCATCACCGACTTGATGGATGTGAGTCTGGGTGAACTCCGGGAGTTGGTGATGGACAGGGAGGCCTGATGTGCTGCGGTTCATGGGGTCACAAAGAGTCGGACATGACTGAGCAACGAGAGTTGAATAACGATGTTGTGTTAGTTTTAGGGGTATAGCAAAGTGATTCCATTATACATATACATGTATCTGTTCTTTTTCAAGATCTTTTCCTGTTTAGGTTATTACAGAACGCGGAGCAGCATTCCCTGTGCTGTACAGTAGGCCCTTGTTGGTTATCTGTTTTAAATATAGCAGCGTGTACATGTCCATCTCAAACTTATAATGTATCCCTCCCAGTCTGGGGCTTAAGAACTTGGATCCATTGTTTGCAGGGCCCTACCATCCAACTTACTGTAAGGGAGTGACTCTAAAAACTGTGTGTCTATTCTTTGCTACTTTCTAGATGAGCCACAATAATATTTTATTATTGGAAGCAGCCAGTAGGATTAATAATACTATGGAAAATGAGTTGCATACTAGTAGCTTGAGAGAGAGCCAGCAACAGGGAGATAGCTGAGGTACACGGCTGGCAGGGCCAGACTCCTGGGGGCACAGACGTGCCTGTTTGCCGGTGGCATCATCACACAGGCATTTCCGGGGCGTGCAGAGACAGGGTGGGGGTCCCACGGCCCGAGAGGAAGGGGCCATGGTGGAGGTGAGGCGGGATGTCGGGGGGCAGCGGACGGGAGGCCCTGACGTGTTTACCGAGCGCGATGCGGGTGGCACCTGGGGTCGGCCTCGGCGGTCAGCTGTGACCCCTGGGTGAGGTCAGCGCGGCAGCCCATGTTGCAGGAGAGGAAACGGCGTTTTGGTGGGTGGGTGGCTGCTCGGGGCCAAGGGCCGGTGAGTGGCAGCGCTGTGACGGGGACGGGGCCCCAGACTCGAGGACGCTTTCCAACACGGACTCTGGCCAAGTGTGGACGGGACCCTTGTCCCCTGGCTTTGCCTGGTGTGTGCAGTGGTGCTCGATAGACGCTCCTGGACCCACCTGCTCGGGCGCAGCGCTCGTGTCTACGCTATCCCCGTGTGCCTGGTGGCCAGCTGGAGAGGCAAGGCCCTGGAGTGGGGCCACAGAGCTCCAAGCCCCCCGACTCCGCTCTCCCCCGCTCAACGATGCCTCCCTGGGCCTCGGTGTCCTCACCTGAGACCAGGACCAGCTCGGCTCCTCCGGTCTGTGATGACAAAGGGCAGAGCAAGGTTTTGTCCCCAGGAGTCTGGCCTTCCCAGAACCATGGTCAGCACTGCGCTCTCAGCATCCTGGCCCCTGCCTGGGCCCAGCTGGAGGCGCGGGCCTCCCCCATCCACCTCCCCCTCTACTCCCTCTCCTCCACCCCCTCCCTTCCCCCCTTTCACTTCCTAACCCCTCCTCCTCCCCCTCCCCCTCCTCCTCCCCCTCCTCCTCCCCCTCCCCCTCCTCCTCCTCCCCCTCCTCCCTCCCCCTCCCCCTCCTCCCTCCCTCCTCCATCTTCCCCCCTTCACTTCCCAACCCCTCCTCCCCACTCCAGTTCCTCCCCCTCCCCCTCCTCCCCTCCAGAAGGAGTCCCAGGACAGGAAGTCAGGGGAGAACTCTCTTGACCAGGCCCTGGGAACAGGCTGCCTCAGGGACCAGGACTGTCTGCTGGGCAGGACAGTGGCTGGAGTGTGGACGCCAATACACGGCCAGGGAGAGCGTGCATGCACACTGCACACGCACGCACACACACACACACACACCCCTGAGCACACGTGCACAAGTGCCGCACACCCAAAGCCATACACTCACCGCATCAGCACACACACACATTGCACACACATGTACACGTGGGCACATGCGCATGTGCACACATGCGTGCACACACATCTCTTAAAAACCACTATTCAAAGTGTTACCCTCCATACGTGTCAATGGAGAGAGAGGCAATCAACAAGGGAAAAATTCACCCAGGGCCCCTCCCCCAGGGTTCACACGGAGAGTTTCCTTCCGGATTTTGATGGAAATGTACAAGGCATAGGCCCAGGCTGATTTTTCCCAACATGGCCTCCTAGGAGGCCACCCAATGTCACACCAGTCTTCAGGGACATAAATAGCGCCGTGGGAGACACCACAGCCAAGCCTTGATTGTTTATTGATAAATTCCCAGGAGCCCCTCGTGAGCAGCATTTTACCTACGCAAGAATCGGTCCCTGTCTGCCCGTCTGTCCAGGAGTCCCCATTCGCCCACAGGTGCCCAGCACAGGGGGAGAACACCGAGGGTACCCCCGGATGAAATGGATGTTCCACTTGGTTAGAAAGCGGCGTGGGCAGAGGCCTGGAGGTTTGCACTGCGGCGGAAATCTCCCCAGGTGCTGCGGAGGGGATGGAAGTGGGCGGGCGGGCGGGCTGACTTCCGCCACAGCACGAGGCCCCTCGTTGCCAGTAAAGGAGGTGTGGACTTTCTTTTTTTAACTGTAGTAAAATAGATACAGCATAAAGCCTACCTTTTAGATCATTTTTAGGTGTGCAGCTCAGGGGCACTAAATACATTCACAACGCACAACCATCAGCAGCGTCCACCTCCAGACAGAAGCGTCGCTGCAGGAGCCTGGCCAGGCTGGGAGGTGAGAAAGGGGCTGGAGCGGCCCAGGAAGTGGACAGGAGGCCCCTGAGCTGCGCCCTGGGCGGCCCAGAGCCCCGCCCGCGCTCCAGGGCGCCAGGCCTGGGGCAGGGAGGGGTGGGGGGGAGAAGGGGTGTGGGCAGGGGGCATGCCTCGGGGCTGAGGTCACTCGGGCGGCTGGCCGCGGAGCAGGAGCCCACGTGCTGCGTCTGCACAAACTCAGGGCGGGCTGGGGGTGGCCAGAGCCGGCCGAGGGTGGGGTGGGCACCGAGGCCTCCTGGGGGCAGGGAACCGCGGTCCTCGGGGCTGAAGCTCCCGACCTATCCGCAAGGAAATTATAGGGAACAGCCTGGCGGGGTTTGCGAGGAACACATCCACTCTGGGGCTTGGGTTAAAGAGGCATCGTACTGGCAGCTCAAAGCGCCACATAAGTGCCGAGCCCGGTGCTGGACTCCCTGGGCCAGCCCAGGCGGGCACCGTGCTCTCTCAGCTGCTTCACCCCTCCCCTCCACAAAGCAGCCCTTGCCACCCTCAAGGACACACCAGCCCACCCTCCGGCCCCCTGGCATCCCAGCTTGGAACCTTTCACCCGAGCCCTCCTCTCCATCTCCGCCTTTCCCTGCACGTCCCCTGCCCACACTCTGGCCACAGAGAGACAACTTCAGGCTCCCCGGGAGACTGACTTTAGAGAGGGGTAAGGGCCTGGTGGTCTCCAGGGGGTCAGGCACTCAGAACTGTCGCAGAGGGCATGTGAGCAGGCCACAGGGGTGGGCAAAGGGCGCTGAGACCCTGGCCTCCCACAGCAGATGAGCGAGGCTGGGTCCCTGCTGCTCGCCAAACACAGAAATTAACTCAGAATGGATCGCAGACCCAAACAGAAGAGCTAAATCTACAGAACTCCTAGGAGAAAATACAGGAATAAACGTTCATGACCTTAGGTTAGACAAAGGCACCTTGGACAGGTCACCAAAAACACAAGAAACCAAAGAAAAAGTAGACAAACTGGACCCCATCAAAGCCGAACCTCTGGGGTTCCCTGGTGGTCCGGTGGTTAGGATTCTGTGCTCTTACTGACAAGGGCCTGGATTAGACCCTCATTGGGGAACTAAGATCCCCAAGCTGTACAACTTAAAAAAAAAAATTTGAAACTTTCATGCTTCAATTCAAGTGTTAGGCACCCAGTCGTGTCCAGCCCTGTGCAATTCCCATGGACTGTAGCCAGGCTCCTCTGTCCATGGAGTTCTTCCTGCAAGAATACTGGAGTGGGTAGCCATGCCCTTCTCTAGGGAAGATCTTCCCAATCCAGGGATCGAACCCAGGTCTCCCACGTTGCAGGCAGATTCTTTACCACCTGAGCCACGAGGGAAACCTGCAAAAGATGCCAGTAAAAAGACAGCCTATGGAATGGGAAAATATTTACAAATCATATATTTGATAAAGGGATTTTGTCCAGAATGTATAAAGAACTCTTACAACTCAGCAAAAAAAAAAATGTAACCCAGTTTAAAGATGGACAAAGGATCTGAATAGACATTTCTCCAAGGGAAATATTCAAAAGGCCAATAAACACATGAAAAGATACTCAACACCAGGGGAATGCAAATCCAAACCACAGTGGAATACCACCTCATATAGAGCAGGATAACTATACGAATTTTTTAAAAGACAGAAAATAACAAGGATGGGCAAGGATGTGGAGACGTCAGAGCCTCACCGCGGGTGGGAACGTAAAATGGTGCAGTCTCTTGGGAAAGCAGGCTGGTGGTTCCTCAAATGGTTAAGCATAGAGTTAGCATCCTTCCCTGGTGGCTCAGCTGGTAAAGAATCTGCCTGCAATGTGGGAGACCTGGGTTCAATCACCGGGTCAGGAAGATCCCCTGGAGAAGGAAATGGCAGCCCACTCCAGTATCCTTGCCTGGAGGATTCCATGGACAGAGGAGCCTGGGGGGCTACAGTCCACGGGGTCGCAAAGAGTCAGACACGACCTGAGCAACTAACACTTTCTTTACCGTATGACCCAGCAAGTCCACCCCCAGGTACGTATCCAAGAGAACTGTAAAGTTATCTCCACATAAACATATATGAACGTTCATAGTATTTTCCCATAAGAACCAAAAATCTGAGCACAACCCCAAACAGCCACTAGTGGATAACAATGGATCATAAATGGACATACGACAGGCGGCATATCCATGGGATGGAACAGAACTTAGCCATGGGAAGAAATGAAGTACTGTTACATAACGACAACAGGATGAACCTTGAAAGCCTTAGGCTAAGTGAAAGCAGCCGGTCACAACAGGACCACGTGTTGTGTGATTCCGTTTGTGAAATGTCCAGACCAGGCAAATCCACAGAGACCGAAACTAGATCCGCCGTCGTCAGGGGCCTTGGTGAAGGGAAAATGGGGAGTGACAGCTGACAGGTACAGCGTTTCTTTTTAGGGGAATGTTCTAAAATTAATTGTAGTGACAGTTGTTTTTGTGGGTCAGTCACTCAGTCGTGTCTGACTTTTTTGCCACCCCATGGACTACAGTACGCTTCCCTGTCCTTCACCATTTCCCGGACTTTGCTCAAACTGATGTCCATCGAGTTGGTGATGCCATCCAACCATCTCATCCTCTGTCATCCCCTTCTCCTCCCACCTTCAATCTTTCCCACCATCAGGGTCTTTTCAAATGAGTCGGTTCTTTGCATCAGGTGGCCAAAGTATTGGAGTTTCAGCTTCAGCATCCATCCTTCTAATGAATATTCAGGACTGATCTCCTTTAGGATGGACTGGTTGGATCTCCTTGCTCTCCAAGGGACTCTCAACAGTCTTCTCCAGCACCACAGTTCGAAAGCATAAGTTCTTCGGCGCTCAGCTTTCTTTATGATGAGAGCTCAGCTCTCACATCTACACATGACTACTGGAAAAACCACAGCTTTGACTAGACGGACCTTTGTTGGCAAAATGATGTCTCTGCTTTTTACTATGCTTTCTAGTGATGGATGTACATAGTGAAAATGCTAAAAAACCACTGAACTTTACTCTATAAAAGGGTGAACTGTATGGCATATGAATCACATCCCAACAAAGTTGTTATATATTTTTTCAAACCAAGGTTAGGGGAAATTCCCTGTCAGTCCAGTGGTTAAGTCTCTAAGCTTCCCCTGCAGGGGGGCATGGATTCAACCTCTGATCAGGGAACTAAGATCCCACAGCTAAAAAAAATAAATAAAACCAAGGGGGATGGTTAGACACTGAGATTTCAGAGGTGAACAGTTTCTGGTGATACGAGATCCAGGATGTGGCATGGGGGCCCCAAGGAAGGGTGGAAGAGGAAGTCCCTGCGGTGAGGGGTCCTGGGAAGGGGCCGCAGGATACGTGTCCACTCAGTCACTGGGTGGGATGGGGACTGACATTCGGGTTTGGGGAGGGAGGGGTGAGCTAAGGATGCGGCAGAACCCACAACCTGAGCTTGGAACCGCCTGCACCCTGGAGCCGGCTCAGGCCAACACTATGCTCCCTCCCACCCCCTGCGGGGATGCCCCCAGCCAGCCAACACTCCCTGACATGCGCGGTCCAAGGAGTGCCCGTGGACTTGCCAGGCTGGCTGGCAGGATGCGGGTCCACACGGGAGGGCCTCCCCAGATGTCTGTCCACTGTGGCCAGGCTCTGGGCTCCAGCTCACAGGCGGTGCCCCGGGAGGGACTGCCCAGGGGCAGAGAACCCACGCGGGCTGTGGAGTCGGACAGACCCAAGTTCAAATCCTAGCCTTGGGTAACGCTCGGTGATCTATCGGTCTCAGATCCTCGCCCACGCAAAGGGAAGCTCGTCGTGGGGACGTAAAATAGACAGCTTTCGGCACATGGCAGGCAGTCCGTTCCGTGGTGTAACCCCACCAAGTGGCTGAGTTCTTGTTCATTGTCAGGGTTGGCTGGGCACAGCCCCTGAACAGCAATCTGAGCTGCAGGTAACACAGGAAACTCAACCAAGCTGACTTCAGCATTACGGAGGATCTACTGGCTCAATCATCTAACAACTGAGAAACAACAGCTTCAGGCATGGCATGATCCAGGCTCAAGACCAGCTTGCTTTCTCTCTCTTCCCTCAAGACCATCAGATGGCGACTGGTCACTCTTTTCATGGCTCCCACATGGAGGAAATGAGTCTATGTAGAAAGAAATGTTCCTTCCTGACAGTGCTAGTGAATGATTCATCCGTCATGCAGATTGGCTCTCATTGGCTAAAGGACTCGCCCCTGAACCAATCACCATGGAAGGGGGGGCAGGGTATGCCGATGAGCTCAGCCAATCAGGGCTCACCCCTGAAGGCACTGGGTTCAAACCCACGTGAGTTTCACGATGGGCGGGAAACCGGGCTCCACGTGACAGATAAATGATAAGCAGTTCCAGAAAGGCACCAGGGTCTGCCTCCAGAGCTTGTACTGTCACAAGGTGGGCTGAGAGGCAGAGGGGAGCCCAGCCTGGCTGAAGAGACCTGGGTGTGAGGGTCTCCCGGGCCCAGGAACAAAGCAGGGCGGGCTGCCCTGGCAGGTGTGCAGGAGGGGTTCCCATTCCTGCCGGGGGTACAGGTAATCAGGAGGTTGCCTGGAGGCCCTCTAGCCTCTCAAGGGGCTCCCGCAGGCCCAGACCACCTCACCTTGGCCACTGTGTGACCTCAGTCTCCAAGTGGCCACCCCACAAACCAGGGCCCAGCCATGAAACCCGTCGGCCAGCACCCTGGTCTCCCATGCCCTGGCCGTGTGACCCTGGAGGGGTCACTTCCCCTTCTCTGAGCCTGTAACATGGGGATGGTAGGAGTTTCCCTGCAGGGACCCTGTGAGGGGTAAACCTGGGTGCCGAGCACGGTGGGGAAGGGCCTGAATGAGGACCGTTGAGGGGGCAGGGGCCTGGGCAGCACCTGGACCCCATTTAGCAGCTTGAAAGCTTGGAGGGGAGCCCCCGGAGGGCCAGAGGCAGCCTCCTCGCCCTCAGCTCTGCAGCCCTTCCTCTCTGGCTCGTCTTCACTGCAGCAGGCCGCCAGGAATGTGTGGACACAGCTCAGGGGCCCTGAAGGGCAGTGTGGCCCAGGGGCCAGGGGAAAGCGGCTCGAGATTCCTGCCCAGCACTCCCACCCAGCCGGCCGGCCTGACACCCTGGGGGTCCAGAGCGAGTCTCTGGGCATCTGCTTGGCCCCAGCTCTGGGGAGGATGGAGGAGGGTTTCAGGCTCCTCAGAGAGTGGCCAGGGGCCGAGCAGCCTCCAGGACAGCTGCACCGTCAGCTGGGGTGGGAGTGGGTGAGCCAGAAGTCCGGGCAGGACTGCCTTGCTGGACAGGATGGACAGCATGTACCTTCCCAGGCGTGGGGAGGCAGTCTGGTCCAGGGGAAGCCTCACGTCCAACTCCTATCAGCTTTGGGGTGGGGCAGGCAGGGTGATTTCCAAGAAAGTCTTGGGCTGCAGACAGTCAAAGCTGAAAGCTGTTGTCTTAAAAGAAGGGAAAAGGACCAAGCCCTGCTGGCCGGGTGGCCCTGATTTCGTCATTTCATTCAGCTGGGGCCGCTTTCTGATGTCTGTCTGCTCCTTCCTACCAGCTCTCCTTACCCAGTCCTCAGTGTCCGCTGGTTCTGAACCAGCTTTTGTAGAAGAGGCACGTTGCCTGGGTTCCCATCGCGACTTTATAGCTCCCTCGCTTCCTCTGTGACCTTGGACAGTTACTGACCTTTTCGGTTCCCTCTTCATCTGTGAAATGGACATATTAGCAGGAGCACGTGATCAGGGTCAGATACAGGTTTGGGCTCATGCGTAGTACAGGCTCAGTCCCTGTGACCTTCTGTTATCAATTAGCCTGGTGTCTCTGCAACCCACCTCCCCTTCCTGGGCCTCACTTTTCCCTTCTGTAAAATGGACGTAGAACAGAAATGTGGGGCTGAGGTAAGAGCATGAGCTTTGAGGTGAGACCCACCCGTGTTCTAACCCTAGGTCCATCACCTAATGCCTTTGGGGCCTTGGAAAATCATAGCCTCTCCCGGCTTGGTTTTCTGCTCCAATTTGGTGGGTATAGTAGTGCCCACCTTGTTGTATCCTCCCTGGAACTTAAAAAAAAAGCTCGCAAGAAAGGGCAGACCTGGCCCAGCAGGCAGGGCTCTGGAGGGGCTGTCTCCTGGGGCTGGGGCCGGGCCCTGGGGTGCAGGGGGTGCCTCCCCTCCTCCAGGCCGTTGGCCCCCCAGCCCCCCAGCTGCTCCCCTGACTCGCTCCCTCTGCCCCTCTGAGTCAACCACCCACTTAGTCCTCACCGCCTATATTTGTTTTCTGTGCCCACTACAAACCTAGTGGCTGGAACCCATGCACATTTATTATCTTCTGGTCTCTGTGGGTCAAGACCCCAGCACGTTTCAGCTGGTCTTCACTCAGCGGCCCACACCCCCGGCTGCAGGCTCAGCAGGGGGAACATCTTCAGGCCCTTCGGTTGCTGGTAGAATTCCTCTCCTTGTGGGTAGGACTGAGATCCCCACTATCTTGCAGGCTGTTGGCCGGGGACCACTTGGCTCCTAGAGGTCACCTCAGACCCTTGCCTTGTGACCCCCTCCACGGGTCCCTCACACTTCCAGTCTCTCTACACTTGTGTGTCTGACTTCAGGAAGGGCCCAGGGCCTTTAAGAGCTCACCTGATTAGGCCAGGCCCACCCATATTCAAGGAGAGTGTGAAGGATGTGAGCGCCGGGGGCAGGAATGTTGGGGACCATCTTACAGCTCTGCCTTCTGCCTCCTGCCTCTGCTGGTCCTTAGGAACCCCAGGAGGGTTTCCTTCTCATTCTCAAGAAAGAGAGAAAACTCAGGCCCAGGGTCACACGGGAACTAAGAAGAGAAGAAAGAACATGAGGTCCAGCCTCTGGTGTTTGCAGTCTTCTTCTGGAGGTGAGGAATCAGCATTTTCTCCCCAGCCTCCTGGGGTCCAGCAAAGCCCACAGGTGGGAGTTGCAGGAGCAGCACTTGGTTCAATCAGAGAAAGAACATTCTAACAACAAAAAAGAGTGCCATGATGGGTAGTGAGCTCCCCATCACCAGGGGTGTGCAAGCAGAGTGTGCAAGCCTGTGAAGGGTCAGTCACTGGGCAGCTTCTTTCAGCTCAGTCTCTGAGGCATACCTTTCTACCATCTGGGACAGTCATCTGGCTGGGAAATGCTGAGCCCAGCAGGAGGTGATCAGAGCTGGACTGCCGGTAGCCCCCACCTCTGCTGCCTTCGTGACTGAGTCAAGGATGGACGTGAGAACCACTGTAAGACACAGAGATTTTTGCTGGGACTGCGAGGGGAAAGGACCCTCAGAGTATGTGGGTCTGGCTCTGCTGACAGCTGTCCTGCAACCCCCAGGGCCTGAGAATGAAACCAGGGCTGCGGGGAGCACAGCCTAGACGGGCCACAGGACACTGGGAGCTCCTGGGTCAAGCCTCACCTGATGCTGGCCCGCCGGGGCCTATGGGGAAGGTGCACACATACGCCCTCGTCAGCTGAAGCCAGTTGGAGTCAGGCTTTCTTCCAGTTTTTTGCATACAACTTGGGGCCAAAGCATCAGCTTGCCCCCGGGCCCCTGACACACCCCTCTCTGGCCCACCCAGACCCTCAGGTAACCCCGCGTCATGCTGCTGCTGCCCCTCCTCCAGGCGTCCTTGCTGCCCCAGAGAGAAGGCCTGTGGTCCTGAGCCCCGCTGCCCCCCTTTGCAGCCCTGAACCCTCTCCTGGGGCCCCCAGTCTTCTTGCTCTGCCTGGCAAGCCCCTCATGTCTTTGGAGCCTGCTCAGGGAAGGCCCTCTTTCTCTGGGGTCCCCAGAGTGGCCCCTGCCCAGTCCCTGGGCTTCCCTATGCCCCAGCATCTCCTGGGTGTGCAGTCACGGTGTGGTCGCCCCGAGACAGCACAGTGGATTGACCATGGGCATGTGCTCTGGAGCCAGAGAGCCTGAGTCCACAGCTGGCTTTGTCTCGGGCAGGCTGTGTGCCTTCAGGCACGTTACTCCATCTCTCTGGGCCTTAGCTGCCTCACTGGCAGGGATCTTTTTTTTATTTTAAAGTCGCTCAGTCCTGTCCAACTCTTTGCAACACCATGGACTACACAGTCCATGGAATTCCCCAGACCAGAATACTGGAGTGGGTAGCCTTTCCCTTCTCCAGCGGATCTTCCCGACCAAGGGATCGAACCGGGGTCTCCTGCATTGCAGGCGGATTCTTTACCAACTGAGCTATCAGGGATCCCAGGAAGCAGGGATCATAATATCCCCTATTTCCCTGAGCAGTCCTGAGTGCTGGCTGGTGCCTGTCCATGTCCCTCCCCTTGAGGCCAGGGGCCAGGGTGGGCACAGGGCTGGGGAGGGAAGTCTCTCTCTCTGAGGGACTCACTTCCTCTAAGTGTGGGGAGGGCCCAGGGGGCGGGGGCTGAAGACAGAGCGGGTCCCACCCACCCCCACCCCCCTCCCCACCCCAACCCTGTGCAGGGGCCCACCCTCTGAGTCACCGCTGATGAGTCTTACTGCAGGCCGAGGTGTGGCCGGGATGGCCTTCAGGTCCCCAAAGTGACATGAGTCATGACCTCATCCAGAGCCGTAGACAAAGCTGAGGTCAAAGGGCAGAGGCTGCCCAGAGCCTGGGGACTCAGGCCTGGCCGGCTGTCCAGCTCTATGCAGAGATGGTGGTATGGGATAGGGGTGCCCCAGGGGGCCCGCACACCCTGGCCTGGCTCAGGTTCCCCCCTGGAGGGAGCCGACTCTGTTCCCATCAGTGGAAGTAACGTTGGCCGACGCCCAGCCTGGCCAGTGCCGGGGAGGTGAGACACTGTCCCCATCGTCCGCGAGGGGCTGACGTCTATATGGGAGCCAGACCCAGAGGGTGACCGTATTGTGATGGAGAGCTGGAGCAAGATCACTTTCTGTAGCAGGAAGCCCTCCCGGCAGGTGCAAGACCTTGAGCCCCACAGAAAGCACCCCCTTGGCCCAAGAATTTGGGGGCGTTTCCTGGGAGGGCGCTTCTCCCCCAGCTCACAGAGGAGGCGGAGTCTGCAGGGAGTAGGACTGTCCTCCGCCCGCCGCTGCTCTGCTGGTGGTCAGGAACGTGCTGGGCAACCCTTGGGGCCCTTGGGTGCCAGGCTACAGGGAGATTACCTTGGTCCCCTGGGCTATGTTTTGTTAGAGGGCCCCGAAGCAGAGTGTTGGGGCCCTCGCTGACATGGTTCTGATGGCCTTCAGTCCTCGCTGGCCTCCCACCTCTTCTGGAACCTTCTCGCCCTGCTGGGTTGTGGGCCACTAGTTAGATGGGCCGGCCCAGCCCGTGCACTGAACAAAGGTTCCTGGAGCTCTTTCCCTGCGGTTTAATGTGTCATGGAGGCAAGGACGTGCTCAGGGAAGACATGCTCATGAATCCGTGAGGCCGGTTCTCATCAATTTCAGTGTCACACGCTCTCGCTCCTGAATGAGCTTCCAGGATGTTCTGCCAGGGCTGGGCACCACTGCAGAGTTCCCCTGCCCTCCCGGGCCAGTCCGAATCCCACCTGCTAACGAATGAGTTTTCTTGAAGCATGCCTAGGCTGCTTGCCCCTTGTTCCCACTGAGAGCTGTTTTCTGGGGACCCACGTGGGACACGCTATGGGGGTGCCAGGACATCCGCAGCATCCTTTCTGAGGCTCCCCTGGGGATGCTCTCTCCTCTCCGTAGTGAGAAGCCAGGCTGGTCTGGAGTGACGGTTTGTTTCTGCAACACGGGCATCTCATCTCCATCCTTGCCTCGGCTGCCAGGAAGCTGGGAGCCAAACTTACGGCCATGCACTAAAACGGGTCCTCAGCCCCCAGGATCTGATGCCTGATGTTCTGAGGTGGAGCTAATGTGATAGAAATAAAATGCACAAAAAATGTAACGCACTTCACTCATCCCGAAACCATCCCCTCCATCCCAGGTCGGTGGAAAAGTTGTCTTCAAGGAAACTGGTCCCTGCTGCCAAGTAGATTGGGGATCACTGCACCAAAAAAGAGCATCTCAGGGCAATAATTTGTGCACCAGCCCTACCTATGGCTTCCTGTTTGTTTGTTTTTTTCTATCACTCTTTTTGGCTTTACTTGGTTTCTCTTCTTTCCTTTTTATCTGATCTTGTTTGTAAAGAGGCTTAAGTACTGAGAGCAGCAGTGGGGGGTGGGGGATTAAATGTAAATGAATAATAAACAGGAGGAACTTCCAACTTCTTGAAGCTCCACCCAGGAGCATCCTGGAGCTTTGAGGATCCCCACCCTCAGCAGCCATGAAATTAAAAGACGCTTGCTCCTTGGAGAAAAGCTATGACCAACCTAGACAGCATATTAAAAAGCAGAGACATTACTTTGCCAGCAAAGATTTGTCTAGTCAAAGCTATGGTTTTTCCAGTGGTCGTGTATGGATGTGAGAGTTGGACCATAAAGAAAGCTGAGCACCGAAGAATTAATGCTTTTGAACTGAGGCGCTGGAGAAGACTCTTGAGAGTCCCTTGGACTGCAAGGACAACCAGTCCATCCTAAAGGAGATCAGTCCTGAGTGTTCATTGGAAGGACTGATGTTGAAGGTGAAGTTTCAATACTTTGGCCTTTAAGAGCTGACTCATTAGAAAAGATCCTGATGCTGGGAAAGATTAAAGGCGGGAGGGGAAGGGGACGACAGAGGATGAGAAGGTTGGATGGCATCACCGACTTGATGGACATGAGTTTGATTAAATGCCGGGAGTTGGTGATGGACAGAGGAGCCTGGCGTGCTGCAGTCTGTGGGTTCACAAAGAGTCGGACATGACTGAGCGACTGCTGACCGGAACTGACCCACAGGAGGGGCGGGGCTCTGGGGGAGACTGAGATGCGGGGGTGGGGCCGCGGTGGTGGTGGTGAAGAATTCCTGCCACCTAAAGGGAAGCCCTGAAGGTGTCCTGCTTTGCACCTGGAGGCAGGACAGAGTCTGACCAGCAGGGGGCACTGCTCCCTCCGTCTCCTGGGCACTGCCAGGACATCTGGAACCCGATTCCCTTTACCAACAGAGCACTCGGCAGCCAGCCATGCTCACGGCAGCTTCTGCGACCCAGGGGCCTGCCCTTTCCAGGCAAAAACTAAGGCGACCCCAGGGGCCTGCACCCCAGTTTCAGATGGGAGAAGGAAAGCGAGGGATGGGTCCTTTCACTTAAGGCTTCAGTTTCCCCATCTGTTGTTTAGTCGCTCAGTCATGTCTGACTCTTTGTGACCTCATGGCCCGTAGCCCACCAGGCTCCTCTGCCCATGGGATTCTCCAGGCAAGAGTACTGGATTGAGTTGCCATCTCCTCCTCCAGGGGGTCTCCCCGATGCAGGGATCAAACCCGCATCTCTTGAGTCTGCTGCATTGGCAGGTGGGTTCTTTACCATATACTTGAACAACCGTGTTCATAACAGCATGACTTCCCCCCAGTAATGCTGTGCAGCTTGCTTTATGCATGTAAAGCCATCATTCTGAGCAGGGCTCTCCAGACCTCAGCAGGCGGCTGCAGGGCCTTGCAGAGAAGGTGCGGACCCCCAGCTCCAGGGTCTGCACCCGAAGGCTTTCTCTGCCTGACAGGTCACCCCTCTGACCTGGCTTTGCTTCCGAGCCTTCACCCAGGTGGGAACTAGCTTCCCACTTGACGCCAGCAGCCCCCAGGCCCACTACGACATCCAGACCCTACAGCCTCTTGAAGCTCACCTCCAAAGAGGGTTCTGTCCTCTGTCTCCTTGGACCACACCCGGCTACAGCCCTCGTCACGCTGCAGGCAGCCTGGTCACCATGCTCTGGGCCCTCGGTGTAGGGCCCCGGGCCTGGAGCGTCTTTTTCGAGAACGTGTGTGGAATAATCAGGGGGATGCCCCCTGTGGGCTAACTACGTGCCACCCCCCAACACAGGGGATGCCCCCTATACCCTATACAGCACAGCCCTACGCCTTCCCCTTTCCCAGGGAGGAAACTGAGGCACAGGGCTGTCAGGTGACCCCGCCAGGGTCCCAGGGCACCGAGAGCTGGGCGGAACCAGACAGACCTTGTGCAGAGCCGGGGGAAGCAACTCCTTCGAGCTCTAAGGGCCGGGGATGGTGGGGCGGAGGCGCTTCCTGGAGGTCTGTCCCCAGCGTCTCCCCAGGAGGGGCGATGTCCACCTCGACCACCCGTGGGTCGGGGGCCAGGCCTGTGTGTCCTGAAGGCACCCAGGCCCAGGAGGCCCGGGGTGGGGGTGGGGGCGCAGGGCCTCAGGGCAGGGAGAGGAGACGGGCTGGGGAGGAGGGGCCGGGATTAACGGTCTGGCCTTGCCCATTCTATGAAGGGGGGACCCGGGGGAGTAGCTGAGGTCACTGGAACTGGGACACGAACCGGGCCGGGTCAGAGATTCCCCGGGGTGGTGCTCGCGGCCTGCACGCGGGGTGGCTCCTCCCCTGCAAGGCCCCTGACGCCCCGGGGTGGGGGCCTGCTGCATAACCATCACCCGGTTTCCCAGACCAGGCAGGCCCAGCTTTTGGCCGCGGGTGGGTCCAGGCCCCGGAAGGCCGGGCTCGGGGGTGGAGGGGGGCGGCGGTTGGGCTGGGGCGGGGCTGGCGGAGGGGCCGGGCCGCCCCCTTTCTGCGAGGGCGGGCGGCCGGCGCCTTAAAACGCGGCGGGGCCCGCCGCCCCGCAGACCGTCGGCCCGGCCGGCACGGGGCGCCTCTCCAGTCCCCCGCCGCCGCGTTCCCCGCGCCCCGGGCATGTCCCTGCGGTCCCGGCGCCCGCCTGCCTGAGCCCGAGCCGCCGGCGCAGGTGGCCGCGTTCCCTCCGTCGGCGCCCGGAGCCGGAGCCGCGGCCTCGGTGCGCGCCCCCTCCGCAGGCCGGTCTCCCGCGCTGCCGCCCGCCGCCGGCCGGTCCGCCATGCAGGCGCGGGCGCTGCTCCTGGCCGCGCTGGCCGCCCTGGCGCTGGCCCGGGAGCCCTCGGCCGCGTCGTGCCCCGTGCGCTGCGACGTGTCGCGGTGCCCGAGCCCCCGCTGCCCCGGCGGCTACGTGCCGGATCTCTGCAACTGCTGCCTGGTGTGCGCCGCCACCGAGGGCGAGCCGTGCGGCCGCCCCGTCGACTCGCTGTGCGGGGAGAGCTTGGAGTGTGTGCGCGGGCTGTGTCGCTGCCGCTGGGCGCACGCTGTGTGTGGCACCGACGGGCACACGTACGCCAACGTGTGCGCGCTGCAGGCGGCCAGCCGCCGCGCGCTGCAGCTCTCCGGGACGCCCGTGCGCCAGCTGCAGAAGGGCGCCTGCCCATCGGGTAAGCGCTCGGCCGGGGAGGGAGCGCCAGCATCGCTGGCGGGGGTGGGAGGGATGAAGAAGCATCTCCTCGGAAACGAGGCTCAGAGCCAGGGCTGAGCGCTCCCCAGGGAACAAGTGATGATTTCTTTTAGAGATCTCTAACCAGGCTCTTGGTCTTCAGGTCGGGGAACCGAGACGGGGAGAGGTAAAGTGCTGTCCCCAAGGTCGCAGAAGTAGCCCACCGGTGGTGAGACCAGGGGCTCTCTGACCACCCCAAGGAGCCTGGTCCGCCCAGCATTTCTCCAGCCTCATTAAAATGTACCCACTTTGTGTCTCGTCTCCCCTGGTCCCCATATCCCAGCCCTGCCTGGGTGTTGGATGCAAAGCACTCTTTCCTGGCCTTCGATTCTGGATATTCAAAAGACAGCGGTTGAGCCACAAGTAGTGGGTTTTTTTTTTTTTTTTTTTTGTACCGCATTTAAAATGCCTTTCTGGAAGGTCGTTTAGGAATGGTGAGCCAGCGTGTGGGGTCTCTGGACTGTGTGTGGGGGCTCCGTGTGGACAGGCCGTGGGGTAAGAAATCTCTCAGTCCCATCAAAGCTTAGAGCATGCGTGCATGCGTGTATAAGTCATTCAGTCGTGTCTTTGTGACCCCATGGACTGTAGCCCGCCAGGCTCCTCTGTCCATGGGATTCTCCAGGCAAGAATTCTGGAGTGGGTTGCCATGCCCTTCTCCAGGGGGTCTTCCCCACCCAGGGATGGAAGCCACATCTCTCATCTCTTGCCTTGGCAGACCAGCTCTTTACCGTTGAGCCACTGGAGAAGCCCAACCTTAGAGTAGACCCCGCTAACCTGGGGTTGGCTCCAGGTGGCTTCTTGCCACACAGGCTGAGCCTGTGAATGAAAATGCTGGAAAACCCTGCTGTGCCCATGTTCGTCTGGGGCATCTCTTGGGAAGGCAGGCTCCCACGTTGGTTCCCAGGCGCTCTGAGCACAGCACCCTGCGCTGAGTTCACAGCAACCGAAAGGAATCAGGCTCCGTGGTTGTCTTCAGCCCGCAGCTGGGGAGATGCTGACGCCCAGGATGGGCTCCTCCGTGGGGCACAGGGCCACCTGGGGGCCAGGGAGCCTGGGATGGCTGAAGGGCTAGCTCTCCTGGGAGGAGAAGGCAGTGTGAACCGCCTCATGGAGACCTCACTGTGTGTGGTGAGTCAGGTCGGGGAGAACACGCAGCCTGGAGCAGCTGGTGTGCAGGGGGATGTGTGTGTGCACGTGTGTGCACGTGTGCGCATGCACATGTGTGTGCACGCATATGCGTGTGTGCATGTGTGTGACACCCAAGGCTGGACAACTTGGCAGGGACAGGACCACGCATGTCCCATAAACGTTGTACCTTAGATTTCACCCTGTAGGCCGGGCTTCCCAAATCGGGTCTGGGATTCTGAAAACAAGTGTCCTGGGGCCCAAACATTCTAGAAAGTAAACTCCAGCCCTGCAGTGGGGAGTCACACTCAGCTTGAGTCTATCAGAGCCCCTGAGAAAGCCTGCAACAAGGTAAAAAAAAAATGATAAAAACCCAGGGTTTCCCAAGAGAACTTCAACAAAGAGCTCCTTCCTGGGAGAATGCACGGGACCTCCCCCTGGCACGCTGGGGTTCCAGGGAGCCTGGTTTGGGAAGCATTATGTGGGATTAGCCATGATTATATGGGACAGCCTTTGAAGGGTTTTAAGAGAAGTGAGGGTGATGTGGTCAGGCTTGTGCTTGGATTGTACCTGGGAGACTGGGGACGTGGGGCCACTCAATGTCACGGGGGTGAACGTTATCATTTACTGCGTGCCCACTGCGCCCTCTGCCTTGGGGCTCAGAGCCAGCGGGCCCATCTCAGGCCATGCTGGTGGGTCAGACAGGCAGAGGGCTCAGGGTGGGCTCCCCAAAGCCAACTTCCCAAGTAGTGGATGCTCTTAGAGTCAGGCTCCAGGGCGCCAGCGGCTGGAGTGGGTTGGAGGTGGTCTAGGCATTTTGAAGCCTTTATTTTCTCTAATAACTATTAAATGTTGTATTCTTTTTTTAAATGTTCATTTACTTGGCTGCCCTGTGTCTTAGTTGAGGCCCAGGGGATCTTTAGTGTGGTTGATGAACTCTTAGTTGTAGCAAATGGGACCTAGTTCCCTGACCAGGGGTTGAACCCCGGGCCCCCCACAACGGATGCACAGAGTCTTAGCCCCTGGACCACCAGGGGCGTCATGAAACCTTTCTTCTTGGCTGATGGAGTCCTGGCTTGCGAAGCCCCTGCCCTGTTTGTCCTGCTGGCCATGGGCTGGTAACAAGGCCCCTGTGATGAGGCAGAGCCCGGCCGGGCCCTGGAGAAACGGATGGTGGGGGAGACACGGGAGGCTGAGCAGAGAACAGTAGCGTGGCGGCCACAGGCAGATGCAGAGGGCTCAGGGGCTGAGTGGGAGGCCCGCAGCTGGGGCTGGCCCTGCCCCTCCTATGAACACAGTGCTGCCCATGAGGCCCCGGTCCTCAGTTTCCTCATCTGTCAAGTGGGGTGATTGCTCCGTTTCGGTGAATTGGTGCAGACAGTAATGAGCTACAGCACGCACACACGTGCCTCTAACGAGCGGTCCCCAGACGGTCGATTACTTTGTGCATTATGATCATACTTCTGACGCCTCCCACACCCTTTCCATCACCTGGCGAGGCCTGGAGGCTCCCCAGAGGCGGAGCTCCAGTGCTGAGCGGCGGGAGGTGACCCGGGCTCTCTGGACAGATGGATAGGGAGGACGCAGGGAGCTGGGAGCCGGGCAAAGGCAGAGGGACCGGCCGCACCGGGTGGGCGCGCAGACCGCAAGCCCTGTCGTCACAGCCCCCGGGGCAGGGGGCACCCAGAGGGGCTGAGGCCATTGGAGGGCGGGGAGGGGCGGCCTCGGTGGGTGGGGTGGCCTCGGTGGGCGGGGCCACATGGGCCCAGCCTCCGATGGGCACCTTGCACAGCATGGTCCGTGCGCGGCCTGCCCTTACTCCCGGCGCCCGCCCGGGCACAGGGACCTCAGACATCCTGCTTCCCACGAGGCGGCAGGGGCAGAGTCCAGCCCCTGTGGGACTGGAGTCGGTCCTGGGCTCCGACCGGCACTGTCTCACTTGGCGAATCTGTTCCTTACTCATGCACCCGAGATGTGCTCATGGAGTCAGGGAAGGGCCAAGTGATGGGGCTGAGGTCACTCGGCTGGGAAATGACAGAGGCAGGCCTGGCCCGGCTCCGGCTGGCTCTCTTCTTCAGGCAGGGCGGTGGACCCCCGAGGTCTGGGGTCAGGATCAGGCCTGGGTCTTCAGCGCCAATAGGCTCAACCTCTATAGAGCATTCCTGGCGGCGTTACCCGCTCCCCTACCCCGGGCCTTCCCAGGGCCTGGTCAGAAATCACCGTGTGATGTCCATGTGTAGAGGCAGGTAAGGGGCTACTGTCTCCAGCATATCCCCCCTGGACGTGAGTCCTGCTGGCTCCACCCTCACTTGCCTTCGGATGCACCCAGGGTCCTGTCTCCAGCCCCCTCCTTCCCTGAGCTGGAATCCTGTGTCTCAGCTGGCCCTTACCCTCAACCGACAGGACCACCCCAGGGGAGTTTAGGTCAGAAGGCTTCGTCACGCTTTGACCCCATACTTCCCCGCATCCCTCACTCCCTGTCTGCAGGAGGGTCCTCAGCTTGACCTTGAGATGTTACCCCCAGGGTCCCTCCAGCCACGCTGGCCTCCGCAGACCTTCTCTGCCTCCCTCATTCTCCCTTTGGTCACTTCTTCACACGGCGGCCAGGGTGACCGTGATAAATCCGTGCCGCCCATCACGGGTGTTCCCCAACACCTACCCTGAGCCCCAGACCCCTGTGCTGTCTGGCCCTGCCCACCCCTCCAACACCGTCTCCTCCCTTGCTCCAGCCACACCGGTCTCCTTTCCACCTCAGGGTCTTTGCATGTGTGGTGTCCATTGCATCAAATTCCTGTTCCCTCACCTTCGTGGGACCGAGTCCTCAACTTGCCTTAGCCTAGATGAGCTGCCCTCTCTGATTGCCTGGGTAGTCCCTTGCCTCAGCCTCATGGGCGCACCGTGGGGACTCCTCTGAACCACCTCTCATTTCTTCTCTGACTCAATGACTTATTTTCAACTTCACCAGGCTCTGAGCCTCACAGGGCGGACGTCTGGTCTGTTTGTTCTCTGCAGGCCTGGTCCAGCAGCTGAGCTCAGTTGGTGCCGTTGGAATGAAAGGCCAGCCCACGTGGTGGGTGTCCCTCCTCTCATACCCCCAGTGATGGTGGGCTCACTACCTACCCAGGGAGCTTTTGCCCCTTCCCATGTCTGTGCGAGGCAGATGCTACATGTTGGGGATGAGTATCCGTCAGGGGGAGAGTAAAGGCCAGAGAGCTGCGTATGCATGGAGCAGAGGGATCCCTTTTCGCAGCCTCTGCCCACAGCTGCAGACCAGGAGGCCTGCGAGTATGCAGTTAAGTCGGAATTTCGAGCCCCTGGGCAGTTCATTCATTCTCAGTCGCTTCGGCCGTCGTCGGACTCTGTCCCTGGGATTTTCCCAGCAAGAATCCTGGAGGGCAATTCACAATGTGGCATTTAATCATCGGCTTTTATTGTTCAGCCCCAGAGCAGGTGCCCGTGGAGACTCTGGGCTCTGTTTATTTAAGAGCTTTGTTGACTTTCGGGGTTTAATCCCCTTAGCAGCTTCCCGGGCCCCGCACTCAGGACTCACCCGGGCCCCCACCTCTCCCCTTAGTGGCTTCCCGGGCCCTGCACTCAGGACTCACCAGGGCCCCCTCCTCTCCCCTCCCCCCGCCCGCACCAGGGGCTGAGTTGCAGCCTCTGGCAGCTCCTGAGGACCCATGAGGAGCCAGGGGTCCGGCCAAGAGGAGCTTAGGGCCTGGACTGCTGTGCCGCCATCCTTTCCCGGCCAGGGCTTAGCCTGGACAGCACCCTCACCCTGCCGCCTCGCGCTCCCTAAAGCTGGTCTGGAGGTGCGCTGGGATCCCACAGCACCCCGTCCGGTCCTGCCTTCCCCAGGCCTGTCCCCTTCCCATGCACCTCCACACGGGACCCCCCACTTGCCTTTGGGGACCAAGCAGGACTTCCCATGCAGCCCACTGGCTCAGTACATCCTGGGCTGTGCTTCATGTCCACCTCCACCACCACCACCACCAGCCAAGTCCCTGTGAAATCCCTGATCATCTGTGCCATGAGGGACAGAGGACAAATGGGTGGAACTCGGGGGAGGGAGAACACATCTCTGGGTTGGGGAGAGGGAGCAGTCAGGGAGAGCTTCCTGGAGGAGGTGGCATCTAAACAGCCGTGGAGATGCCCGATGCAAACAGAGCCTGTGCAGGAGGATAGCAGGAAATGCTAAGCATAGGTGGGAGGAGCTGTGAGGGTGACCCGTCTTCAGGAAATGAGAGACCCCTGAAGCTTATGGGTAACAGGTGTGCAGAGCGGGGTGCCGGGGCCCAGCTCGTGGGAGTCTGGTGCCTGAGTGGGTCTTTGCTCGGCTGGCAGGCGAGGGGGACAGGCCCCAGAGGCTCTGGAACCTCATGACGGGGCAGGGGCAGGGCGGGCAGGCAGCCGGGCCTGTCCTGAAAGAGCAGGTTTGGAGAGCTCTGCTTAGGTTCTGGCGTGGGTTCTGGCGCGGAGGGTGTCCAGTGCGGGATGGGCTTTCACGGCAGGAGCCTGGCTGGCGAGCGGCCCTGGCCCTGGGTTGGTGCTGTGTCACTGTGTTTGCGTCACTGAGAGGGGGCGGCTGAGGTTTGGGGCAGGGCCGCAGGCTCATCGCCCCTCCAGACTGTGGGGGCCCCCTCCATGACCTGCGGGGCCCGTGGAGCCCCACCCCCACCCTGTCCAAATCCAGGTCTGAGCTTGTCTTCAAGTCCACATCCCAAGGGGACCTGATGGAGACCACCCAGCCACTTGGGGAGTGAACTGCCCCGAGTCCGTCACGCCGCGAGCGTTGTACCAGGGGAGCCGGAACCCAGGTGTGCCGGGCTCAAACCCCTGACGGCGTCCACCTGGCCCGACACGTGCCCCTTGGCTGCCAAAAGCCTGGGAGAAATGAGGCCAAGCACAGAAGCCTCCTTGCAGGCCTGGGGTTCATACAAACCAAGTGTGGAGCGGTGGGCCACTGGCTGAGTCCCGCCAGAAGCACTGAAAGCCACCTCCTCCTGGGCTGCTCTAATGGAGAGAAGCCAGCAGGCTTTACCAGGGTCAAGGGTGAGACCTTGTGCTGCAGGCTAAACGCCCGTCATGTCTGGGTTTGTCATGGCCTTTCTAAGAAAAGACCCCAGCAAGGTACAGTGGCCTGCCCGAGGTCAGCAGGTGGGAAGAGACAGCTCTGCCCTGAGACTGGTCCTTCTGACCATCCCTGGACACCGGGCAGGCCTCCAGCACCTTGAGGAAGTGGCCTCCCAGCTTTGATAAAGGTGTTGAATAGTTGGAGAAAGAATGAAAGCACAGACTCCTTGTCCTAGAGTAGCACAGACATGGCCAGGACATGTGGGGTGTGTGCCTCCCAAACAGAAGGCCAGGTCTGCTGCAGAGGGGAGCAGGGGGCCCCTGCGGTTGTGCCACGCACAACCTGCCCGACTATGCTTTAGCCCTCTTGCAAAGCCAGGACTGAGACCCAGTTCTGTTCGAGTTCCACCACTTCCCGAGGTGAGGCCCTGCAAGTCTAGGCTCTCCACACCTCAGCTTCCCCATCTGTGAAGGGGGGACAACAGACCCTCCTCCCTGGATCACTGACAGTCGATGAGATAATTCACCCCCGTGTAAGGGTTAACAGGCGTTCGTGGGAACAAACCTAAGCGTTGTCAAGTGGACGCTTCTGACGTGAATGGAGTTTATGAGGGAGGCACGGCCACTGAGGATGGGAAGGAGCCAGAAGGCAGCGTTGGCAGAAAGGCTGCCATGTGCCAGGCCTTGCCCACAGGGGTTCCACTGGCCTCATTTAGCCCCCATGTCACAGCTGAGGACCCTGAGCCCAGAGGAGTCAACTGATGGGCCAGTAGGCGGGGAGGGTTTCCTGTAAGAGGAAGACCAGGGGGTTGACCCCATCTTAGCTTGCAGGCGGCCTGGAGTCCTGCCTGGCCTGTGGGGCCCCTTCATAAAGTACAAACAGGCTGGTGGCAGAGCCCTCTGCTCCGTGGCGTTGGCTGCAGCCGCAGTGGGATTCACAGCTGGAGGAGCTGGGCTGGCCCCGAGCTGAGGACCGGCCATGCCAGGCTCTCCGGGAGCAGGACAGCCCGCCACCCTGGACAAGGACCAACAAGGAGAAAGAGACGTGTCAGGGGTCGGGGGACCTTGCTGCCAGCTTTGCTGGGTGCTCTGACCTCTCTGAGCCTTTTTCCTCGCCTGTACAATCGTGACGATCCCTGCCCTGCAGAATGGCTGTGAAAATTCCCTGAAGCCTAAGTGCCTGAAGCCTGGGCTGGCGTGGCCTGTGGAGTGGAGGTCTGGCTGCAGCCCTCAGCCCTGTGTTCCAGGGATGGGAGCCTGGGGGTCGCAGACAGTAGGGGTCCCCCCTCCCCACCACCCCACCCCGGGAGCTGCAGCAGGATCTGAAGTCACCGTCTTTGGCTGCGGGGAGACAGTTCACTCCGGGACAGGCATGTTTTCAAGAAAAAGAAAAACACAGGCAGGGAGCCATCCTGGGAACTAATTAGATCCGGAAGGCGGCCCCTGGGGCTGCAAAGCGGCCCCTTGTGGGTGGTGGGTGGGGCCTGGGGGTGTGGGCGAGAGGCCGAGGAGGGGCCCCTGGGACCATGCACCCACTCTCAGGGCCCCTGTTCCCCATGGCTCTCTGCTCACCGCCGTGGGTCAGGGGCGCCCAGGCCACGGGGACATTCTTGGAGGACAGGTCTGGGAGAGGGGTCACACAGGGCCTTGGGCCCCAGATGAGAGCGCTTGGTCCCTGAGCCCACTGAGTCAGGCAGGGCGGGCTCCCCAGGGGCAGTGTGTTGGCCTGGGCCTAGGGGTCTGCAGGAGAAGGACTGACTACAAAGGTTCGGGGGATACTTCAGAGCGTGCGTGCTTGGGGAACCACAGCTGAGGCCACCGGGAGGTGGGCACAGCACTAGCGAGGCTGAGGACTAAATGGGACACCTCGGTCCCCGAGCCCTGGTGAGAGGTTGCCATCTGGCCGCATTGTGGACGGATGGGCCCAGCCTGGGACCTTGTGGGCACCTGCTGATGATCTCTCCATCCTCAGTTCCTAGCTGACTGCTGGGTGATGACGGGGGTAGCAGGGGAGTCTTCTGATTGCAGGAGGCAATAGAAGAATGGGCAGTGACCTCTGAGTTAGAGGGAAAAAAACCGAGTCTCAGTCCTGGCTCTGCCCGCTGTGTGCTGGACAGGTAAGGTGTACAGTTGGGCAGGTTGCGCACTGCACAACTCCAAGGGCAGCCTTCACACGGGGATCTCTGTTAACAACGGCCCCTGGGTGTGCAGTGCCCAACCTGTGTGACCAGTGGCCCTGGGAGGGGTGTCTGGGCCAGTCTGTCTGCCTTCCTGGGCTGGGACTTCCCCACCCATTCCCCTGGCCATCGTGAGCATCGAGTCAGCACACAGTAGATCCTCTTCCAGGGTCCGCCACTGTCAGCCCTCCCGGAAGCCCTGCCCCACAGAGACGCAGGAGGTGAGCCCCGGGCACACTTGGCTCTTTCCCGTCCCCGGGAGGTGCCACTGGACACCTGGCCTTGACTGCTTTGCTGTGTTGTCAAGTTCTTCCTGACCAGGACTTCCAAGGCCTGCAGACTCCAGCTCATTTTTGAAAACACACACACGATGCTAACAGCTGAATCTGGTCAAGACTGACTGTTGACTTCAGAACTTTGGCTCCAGGACAGGGTGAGGCTGGGGTGGGGGTTGTCAAAAACCCCCCAAATAAACAGAGTCCGCCTCCCAGCCGTGGGGCCCGAGGTTTTCATGTTGAACGCAGCGGTGGGAACCGCGTCTCTCGTTTCCCACTGATTCATGGGATGATTCATCCGTGTGTGGGGAGGCAGCCCAGGAAGCCCGCCCTGCCCCGCCTCCCACCCCATCCCCACCACCCACCTCGCCCGCTTAAAGGGACAGGACCTGGTTGGGGGTGGTGCTGTGAACCAGCCGGCTGACCCAGGAGCTCTGCAGGGTCCCAGGGTCAGGGAGGGCAGAGGTTCTGTAGGCACCAGGCCTGTGTCCACCCTCAACCGTCTTTACCTCCAGCCTGTTCCTGGCACACAGCTCCCACGGCGAGACCTGCTTAGGAGGCTGAACAACCTTTGTGGTGGTGTTTGCCGACCTGCTGTGTGCTGCTGGGTCAGTTGGGGTCTGGCAGAGCATCCCTGCCCTCCATCCTTCCCACCCTCCCCCTCTCAAGGGCCGCCTTGGGGGTCGCCTCTGCTGGTGACAGCTGGGCTGTGGGGCATCCCGACAGGGCTGCTGTGTCCCAAAGGAGCTGGTGCACGGGTGGGAGGTGAGCCCTGCCCGCCTTCTCCCTGGGGTTCCTGCAGCCTCCAGGGCCCTGCAGCCTGCCCGCGGGGGTGCTGGGAACAGTGCAGTCTCTCGCTCTCACACCCTCCAGCCCAGCTCACACACACACACACGTGCGCACACACAAACATGCACACACACGCGCACACACGTGCACACGCACACACGTGCGCACGTGCACACACATGTACACATGCGCGCGCGCACACACACACACACACACCCCGCCCCGACCAGGCCTCTCTCTCTCCCGTCTGTTTTATCTGTGTCTAACTTGCCTGGGGGAGAACCTTCAGAAAAATCCACAAACCAAAACAAAGTCCCCATCGCTCTGCCTCTGCCCTGGATGCCACCATGAGATCTTGTGATGTGTTTTCCTGCCAGCCTGTAACCTGTGAGTGTTTTACAGGGGGTTTTTGTTTTCAAATCATTACATGAAATTGAGTGTGGCCGATTTTAACTCATCTCTGGAAAGGCTGCCGGAGAAGGCAATGGCACCCCACTCCAGTACTCTTGCCTGGAAAATCCCATGGATGGAGGAGCCTGGTAGGCTGCAGTCCATGGGGTCGTTAAGAGTCGGATACGACTGAGCAACTTCACTTTCACTTTTCACTTTCATGCATTGGAGAAGGAAATGGCAACCCACTCCAGTGTTCTTGCCTGGAGAATCCCAGGGATGGGGGAGCCTGGTGGGCTGCCGTCTGTGGGGTCGCACAGAGTCGCACACGACTGAAATGACTTAGCAGCAGCAGCAGGAAAGGCTGCATTGGAAAGAAGAGCATCTGGGGGGGACAGTCCATGTGAGGTCCGGATCTTTGGGCGGCCGGGTCAGCGCCTCAGCGGCTTGGGCAGCTCGGGGCGTTCTCTGCCAGACAGCTGGACCTGGGCAGGGTCAGCCGGTGGGGAGCAGACGTGCCTAAAGCTCTGGAATCCCAAAGATGGGGGATGGAGTCAGAGTCCCTGAGGTCGGGGACGGGGTCCCTGAGGTCAGGATAGAGTCCTTGAGGTCGGGGACGGGGTCCCTGAGGCCGGGGACGGGGTCACATGGTGGCACAGCCTCTTCTGGCTCGATGTTCTCACCCCTTCCCTGCTTTGTTCACACTGGGCCAAGTTTGCAGTCGGCCAGACCCACCGGTAGCTGCCCTCAAGCTTTGTCTTTGCACCTCTGCTCCCCCCACCCAGTGCGCCCTTCCAGGCACTGGACTCCTCAGCGTGCCCCGGGCCTGCCTCGGTCCCATCCCTGGTCGCACGGTGCTGGACTGGCCAGTCACTGGCCCGTTCCCAGCACAGGCCGTGCGCCCAGAAGGTGCTCGGCACCCCTGTGAGAGTGAGCGCGGTGGACCGGGCCTTATGCCGGGAGCCCCAAGGAGGATCTGGGAGAAAACTGCCGGGGGGCTGCCTGGAGGAGGCAGGGCTTGAGCTGCGCCTGGGACAGGCCGGAGCATCGAGGTGGGGAGGGCTCGGGAGAGGTGCGGGTGGGAGGAGGCACAGACAGCGGGTGATGGAGCAGGGGGCAGGCGGCCCACCGGGAGGGCGACACCTGGCATTGCCCACTCCAGTGCAGAGCAGAGGTGGGCACAAGCCTAGGCTAAAGAATATCCATGCCTAGTGCCAAGCCCTCCCCTGCCTGGGTCGTCCAGGAACCTTAGGGACATGGGGACTGCCTGGTAGGGGAGAACCTTGTGAGACCGCAGAACCTGAAGTGGCCCCTCCGCCTTGAAGGCAGACATGAATGCAGGTTCCCAGCGCCCTTGGACGGGGCCGCAGACCTAGGCTTAGCCCCCACGGGCTAGCTGGCCAGTAGCTTCTCCTCCAGAATTTCAGGGACCATTAGCAATCCATACGGAAATAAGCGTGCTGGGCACCTGCGTGTGCTGGGGGCCGCAGAGCCCTGGCCTGGGGTGGGCCCCAGGTCCGTGACCATGACCTCTGAACCTGAGACACCACCCCTCCACCGGGCTCTGCCTCTGCAGGGGGCAGGCCCCTGGTGCCCACAGTTTGATCATCAAGGAGCCGAGAGTGGGGCACATCCTAGCTAGGCTCTGGCCACCCTGGACAGGCGGCCTTTGATTCAGGCTGACCGCGGGAGGCTGGGCCCTGAACAGTCAGTGACCACGGGCTGATTGAGAGGCAGACACCACAGGATCAGTGGGGTGGGCCCTCCTCGCCTCCCCTGACCACAGAGCCCAAGGCAAGCTCTCTTCTGGGCCCCGAGTCCCAGTCAGGCTTTAAACACAGTCAGGGCCTTGAGTTGGGGGTCCGGCGGGGACGGGGTCCCTAAGGACAGGGAGACCTGTGGCCCCATCCAGAGCCTGGCTCTCCTCCAACGGAGTTTCCGTTTTTCTGCCTTTGGGACGGAACCAATGACCCCTGCCCTGGCCGCCCCCTGGACAGCAGGGGAGATGAGTCCGGCTGTGAGTGGGGACCTCACTTGTCCACAGAGGCTTCCGAGGCCCCAACTGTGGGCCTGCACTCCTTCCCGTCCCTTTGGACAGTTGGGAAAAACCAGATTTTCTCTAGATCCTGGTGCCGGTCACTTCCCAGAGACCCTCAGCTGCAGAGCTGGGCTTTATGGGCTGAGCCCTCGTTGCTCAGCACCTTCAGGGAGCCTTAAGGTTTGCAAGTCACGGCCTGTTCCCACAGGTCTCTGAGGCAGGCAGGGGTGGAGAGGCCCAGAGACTAAGCGATTTACCTAAAGCCACACAGCTGGAGCCCAGCCCGGCGCTCCTTTCAGGCCCTGGGAGCCTCTTACAAGCAGTGCTGAGCAGCACGGGCTCCAGATAATCCTGCTGTCTAGTAGGGGACCTGGGAGACCCCAGCACATACACCCACAGGGAGACCAAAGGGGGAGTGGGTCTTGTGCCACCCCCACGCCTCAGGCCTGTGGTCCCGGCAGGCGGCTGCTGACGGCGGCAGAAATCTGAGCCGGTGAAGGCTCCAGGGAAGATCGCGAGCTGCCTGGCAAGCCGTCCTGGGGCCAGGCCAAGCTCGACACACACGGAGGGGCCCTGGCAACTCAGATGGCAGCAGCCCGACGTGGCCCAGGAGGGGGCCGCCCCACGGCCGGGGGTTTGGCCGTGACCTTGTCCAGCCACCGCACGGGCCCAGGGCCTGCAGGGACAGGCCAGAGCTTCAAGCTGGGGTGGGGCTGGTTTCCTCACGCCAGCACACTGCTGTCTAGGACAGAAAGGGCAAGGGCCCTTGGCAGCTGGCCCAGATAGATCCAGCCCGAACTTTGTGTGAGTGCTGTGTGGCCCAGGGTGAGTGTCCTGGCCTCTCTGAGCCTCCCGGCCGCCCTGGCGATATAAGGTGGGGGAAGCCCGGCGTCCGCCAGCCTTGGGACAAGCAAGCCCTGTGCCTGGAGGTCTGGGCCTCACTAATGCACCTGGTTCTTCCTGCCAGCGCAGGTCTCCACCAGCTGACCAGCCCGCGGTACAAGTTCAACTTCATTGCCGACGTGGTGGAGAAGATCGCGCCGGCTGTGGTCCACATAGAGCTCTTCCTGAGGTGCGTGGAGCCCCTCCTGGCCGCTACCCCACCATCTGCTGGGCCCAGACCAGACTCGATCCTAGCACTGCGGGGAGCGGGGGCAGTAGAGACCAGAGCGGCTGTGGCATCCCGGGGACCCTGCTCAGACTGCCTGGCCGCTGCTGCCCGGGGAGGGCGCCCGTCCCTGACCCGGATCTCGTGGCCTAAGGAGACAGAAAGCAGCTCGCACTTGACCCAGCTGCAGGGGCTGCTGCAGGGCCACAGGGGCTGTCTGAGCTGATACCACCCTGCAAACCCCTGTCTCCCGTGGAATCCTGGGGTCTCTTCCCAAATCGACTTCGACACTGCAGCTCTGTCTTAACCTCACGGCCGCTGTGTGTGGAGGGGGCCGGCAGGGACCCAGACAGGACACACAGGGTCAGACCCCCCCCCACTTCCATCCTGTTGGGGTCGGAGGGAGCCAGCTCCTTGCGTGCCACGCTGCCCGAGGGGACCATCACCAAGACCTCGGCCACAACCCCAGGGCCTCACTTGACTTGACTTCACAGAGGTTTCCTCAAGCGGTGGGGGCTGCCAGCGTCATCAAGCCCCCGCAAGGCACAGGGGACGAGGCAGCCCGCCCCCCACCCCACCCCAGGCAGGGGGCCGGGAGTGGGCAGAATCGCTCCCACGCTGACTCCTGGCCCCAGCATGGGACTTGGCCCCTGCCCACTGGCTGTGGAGCTTGACCAGTGGGAACCCCTGTCTCCCGGCGTCCCGCTCCCGACCTCTGGAGGCCTGGAGCGAGCTCAGCATGGTCCTTGGAACCCGCTCTGTGCCTGTCACCGCACAGGCTGCCCTTTCTGCCCTTCTGAGCTTCTCCCATCGCCCCAGTCTGGTGCCGCCTCCCAGAGGAGACGGCCAGGCCCAGCCGCCCGCCCCTCAGTGCTGACCGACAGGGCGTGCACCACACTCTGAGGCCCTCCCACAGGTTGGGAAGGCAGGCTCCCATGTCCCCATTTTCTGGATGTGGAAACAGAGGCCCAGGCCGCTGCCCCAGGCTCAGGGCTTCCCCCCGGGTCTCTGGCATTTTAGAGCCAAGCCCATCCCCCTGCAACACGCTGACCCCTCACTGCCTTTTCCAAGGGCCCCAGACCCTGAAATGTGTCTTTAAGGAAACGGCAGCCCAACGTGTGAATGGCCCGTCCTTGGCCTTGCAGGTGGCTTGTTGGGGGGGCAGCGTCCTTCCAGACACCAGCCCCTGAACCAGCTAGTTGCTCACCACAGCGGGAGGCAGCAACACTGGGTCCAGCCTTCCCTGGAGGCGGACGTCCCGGGGTGGGGGTGGGGTGAGGCCGAGGTGGGCGCCATCCCAGACACGGGCAGCGTGGTCCTCCAGCACAGACACCTCAGGCTGTGACCCCGGAGTGTGCGGGGGGAGGCCCTGGACTGCCTGGGGCTCTTCCTCAGACCCGAGGCGAGTCCTGCACCCAGCAGGCCCCGCAGGGCTCGGGTGCGGCCACTGCTCAGGGAACCGCATGGAACCGGGGGGAGGCAGGAGCTGGTCTCAGGCCTGAGCAGACAGATGCTCTGGTCATCGCATGGAGGGGCTGAGTGGCCAGGCTGCCCAGGTCAAAACCTGGCTCTGCCCTTCCCCTGACTGACCCGGGCGGCTGGTTCATGTCCCCGGGCCTGGGTCCCCACCTGTGAACTGATTGCGGGCAGGAGGCTGACCCCTCTGAGCCTCAGTCTGCTCATCCAGGAAATGGGCTGACGCCACCTCCACTGACCCGGGCGGCTTCAGGCCTTGTTTCCCCACCTGTGACCTGGGGGACCTCTCTCTCCTCTAGGGCGGCCGTGAGCACGGTGGGACTCGGTCCCTGGCTCCGTGGGCGCTCTTGGTGACCTTGGTTGTCCCTGACCTGCTGGGGAGGTGGCGTTTCTGCGCTTCCCACAGATCTGCTCCACTCTTCCTCCCCGCCCTTCCCCATCCCCGCCCCCTCACGCACACACACACACACACACACACACACAGAGTTAGACCCTTTATGGCTGGTGTCTGTCCAGCAGCCTCGGGCATGCTTGACCTGCCCCATCCAGGCCCTGCACTGTGGCCCCAGAGAGAGGCGACCCTCCCCAGGGAAGGCCCTGAGCCTTCCCAGGACTTCAGGGCAGGCAGCCAAGGCACCGGAGGGAGGTGGGAGCATGGGCCCCTCAGTGTTTATGACCCTGTCTCTGTGCAGCTGGAGATCTGGGACGCTGACGTTCCCCGGGGATCTGCTGAGTCCCGTGGAGCTGTGTGCACATCCTCCTGTCTTCCCTATGGCGTGTTGACCGACTGCCTGCAGACGGGCACCCTGCTCGCTGGAGCAGGTGGTATCGGCCCATTTCCCAGAGTGGGAGACTGAGGCCCAGAGGGGTCAGCCTCCTGGCTGTCCACAGTCAGGCAGGTGTAAGTGGGGACCGGACTCAAGGTTACAATCCTGGTCTGTCTGGCTCCAGGGCAGGAAGTGCCTGCTGCGTCGTCACAGTGCTGACATTCGCAGGCCTCGCGTCTCGTCCTCGCAAATGGCAAGTCACAGGCCATCGTCCCCCTCTGTGGCTGTGAAATGGGTCCAGACTTAACGACTGGCCAAGGCCACAGCCAGGAGGTGGCAGAGCCAGGATTCAATCCTAAGGCCTGATGGATGCTCGTCTCCCCCAGACCCTGGCTGTGGCTGCCCCCACCCGCAGTCCTGACCCAGCCCACCCACCTGCCTCCCCCACAGACACCCTCTGTTTGGCCGCAACGTGCCCCTGTCCAGCGGCTCAGGCTTCATCATGTCGGAGGCGGGCCTGATCGTCACCAACGCGCACGTGGTGTCCAGCACCAACACTGTCTCGGGCCGGCAGCAGCTCAAAGTGCAGCTGCAGAATGGGGACACCTACGAGGCCACCATCAAGGACATCGACAAGAAGTCGGACATCGCCACCATCAAGATCCACCCCAAGGTGAGTGGGTGGGGGGTGGGGAGCCCTTCCTGGACCCTGGGGCTCAGAGACCTTCAGCGCCACTTTCCCGTCAGACAGTCAGAGGAACCGAGGCCCCTGGGGACTGGCAACGTGTCCTAGTCTTGGGTCTAGTGAGACTAGAACCCCGATATCTGGACACCGCCCTGCAGGGCCCTAAGTGGCCCGGCTGCCGTCCAGGAAATGTGCGGCTCCCACACGGAGGGTGGAGGATCTCCAGGGCCAGGGACCCTTCCATTGTCCCTCCTGGGCCTATTCCTGGAGATGCCACTGTCCCCCTGGGGGTCACAGAAGGGGTGACTCCCTCCTGCATGTTTCTTGCTGTTCAGCTTTGTGGTCCTGGCTCCGTGGGGCGCTGTGGGCTCACCTGGGGTGACCTGTGCCCTGCCCACGCCATGCAGTCCATGCGGATGGGTGGGGGTTGGGGGCGGGCCCATGTGGGCTGGTGAGTCCAGCTTGGTTGAGCTTGCACCCAGCTTCTGCTCTTTCTGAATAAAAGTTGCCAGGACTTGAGATGATCAATGTCTTGCAAGGAGGCCTCCTCTCACCTGGTCACGCGAGAGGGAGTTCAGTGACTCCGTGAAATTATCCTAAGGGAGACCCTTGCCCGCTTTCGGAGCCCTGTCACGGTCGTCCCTGAGCCCGGGGCACCACCTCTATGTTGGAGACGGGGAACCTAGGGGTGACGGGAGGGCCGTACTCAAGGTCAGAGGTTGGCAGACTTTTTCCGTGAAGTGCGGACAGTGAACGATGTAGGCTTCACAGGCCCTGTGGTCTCTGTCGCAACCTCTCCACTCTGAACCGTCCTGGGAAGGCAGCCACAGGCCAGACAGATGGCTGGGCTGCGGTCCAGGGAAAGATGTGTTTACAGAAGAGGCTGCTGGATTTGGCCAAGGGCCATAGTATGCGCCCCCTGCCCGAGGACCCCCGTGGGGAGAGGCAGAGCCCTTTGGAGCCCTGGGTGGGTGGCCGCTTGGTCTCTCCCCTTCCAGGCACTGGAATCTCCCCCTGGGGAGTGGAGGGGTGCATTCTAGCAGCCACCAAAGAAAAGCCACTGGCAGGGTCAGTAAGACCAGATGCCCTGGTGCTCAGATGCTCCCAGTGCCTGCAGGGGTTCTCCTGACCGCAGGTCTGACTTCCAGCCCCCAGCCCTGCGTTAAACTGGGCTTTGGGGAAAGCTGTTGACCTGCGTTGTCCCCTCTGGGTCCTCGTCCCAGATGCCGCTCCCTGGGTCCTCACCTGGGAGCCCGTGTGCCTCTTGCTGAGGCTTCACTGCCCAGCAGCACAGAACGTGGCACGTTGAGGCTCCATGCCTCCCATGTGGGCACAGCTGCTCAGCGCCTCCTTAACCTCACTTCTGTGTACAGCATTTTTCCTGCTTTATCAAGAGCTGCTGTGAAAAACAGAAAACTTCTTACTTGACTTGGAGGCAGACAGTACGTAGGGGACGCTCCTGACACGGGAGGAGAGGCCGGACGGATGGAGCCCATGGTCCTGAGGGTCTGTGGCTCAGAGTCCTGGCCTCTGACCTCCAGAGTCAGCAGAGGCCCCTGGGATCTGGGCGCAGCTGTGCCTCCAGGCTGTGCCCAGCCAGACCTCTCTGTGTCCTCCCTGACGTGGACCCTGTGGCTTGCCTTGGGAGACCTGTGGTCGCTGGTGGGCTGAGCCCCTGCTCTGCGAATGCCAGCCCTGGGTCTGGTGGCCCCCAAGGGTCAGCCAGCCTTGCTTTGGCCTGCACCCTGATGGCTCTGTCCAACTGCTCCGGGGACCACGCTGCCGGGGGCCTGGACATAATTTGGCTCTGGTCCCACCAAAGGCCCACCATTGAGCTTCCCTTCCCGTGTCCTCCCCATCTCCTCCCACGCCCAGAAAAAGCTCCCGGCGCTGCTGCTGGGCCACTCGGCAGACCTGCGGCCCGGCGAGTTCGTGGTGGCCATCGGCAGCCCCTTCGCCCTGCAGAACACGGTGACCACCGGCATCGTCAGCACAGCCCAGCGGGATGGCCGGGAGCTGGGCCTCCGGGACTCAGACATGGACTACATCCAGACGGACGCCATCATCAACGTGAGTCCGCACAGCGGCCTCAAGACTGGTCCCCGGAGCCCCGCCCCGGAGCCCCGCCCCGGAGCCCCGCCCCGGAGCCCCGCCCCGGAGCCCCGCCCCGGAGCCCCGCCCCGGAGCCCCGCCCCGGAGCCCCGCCCCGGAGCCCCGCCCCGGAGCCCCGCCCCGGAGCCCCGCCCCGGAGCCCCGCCCCGGAGCCCCGCCCCGGAGCCCCGCCCCGGAGCCCCGCCCCGGAGCCCCGCCCCGGAGCCCCGCCCCGGAGCCCCGCCCCGGAGCCCCGCCCCGGAGCCCCGCCCCGGAGCCCCGCCCCGGAGCCCCGCCCCGGAGCCCCGCCCCGGAGCCCCGCCCCGGAGCCCCGCCCCGGAGCGCCCTTCTATCTTTCCAATATGTCCACTGGTGGAAAGTTCTTTCTTTACATTAAGTGCAGCTCTGACTCCCGGGACTTCTGCCCGTGGGCACCAGGCTGGACCTCTCAGTCTCAGAGGCCGCAGCCCTGATCCGGGACAGTCCTTCAGAGTCGTAGAGATGCAGCCAAGACCTGAGAAATATCTTTGCCTAAATCACACACCCCGTCAACATCATTGCCATTATTATCGCTGCTACTATTATTATCCTATTGGATGCCACCTCTTACATTCACAAAGCCCTTTGTCCAGACACCCAGCGCCCGCCACCTCTCTGCTTTACCATGGTTCGGAGAAGGCAATGGCACCCCACTCCAGTACTCTTGCCATGGGCGGAGGAGCCTGGTAGGCTGCAGTCCTTGGGGTCTCTAAGAGTTGGACACGACTGAGTGACTTCACTTTCATTTTTCAGTTTTCATGCATTGGGGAAGGAAATGGCAACCCACTCCAGTGTTCTTGCCTGGAGAATCCCAGGGATGGGGGAGCCTGGTGGGCTGCCGTCTATGGGGTCGCACAGAGTCGGACACGACTGAAGCAACTTAGCAGCAGCAAACCCTCTTCTGGGAAGTGTTGGTCTATGAAAGATTTCTCGATGCCAGTGGGATGAGAAACAGTGCCCTGTCCTGCATCCACCAGGGAGGGTGGAGACATGGATGAGAGGCTGGAGGGAGCCCATGAGGTCTGGGCGGACAGTGCCGGCCAGCTCAGACCCCAATGATCAGAGACGGCCGTGCACTTGGCCACTGCGGGCCTCAGCCTTCTTGTCTGTGGAATGGGCACTGAGGCCTATTAAGCTTGTTGTGCTCAGTCGCTTCGGTCGTGTCTGACTCTTTGCGACCCCATGGACTGTAGCCGTCCAGGCTCCTCTATCCATGGAATTTTCCAGGCAAGAATAATGGAGTGGGTTGCCATTTCCTTCTCCATTCAACCCTGTTGGGGGAGGAAATTCAATTACATGTTTCTGGGCCGGGTGGATGTTAGTTTCTAAAGAAAAAGCTTCAGAAGCCGTCCGGGAGGGGAGGTGCAGGGCCCGGCTGATGTGCATTTCCTCCCTGCAGTACGGGAATTCCGGGGGACCGCTGGTGAACCTGGTGAGTGTCCCCTGGGGCAGAAGCCTCGGGTTTTCTGGGGCCCTGTTCACTCTGGGATGGGCGGCACAGCCTCGAGGGGGACTTGGGACCCAGAACATGGCACTCGTGCCTTCACACCCAACAATCTGGGGGCTCCGGAGGAGGATGCGACCCCAAGCATGTGCTGCCCCCAGGGGAGCTGATGCTGTCAGAGGAGCGAGAGAGGTCTCAGAGCAGCAGGACCCAGTGCCTGTGGTGGGCCTGGGGCAGGGGACACGGGTCAGGGGCCGGTCCCCTCATCATCGTGTTGATGGGAGAGGAGCTGGGCTTGCCACGCACCTCTGGGGCTGGTGTCTGGGCTGTGTAAGGATAGACACAGGCGGGGTCCTGCAGGAGCGCTGGGGCAGGGGTGTCTGCCGGGCACCCCTGGGAGGAGCTGCGTCCAGGAGTGGGGTCTCAGGTGACAGATCAGGCCAAGCAGCACCCACCTCCTGGCGGAGGAGGGCAAGACAGGGAGGGAGCCCAGCTCGAAAGGGACAAACAGCGGAGGGTGCTGGGGGCTGCCCTGACCCTACGTCCCCCCACCCTGCTTCTCGAAAGAGGGGATAGAGGGTCCCCCAGTCCTCACCACGTTCCTCTTGGCTCTAGCCCCTCAGAAGGCTGGCTGGGGGCGTCCTCAGTCAGTAGACACAGCTTCTCGGGGGCAGACTGTAGCTTCCCAGGTGAACACTCTGCAGCGATGCAGCTAGGGGTCAGGTGTGGAGGCAAACGGCGGGAGAGGTGGGGGTCCCTGACTCAGACCTGGACCCTGGAGCACCTTTAGGGAGCTTCTCAGGGAGGGCGCTGACGGCCAGGGCCCCCCGTCTGGGAGCCGAGTCGCATGGACACACTGCTCTGCCACTGAGGGCAGTGGCCGCTTGGGCTCTCGGAGTGACCGCCTGCTCTGCTCTCCCGCCCAGGACGGTGAGGTCATTGGCATCAACACGCTCAAGGTCGCAGCCGGCATCTCCTTTGCCATCCCCTCAGACCGCATCACGCGCTTCCTCTCAGAGTTCCAGGACAAGACTGGCAAAGGTACGGAGCCCCCACTTGGGGTCAGGGACGCTGCCCCAGGGCTGAGCTCACGGCCTCCAGCAGGGCCAGGCGATCCCGCCATGCTCTGTGATGGCACCCACTGCCCAGCCCACCCTGATGTCCCAAGACCCCCACCGGGGATACCTCAGCCTCTCTCCCATCCTCTCCTCACCTCATGACGATGACCACCCCCACCCCTCTAGACAGTCCCCTCTGGCTGGGGATCATCCACCTCACCTCCCGCCTCCTAAGGTGGTGGCCCCTAGGTTTCACTCGTCTGAGCCACTCCATAGTTGCCAGACCCAGATAGAACTTCCTTCTATCCCATTAACCCATCTGCCCTCCCACCCACCAGCCCATCCACCTACTCACCAACCCACCCATCCATCCTTCCACCCACCGTCCCACCCACGCACCAACTCATCCATCCATCCACTCATCGCTTCATCTACCTATCTTTCCTTTGTACCTTCTTTTGCTTGCTTTCCTTCCTCCCATCCTTCCCTCTGTTCATTCATGCATCCACCCCACCCCCTGCATCTTTTTATCTATCTAGTTTTTGAGATGATGGTTTTCCTTATTCATCTTTTGATATGGTAAATTTCTTTGGTTGGTTTTATAATATTAAACTATCCTTGCATTCCTGGAATAAACCTCACTTAGTCATGATGTATTACCCTGTTTTATATATTGCTAGGTTTGATTTGCTGAAAGCATTTCAAGACTTTCCACATCTATCTTCATGAGGAATGTGGGTCTAGTTCTCTTTCTGGTTTTGGTGTTGGGATAATGAGTTAAGAAGTGGCTTAGGAAAAACATTTCCCCTGGCTGTCTCTTCTACTCTCCATTTTCTACTGCAGTGCTATTTTACTTCTGACACATCTGGTCAGCAATAAGTGGGGTTTCTCCCTGCCAAGCTGGGTGTCTTACAATTTAACTCAATTCTGGCACTGCCTACCTGGAGATAGCATCAGACCCCACAAGTTAAGGGCTCAGTCCTATGACTGCACCCGGCCCTGCCTTCAGATGCCAATTGCACACTGTGACTATAAATCAGAATTGCCCATGACTCCTTTCTTGGGTTGGATCGTTTGCTAGAGCAGGAAGACTGTTTTCTGAACAGATAACCAGTTTATTGTAAAGGATATGTCTCAGGAACAGCCTGATGAAGAGATTTGTAAGGCAAGGTGTGGGGGAAGGATGCGGAGCCCATGGTCTCTGGGTGCGCCTCCACACAATCGCCAACCCTGAAGCTCTTCAAACCCATCTTTCTGGGATTTTGTGGCGACTGCATGACATAGGCATGGTTGACTAAGCTACTGTGTGTGTGTGTTAGTCCCTCTGTCGTGTTCGACTCTATGTGACCCCATGGACTGTAGCCCATCTACTGTTGACCGTAGCTTCTCTGTCCATGAGGTTCTCCAGGCAAGAATACCAGAGTGGATTGCCATGCCCTCCTCCAGGGGATCTCCTCGACCCAGGGATTGAAGCTGGGTCTCCTGCATTGCAGACGGACTCTACCATCTGAGCCACTAGGGAAGCCTCTGAATAAGTTATTAGCCACTGGCAATTGATTCAACCTCTAGTTCATCTCCTCTCCCCGAAGCAAGGCAGAGAAGGCTGAGGAGAAACGTGCCAATCCTCCAATTATGTGGTCAGTTCCCCTTGCAACCAACCGACACCCTTAGGGGCTTTCCAAAACTTACCTCATTAACATAAAGTCAAATGTGATTGAAAGGAACTTGTTGTGAATAACGAAAAGCCCTGTGAGAGTTAGACCATAAGGAAGGCTGAGCACCAAAAAAAAGGAAGAAGGCTGAGCACCAAAGAATTGATGCTTTCAAACTGTGGTGCTGGAGAAGACCCTTGAGAGTCCGTGGACAGCAAAGAGATCAAACCAGTCCATCCTTAAAGGAAATCAACAATGGAATATTCATTGGAAGGACTGATGCTGAAGCTGAAGCTTCAGTATTTTGGCCACCCGATGCAAAGAGCTGTCACATTGGAAAAGACCCTGATGTTAGGAAAGATTAAGAACAGGAGGAGAAGGGGATGACAGAGGATGAGATGGTTGGATGGCATCATTGACTCAATGAACGTGAGTTTGAGCAAACTCCAGGAGATGGTGAAGGACAGGGAAGCCTAGCGTGCTGCAGTCCATGGGATTGCAAAGAGTTGGACACGACTGAGTGACTGAACAACAATAACAATTTCACCTTTAGAGGTCTGGAACTATTTCAGGAGCTGTGAGAAAAAAATGTCCCTTAGAAATCTGATCACTTTGGGGAAGTACAAAAGTTTTAGGAGCTATGTGTTAGGAACCCTGGATGAAGACCAAAATATGTATACATTTCTTATTATTGGTCACAGTATCACAGAAATACTCACTCATTTTCAGTTTTCTAGAACGGTTTGTGTAGAACTGATATGGTATCTTCCTTAGGCATCCATTAGAATTCTCCTATAAGACCCTCTGGGCTTGAAGTTACTTTGTGGCAAGATTTTTAACTACTTCAATTTCTTTAATAGATGCGGGGCTATAAAAAGTGTTAGTCTCTCAGTCTTGTCTGACTCTTTGCAGTCCTGTGGACTGTAGCCCACCAGGCTCCTCTGTCCATGGCATTCTCCAGGCAAGAATACTGCAGGGGATTGCTGTTCCCTTCTCCAGGGGATCTTCCTGACCCAGGGATGGAATCCAGGTCTCCTGCATCACAGACAGGTTATCTGTTGCTTCTTGAGTGAACTTTTGTAGTCTGAAATTTTCAAGAAATTTGTTCCGTTTACCTCAGTTGTCAAGTTTATTGAGATCTAGTTGTTCATATTAGTTCTCTTATCTTCTTAATACCTATAGAATCTGTAGTGATGTCACCTCTCCCATTCCTGATATTGATCATTTTGTGTCTTTTTTCCTGCTAATTAGTCTGGCTAAAAACGTATCAATTTTATTGATTACAAAAAATCAACTTTTGGTTTTCATTTATTTTCTCCACTTCTTCCATTTTATATTTCTTTGATTTCTATTCTTTATTATTTCTTTTCTTCTGCCTACATTAGATTTCATTTGATCTTCTTTTTCTAGTTTTAAGGAGAAGGCTGATGTCACTGATTCGATATCTTTCTTTTTTTCTGATATTGGTACTTTAGTGCTATTAATTTCCCTCTAAGTACTGCTTTACCTCCATCCTGCGAAGTTTTGTACATTGTATTCAGTTTTATTTTTTCAATTTAAAATGCTTTCTAATTTCTCTTTTGATCTATTCCTTAAAGTTGGGTTATTTAGAAGTATGTATATTTACTTTCTAAGTTATTGTGAATCGTGTAGAGACCTTGTGGTTTAATTCCACTGTGGCCAGGGAGCACAGTTTTGTGATATGACATTTAAAAATGTGCTGAGACTGGTTTAGTGTTTGTTGCTGTTGTTCAGTCGCTCAGTCGTGTCCGGCTCTTTGTGACCCCACGGAATGCAGCACACCAGGCTTCCCTGTCCTTCACCATGTCTAGGGTTAGCCTATGCGAAGGTTGTTGTGGAGTCTAAGACACCTGCTAAGTCACAGGCTGGAGAAGCCGGGGCCACAGAGCTACCACCTTAGCCTTCTGTGTTTGTATTGCTCCAGCCAGGGGCCTGCCACGTTGTTAGAGCTCACTGGGTGTTATCAATTAATATTTGGTTTTTGGAGAGGGTAGGAGAAGGTGACCAGTTCAGATCAGAGCAAGGCGACTTGGGGAGCCTGTGGGATGGAGGCTGGGGCGGGTGGGTCCACTGTCCACTGGGGTCGGGTGGGGGGCCCAGCAAGAGAGCAGATGTCAGAGCTGATGTGGGTGAATGGTGCCCGATGATGAGGGAGGGCCCGAAGCCCCCAGATCAGAACCAGGGCCTTTCCCGGGCCCTCAGGAATAGCCACGTGGGGAGTGGTGCCTCTGGGCTCCTGAGGACACAGGGGCTGGGCTGGCCCCAGGGGCACAGCCCCTGCTGCCTCTGCTCCCTGCCCAGGCCCCTCAGGGAGCACTGAGGCCTCCACAGCGGCTCTAACCGAGTCCCGACGCTCTGTTTCTAGACTGGAAGAAGCGCTTCATCGGCATCCGGATGCGGACCATCACGCCAAGGTGAGTGTCTGAAGGATGCTGGCGCCCGCCGCCCCTCACCCCCACCCTTCTCCTGGGCCCTGGCCCCGGCGGGCCTGGCCACCAGCAGGTGCTCCCATGGACCAGACGCATCAGCCTTCTGAGCCTTTGCTCAGGTCAGTCCCTCGGCCTGGAACACCTTTCCCCCTCAGCCTGATCCAAAGGACTCCGTTCAGGTGCTCCTCCTCCAGGAAGCCTCCTAGATTAGTTTTCCTGGGGCTACCATAACAAATCACCCCAAGTTAGTGGCTTAAAACAACAGAAATCCTTTCTGTCAACAGTTCTGGAAGCCCTCAGTCCAAACTCAAGGGATCAATAGGGCTGCTCTCCCTGGATGCTTCAGGGAAGGGTCTTTCCTTGTGTCTCCCAGCTTCTGGTGGTTCTGGGTGTTTTGGGGGTTGTATTTGCATCACTACAAGCTCTGCCTTTCTCATTGCATGGTGGGCACGTAGCCCCCAGATTAGAGCCAGGATATCTCCCAGACTCTCAAGAGCAGCCACGTGGGGAAAGGTGACTCTGAGCGCCTGGTCACACAGGAGCTGGGCTGGTCCAAGGAGGGTGGCCCCTGCTGCCTTCTCCCTCTTCTTTCTCTGATAAAAACACCACCATTGGATTTCGGGACCACCCTAAGTCAGGCTGCTCTCATCTCGAGGCAAATCAGCCAAGTCGCTATGTCTAAACAAGGTCACATTCTGAGGCCTGAGCAGACTTGAATTCTGGGAAGGGGACACCATTCTCCCTGCCTGGAGGCCAGTTCAAGGGGAGGAGATGTCTCCTCTTCGGTTGCACAGCTGCGCTTCCCTCCCCAGCTTGCACTGGGTCCTCCGATGTGAGAGCTGCCCACCCCCAACCTTGGCCACGAGCTCTTTGTGAGCAAGGGCTGTGTCCTGCTCACCCCCAGGGCCGGGACTATAACAGAGCAGGTGTCTGCAAATTCTGAGGCATGAATTAGGGGAGGGGCTAGGGAAGAGGAGGGACAGGGAAGAAGGAAGGGAGGCCAAAGGGAAGAAAATGCAAAATCCAGGGGTTTGGAGAAGGAAGAGGTCACTGCGCTGGGGAGCTCTGGGGCTAACTCAGCTCATCTGAGGGACCCTCCCAACCACACAGTCCCTAAGATGACATTCCTTCCTGTGTCGGCAACCGTTCCTCTGGGGAGTAAATCTGAAAGCAATTTGGAATCAAAACCAGTGTGCCAATTTACCATCTAAAGGTGTTATTTTTCCCTTCCGTCCAGCCATCCATCCACCCGGCCTTCCGTCCAGCCGTCCGTTACACCATCCTTCCAGCCTTCTGTCTCTCCACGTTCACCCATTGTCTGTTCATCCTCCTTCTGTCTGCCCGTCTATCCGTCACTCTTTCCTTTCCTCCATCCCACCATCTGATCTCCCATCCCTCTTCCTTTCTTTCCCTCCTTACCCCTCCTCCTGCTCAACCTCCCGTCTGTCCGTCACTCTCCCCTCTCCACACTTCGAATCATCCACCCTCACTGAGATTTCTTTCGAGGAGCCCGAGCTGAGTGGGGGTCACAGACAAGAACCAGTGACAACCCAGAGTGGTCAGTGGCAGGCCACCGCAGCGTGGGGGCACAGAGGAAACTCCTCGTCCTGGGTGGAGGAGGGGACGAGGGGGCAGCTTTATACTGAGGAGTGAGCTCAGAGGCCCAGAAGAAGTGCCTTAACGGTGGAACTGTCTTTTCAGTTTGGTGGAGGAGCTAAAGGCCAGTAACCCAGACTTCCCGGCAGTCAGCAGTGGGATTTATGTGCAAGAGGTTGTTCCGAATTCACCTTCTCAGAGGTAGGCTCCGCCCGAGGAAGTAAGGAGGCTGGGCGGGTGGGCTCGGGGCCTGGGCCGGACTTCACTGACCCTACATGACCTTGAGCTTCCTGGCAACGTGGTGTAATGTGAAAATGGCAGGCGGGATCCTGGCCAGTCCTCTAAGCTGGGCTCAGGCTGGAGGCCGAAGGCCGTCCCCTCCTTGGCCCAGAATGTCCTTCCCTTTGGGTCTGGAGAGAGAGTGTAGTGGACGTCCTCACCCTCAAGCTGAGAGCTGCATGCCAGCCTGACTCTCACCAGCCTTGGGGGTCAGCCTGGGTCTTTCCTGGCCAGTTTCCTCATCAGCAAAATGGGTATGATTCTGCCTACTCTTCCTCCCCCACGGGACACTGTCAAGATCAATTAGGGAACAAAGCCTTGCCTTCTCGGAACCTGAGGACAAGGGAAAGGTCGAATGTTGCAGCGTGGTGGGCTGAAGCAGGCCGTGCGGGGGGCGATGGCACGCATGATCCTGTGCCCTGGATCGGCGCTGAACAAGCGCCCGCCTCGCCTCGCCTCATCCCTGGCGTCCGTCTGTGCAGTGGGTGGGCTCCTTTGGATCCTGCTCCTAAAGTGTAGCTTCAGGAGCAAGAAGTGGCCCATGTAGGGTCTGGGACCCCTCTGGGGGGGCGAGTGGAGCCAGGCAGGAGGGTATCCCAGCCCCTTCAACCCAACAGGACCCGTTTTCTCTGTTTTGTGTGCTGGGCTGGAAGACGCAGATCCCTGGAGTCTTCCTGCCCTGAACACAGCACGCGTGCTCAGCCCACAGCCGCCGTGCAGTAAAAATTGTCGAGATACAGATCTGTGATGCCAAAGAGTAATCACCCCCAACTCAGGCTCTCTATTTGGGGGTGCTGGGGCAGCAGGCAGGCGTCAGGGAGAGTGGCCACACGCAGGGTGCCCTGGACAGGGGAGCTTGGTGGCGACGGTGGCTGCGACTGACCCAGGCTGGGTCGTGAGCTGGGCGTTCCAGGTGCGTCCCCTCAGGGGCTCCTCACCGCAGCCTACGAGGTGTGGGCTCTCATCCCATTGCTCAGATGGGAAGAATGAGCCTTGACGCAGCCAGTCGTCTGAGGTCACGCAGCTAGCCCGTGTGGATCTGGGTCCTGTCACCCGCGAACCTGACCTCGGTGCCACTCTGCCTGCCCTCTGGATGGAGCGGAAGGTCACGGCAAGTCAGGTGCAGAAGGGGGCGGCCTCGCTCATTCCAGCCCTGACTGGAAAGTCTTAGTAACTGCAGCAGTGGTGGAATCAATACCCTGGGCCTCGCTGTAATTTGCCACCAGTGTCCCCACCCAGGGCTGCAGCGGCGGGCACAGGCTCATGGAGCCGCGCCCTCGGCCCAGGTGGGGAGGCCACAGCCAGAACATGACTCCATTCCCCCTGCTGTACAGAAAAGTCAACCAACAAAGCGTTAGCCAGTGGTTGGACAGTGGCCTCTGCCCGGGGTGAGAGCCTGGCGGTCAGGACCCTGTTCTCACCTGTAGAAATGACTTCCCTTAAACCTGCGGCTGTTAGAGGCACCCAGGCCCCGGCCTCTCAGGGATGAGCTGTGACCGCCTCTCTCTCCCGTTGGCAGGGGGGGCATCCAGGATGGAGACATCATCGTCAAGGTCAATGGGCGGCCCCTGGCCGACTCGAGCGAGCTGCAGGAGGCCGTGCTGACCGAGTCCCCCCTGCTGCTGGAGGTGCGGCGCGGCAATGAGGACCTGCTCTTCAGCATCGCGCCCGAGGTGGTCCTGTGAAGGTGGGGCCGTCTCCCCCAGCCCCGCCCGTCGCCAAGGACCGGGGCCCATGGGCCGGCTCCCTCCAGAGCCGCTGCCCCCGCGGGATCAGGACGAAGGACCCGGGTCGGTCCTCAGCACAGCCAGCGGACTCTTCCCGGCATCCAGGACCGGAGCCACAGGCTGGCTGGGCTTCACCGGGGGCCCGCATCTCAGCCGCGTCACAGTGCCCCCACGCCAGCCCCAAATGCTCCGGGGGGCCCCCACATTCCCAGATCTAGAAGACTCTCGTATTCCCCCCAAAGCCCCTCCTCTCTCCCACCTTCCTGCCTTTGCACCCATCCGTAGGGTACTTCTCTGTAAACGCCTGCCGTTCCTTCCCCACCCGCACCTCCCCAGCTCTCGCTGATCAGGTCTCAGGCCCCCAGCCTCCTCCTCTCCCTGGGGTGCCCCTCTGCCCCCCACAGCACAGCGCCCATCACCTTAAATGACCAGGGCTGTCTGCCTGGCTCACCTGCCCCCACTGAGGAGTCCAGTGTGGTGGGTCTGGCCGGAAGCTGGCACTGTGAAGCATCCCCTGATGACCTAGCCGAGCCCTAGGGCTTGGCGACCAGCCCCGGCCTCCCAGGTGGGAGAGAAGCAAGCAGAGAGAGAGCAGAGGGTGTCTCCCACCCCCACCTCCCGGGAGGCTGGCCTGTCCTCCCGGAGAAGACCCTGGGGTGGGGTGGGGACTGCGGGGAAGCTGGGACCCGCGGGCAAGGGGAGGCGAGGACTGAGCCGCTGGCCTCCCCAGCTGTTCTGCGGGTAGCGGGGACTCATGGCATCCCCAGGAGCTCAGGTGGCCCCCTCTCGGTGGGGAGCCTGTTTCCAGGTGACTCCGTGAGCTCCCCAGTGCAGTCTGGTCCCCGAGTTGCTTGTACTGTATGTTTCTCTACTGTATGGAAATTAAAGTTTACAAGCACGTGGTTCTGGGCCAGCAAGGGCGCATCTGGGGCCCCCTGCCTGCTGCTGCACGGTTCCTCCTGACCCAGAGCCTACCCGTCCATCAGCAGGCACAGAGATGGCGGCGGGGTCCACCGCCCAGAGCAGCGCCTGAGCATCGCCATGCCCCAGCCGCCCCACCCTCAGCCCCAGGCTCCCCACTTTGACTCCTGGCCCCTGGTCCCCAGCAAGATGCCTCCCTCCCCATTGCAGGAGCCTCTCCCCCGACACAGGAGGGTCCTGAGACCACCTACCTCCTGGCAGTGGGCTCCTGGCCGCTTGGAGAGGTGTCTGGCTGGCAACGGCGAGCCACCGAGCGTGTAGTGCGTGCCCGGTCAGGCCGTGGGGTGAAGTCTCCCTCTGTCATCTTCACTCCAGACCACCCAGCAAGGGCGCTCGTGGCAGAACCGGGGAGGGCGGGGCAAAGCCAGCTGCCCAGGACCCCAGCGGGGGCTGCCGGCAGGGACCGAGAGCTGTGAAGTCGCCCAGAGCCCGCCCCCAGGGTCGCGTGAGTGGAAGGCTGAGGGGCGCTGATCCGGGCTGAGAAGGAGAGCCCAGCCCGGAGTTCTGGACCACCGTCCTGGAAAGATGGAGCCCCCTTTGGTCCAAACCTCTCAGAGCAGCAGGGCCTGCCCCCAGCCGGCCTCTGTGTGACCACAGCCAGCTTGTCACTCAGGGCTGGGGGGGAACTACAGACTTCACGCTTTCCCAGCTCCGAAAGCCTGAGATTCGACAGGTCCAAACTTAAATGACCTGCCAAGGGGGCTAATTTTAGGAGCTAGCCTCGGATGGCCACGGTGGTGGCTGGAATCCCGCTCAGTACCTGGAGGGACTCATGGGAGATGGGCCCGGAGGGCGGGGGGCTGGAAGGGCTGAGTGGGGCTGATGTGGCCACAGGCCGGCTGGACAAATGGGGTGGGAGGTGGATAGGGAATCAGACTGAAGAGCTCTCAGCACCCACAGCCATGAAAGAACCCGAGACCGTCTGGTGATGCCGTGACCCCATTCACCATCCTAGTTTTGCGGTCCCGGGGTCAGATGATCACAGAACTGAGCACACTCCCCACCCCCAGGCCATGTCCAGGGCCTGCTGTGGAAGGAGGGGGCCGGCACAGAGGCCACCCTGCAAGAAGCCTCCCAGCCCCACCATGCAGTGGTCCCTGCCACCCACCGGCCAGCCTACCCCCTTGCCCTGTCCACCCTGAGCCGACTCCTATCACAGCCTGCCCTGCGGCCAGCGTTCTCCGAAACGGAGCCTGGCCCAGCCCCTACTGTGGGACCTCGCAGCCAGCCCCCATACCCCTCGCCCACCCAGGATGGACCAGACCATCCTCACAGAGCAGGCCTGTGCCATCGCACCCCCCCTGCCCCTTCCCCCGCCCACTGCCCAATCTGGAGCAGTCGTGATGCCCAGGGTCGGTCCACTTGCTGAGGTCTCTGCTCTCACCGGCCCCAGGCGGCCCCCTGCTTTGCGCATCCACAATGGTGCACAGAGGTTGGTCCTTGTTCTCCATCTCTGGCCCCCTGTCGGTGTGCCCAGCGGCCACGTGGTCCTCACTGGGGATAGGGAGCCCAGGGAGCAAGGGCAGCTGTCCAGGTCAAGGCCGCTGGTCTGGGGGCCTGGGCTTGGGTGGAAATTGAGCTGGAAGTAGGGCACTAAGAGCGGAGCCTTGGACTTGAGCGGGGCCAGGCGTCTGACAGGGCTCTGGGGCCCACAATCAAGGGGGTCAGTTCAATTCCTGGTGAGAGCTGCTTCCTGGCCTGGCAGAGGCTGCTGATGGCCCTATGCCCAGGAGGCAGGGGTAGGGGTGGGGAGCTGGCAGGAGAGGACTGGAGTCCTTCCTACATGGGTGGCAAGCCCACCGTGAAGTTATCCACCTTGTCTAACCCTGCTCGCTCCCCCAAGGCCTCGCCTCCACTTCCTATGACGCTGAGGGTAGGGAGGGCTTCCGCTTGTGAAATTGGGGTACACGATCCAGTCCTTAGCGCAGCGGCGCAGGTGTGGGGAGGAATGGAGCGGGGAAGGAGAGAAGCAGACAGGCCTGCGGGTGTTGTGCTGGAGGGATTGGGGTGACGCCGCCGGCTGAGCCCCTCTGTAGAGCTGTGCAGGTGGAGAGCTGGTGGCAGTGGTGGTCCCACCTGCCCTCCTTGCAGGGGTGGAGTTAGTGTCTCCTGGGCCCAGAGGGGACCCCTAGGCTCCAGAGGGAGCCCTGAGCCCAGAACTGTCCCTTGCAGTTGTAGGCGTCCTCAGAGGTGAGGGTGCAGGGGGGACATGGCCAGCCGCTCCCGCCTGAGACTTGGAGAGACAGACAGCAGGGTGCCCAGCACCTGCCCAGAGGTCCAGCGGCGTCAAGTACTTGCAAGTGCCCAGGATGGGTCACCGGCGCCCTCCGGGCATTTTCCAGAACCATCTTCCCCTGAGGTGTGGCGCTGGGGTGCCCCAGGCTCCCTGACATGGCCTCTGCGGGTGTCGATGATGACCAGCCCATCAGCATCGCCTCCCCCTTCCACCACCACCCGGAAACCCTCGTGTTTGGAGAAGAGTCATGACTGTGGCCCCAAAGGGGCGGTGCTGAGGCCCATCTGACCCCAAAGCCGCTTTGCTGCAGAAAGTGTCAAATTAAATGTCGCACAGGGGGGCTTCCCTGGCGGTCCAGTGGTTAGGAATTGGCACTTTCACTTAGGGGGCAAGAGGCCAGTCCCTGGTCAGGGAACTAAGGTCTGCAAGCCCTGTGTGTAGTCCAAAAAAAAAAAGAAAAAAAAAAAAATCACAAAGGAGGTTCCTTACTCACAGTCTGGCCCCAGAGTGCTCAAAATATCACTTCATATCCAGTCACTTCCTGCACCAGGCCCTGGGGGACAGGGATACCCGGCCCTCCGCGACCTCAGGCCATCTGTGTGTGAAATGGGAGGTGGGATGCGAGGGTCTCAGCTCAGGCCCAGGCTGGGGTCTCAGCTCAGCCCTTTGCTGCCTGTCTGCGGGCGCCCTTGACTTTGTGCTTCAGCCTTCGGGGAGGCCCATGGATACCACCTCTGGGGCGGAGGGACCCCTTGCCTGAGGCTGGGGGCGGCCCGCTCACCTGCCCCTGGGCTGGCTCTGCAGCAGCAGGCTCTGTGGGGGTCAAGGCCTCCGACCCCCACTTGCCACTCAGCTCCGACCACCCCCAGCCAGGCAGATCTGGCCTCTCCACAGCTGTTTCAGCGGCTCCTGGTGAAAAACAACTTTGTCAGAGCCCGCCAGCTGCCGCCTGAGCCATTGTGCAACCCTCAGGCTCCTGACGCAAGCCCTCCACCCCCCTGCTCTGCGTCCTGGGAGCTACAAACAGGGTTCTGAGACAGTCAGAAGCACCCGCCCCCACTTCTGGCTTTGGGATTTCCACCCCCCTCCAAAACACCTGGATCTCTAGATGGACGGGGCTGGAAGGCGTCATCACAGCTTCCCTGGTTCGAACAACCCATTGCACAGAGGCCAAAACTGAGGCCCGGAGGGGAGAAGGACATGGGGTCACGCGTGAGCCAGGGACTGGCTCCTGCAGGGCACAGGGCTGAGCCAGAGCAGACAGCTGTGGCCGCAGCTGCAGCCGGACTAGCATCCATCTGTCCGAGTGTGTTGGGCCTGGGCCGGGAGCTCCAGGATCCGGCATTCCGGGGGTGGATGGCTGTTGTTCCTGTGAGCTATGGACCTGCAGGGCATCCTCCTCCCCTCCCCCTCTGGGATTAGTGAATCCAGGGCACAGTGACCAAAGATGGACGTTCTGGAATGGGTCAGATGCAAGGGAAACAGCAGGGGGTCTGGCACGGCTGCCCCAGCCTGGAGCAGCGGCGCCTGGGGGGACGGCTGGGGCCCGCCTGCCACACTGCCCAGCTCTGAGTCCCGCCTCCTGTCCACACTGCCCCTCCCCCCACAGGCTTGGATGCTCGTCTCCTTTCTTGCTGCCCCCGTGGCTGCCCTGACATCGGTCCACAATTCTCAAGTCTTTCGGGGTCTGGCTCTGCTCTCATCTATGCTTTCCCCGCCTCTGTGGAAGCTGCCCTACTCCCGGGACGTTGTCCAGGCTGCTCTGTGTCTGCTTCTTTCTACTGACCATCTTCTCCGTGATGGGCTGAGAAGTGGTCTCCAAAGTGTCCACATCATAGCCCCAGGGAACCTGTCATGTCAGCTCCCCTGGCCCAAAGGAGCTTGCAGGTGTGATCCGATGTAAGATCCTGGATTCTCCGGGGCCGGGGCACGTGACCACAGGGTCCTTAGAGAAAGAGGCAGGAGGGTCAGACAATGGACATGAGGTCGGGGTGACTTGGGGAAGGGGCTGAAGACTGTGGGTGCCTCTGGAAGCTGAAAATGAGGTCTCCCCTGGAGACCCCCAGCAGAACTCGCCCCACCCACACCTGGACTTCAGCGGTGACCCTGACCCTGAGCACCGTGACAGTCAGTGGCTTTGTTCAGTCAGCGTACTTGTGATCCCTGAGGGCAGGAACCCCAAACCATCCTGGAAGCCCATCCACCTCTCCTGCATCCCGCCTGTCCATTGATCAGCTCCACGCCTACCGCTTCCTACCCCGGAAGGCCGGCTCCAGGATCAGGTGAACCGTGAACGTCTCTGAAGTTCAGTGCCCACAGCAGAGCAGGTGCTTGGGGAGAACCCTCCTGGGCCCACGCTTGCCGCATCACTGCAGACCAGACCCCCAGTTCCACACCAAGGAAGACTAGGTGCCAGGGGCGGCACCTGGGGAGGGGAGGGCACCGCCTTCCTCTTTGCCGCACATTTCTCTGAACCCCAGGAGCAAGCACCGCTCCCCCCACCGCAGGCGTCGTTGCACAGGGAGAAGGCCACGTGCTGTCCCTTTATCACCAAGCCAGGCCCGATACCCGCCGCAGCCTCCAGGGACACCCCCTGGCCAGGCGAGCCTCCAGGGGGAACGGACCCTTCTCCTCACCCCCGCCAGCCCCAGCCTCTGCCCCGTTCCCTCCCCCCGCTTCAAAGGAGACCCCCACTCTGGGCCCTCACCCACTGATTGCCCAAGTCCTCTCAGACGTCCTGACCCCCTGTACCCCTGGGCTCTCCAAGCCCGGGCAAACACAGCCAGGAGGTACAGAACGTGCCCACTGCATGCGTGACCTTGCACACAGCACACATGTGAATACACACATGGGCACGTGTGTGTGCACACATAGCACACATGACTGCACACAGCACACACGTGAATACACAGGTGTGTTTGCACACACAGCACACATGACTGTGCATACACACATGAATACACACACAACCACATATATGAGCACACACAGCACACACTCCCTGCACACGTTACTATGCACATGGCACACAGGTGAATACACACACGTGTGTGTGCACACACAGCCACATGACTATGCACACAGCACACAGGTGAATACACACGTGTGTGCGCGCACACAGCACACATGACTATGCGCACAGTGCACACGTGAGTACACACATGTGTGTGCGCGCGCACAGCCCACCCTTCTCCCCGTCGCCCTGCCCGCCGGCGTGCCGTGCTGCTATACACAACTCCTTTCATACCACACGTCATCGTATGCCCACCTTTCTTGGATTCAATGTCGTCTTCCTTTATCATTTCTTTTTCATTTTCTTTGAAATGTTTCCTCAAGTGAATGTTTTCTGAAAGAAGCACAAGGTGTGAAAGGAGAGCTGACATGCTTGAAATGTTTTAATTTTTTCAAAAATTTTTTCCCCGTGAAGTGTGACACAGACAGGAAAGGGCCCACGCCCACGGTGGAGTGTACCATCCGAAGACAAAGCCACACCACCCTCCCACGGCCGAGTCAAGAGCAGAACCCCGCCAGCCCCAGACCGCCTGCAGCCCCCTGCTTGATGCCCCCTCCTCCCCTCACGTTGTGGCCACTGTTTCCACCCCTTGCTTTAAAGTCTTACCTCCTCCGTCTGCGTCACTCAGCGCGAGGTGAGTTTTGCCTGCACCTTTCACTATTCAAATGGGATCCCACCACGTGTCCCCACTGGTGTCTTCAGCGGAATATTGTGTTGTGAGTTTCCTCCACAGTAGCTACCGATGCTCATCGTTGTAGAGTGTCTGGTCCATGAGTTCCGGCCTCCTGGTGATGGACACCCAGGCTGCTCACAGCTCAGAGGCGTGCCCACCCCCGGCCCCAGGCCACGCAGCCCTGAGCATCTGTGTGAGTGTGTGTCTCTGATGACCTGGCATTCGTTTCTGTTGGGTGCATTTCTAGGAGTAAAAACTTCAAGGTCTTTGGGTGCATAGATATCCCCTCTGGGTAGAAATACAAGCTTTTCAAAGTGGTTTTACTAACTTGCGCTCCCCTACCGTGTGTACGAGGGTTCCTGCTGCTTCACACCCTCAGAGGCGCTTGATGTGGTCAGCTTTGAATGGGAGGTATTCTGTGGCCACGGAGCCATGGCTGTGGGTTTCCGCCTGTGACTTCGAGAGTCCTGGGAGGCAGGGCAGCTCTGCCAGCATGGCTGGTCGATTAGAGTCCTCTCTGGTGCAGGGCCTGTCTCTTCCTGCCTGGTAGTCTCTAGAATGGCCTTTTCCTCATCGCTTGGTGGTTCCTTTACGCCCCTTAGAAACGAGCTCGTTTGTCTTTTTTGTGCTGAAAATACCTTCCCCGTCTCTGTAGTTTGCATTTCCACTCTTGAAATGGTGTGCTTTGATAAAGAGAAGGCTTTGTTTTAATAGCCCAATTTACCCATCTTTTCCTTCCTAGCTACTGGCACTTATTGTCTCTGTGCCTATTTATTTATTGGCTTCACTAGGTCTTTGGAAGAAAAGTTATGACCAACCTAGACAGCATATTAAAAAGCAGAGACATTATTTTTCCAACAAAGGTCCGTCTAGTCGAGGCTATGGTTTTTCCAGTAGTCATGTATGGAGGTAAGTGTTGGACAATAAAGAAAGCTGAGCGCAGAAGAACTGATGCTTTTGAACTGTGGTGTTGGAGAAGACACTGGAGAGTCCCTTGGACTGCAAGGAGATCCAACCAGTCCATCGTAAAGGAAGTCAGTCCCGGGTGTTCATTGGAAGGACTGATGTTGAAGCTGAAACTCCAATACTTTGGCCACCTGATGCGAAGAGCTGACTCATTTGAAATAGATCCTGATGCTGGGAAAGATTGAAGGCGGGAGAAGGGGACGACAGAGGATGAGAAGGTTGGATGGCATCACCAACTCAGTGGACATGAGTTTGAGTAAACTCTAGGAGTTGGTGATGGACTGGGAAGCCTGGCGTGCTGCAGTCCATGGGGTTGCAGAGTCGAACACGACTGAGCGACTGAACTGAACTGACATCTACTTGGCTACATGCAGGTTTTTCCCAGTTGCAGCGAGCAGGGGCTGCCCTTGGTTGTGGTCCACGACTTCCCACGGCGTTGACGTCTCCTGTTGCAGGGCACAGGCTCCAGGCACACGGGCTCAGCAGTCGTGGCACTCGGGCTTAGTTGGCCCACCGCATGTGGGATCTTCCCCTAGCTAGTACTTTTTAATGCCTGATTTAGAAAGAATCTTCCTACCTTGGGATCTCTACCTTCCTGAAGTTTATTATCTTACATTTAAATGCATAACCCAGCTGGAACTGCCTTTCGTGTGTGATGCAAAGGAGGGGTCAAGTCAAGTTGACTTTTTCCATCTGGACATCTGGAGATATCACCGTCCCATAAAAGGCAATTCTTTCCCCATTGTCAGAACGCAGGCTCCCATATGTGCACACTATAGGGTCAAGCATACCCAAGTGGAAGCGTTTACACACATGGGGTCTGAGGCTGGGTCCCCCAGGGGCTGAGCCTGAGCCCCGGATTTAGGTGCAGGTGACCCCCGGGAGCACTGCAGGGAGTGCGGACTTGAGACAGGTCAGGACAGGAAAAAGCCAAGAAGCTGGTGATTTCGGGGGCACCTGGGGTGCGATCCTACTGGGGGAGGAGGGGGAAGGGGAAGGAGGAGGGGGAGGCTCCTGTCTGAGCCTCCGTTTTCTCGTCTGTGAAATAGGATCGTTATGTCCGTCTCATGAGGTGGTTATGTGGCTTGAGAGAGGCTGCAGGTGGAGCAGCAGCCAGCCCACAGTGGGATGCAGTAACTAGGGGCCATCATGATTGTGTGTTCCTGAGATGGTCCAAACTCCCTGTTTCCACCTCCAACGGCTTTCTAACTCTGGGAAGCCGTGATGATGGTAAACGACCCTGAGCACACTCCCTTTAGTGAGGAGGACCCGCTCTCTCGCCGAGGTCTGCCTGTTCCCACACGCCTGGCCCCAAGATCGGCCTCAGGAAGACGTCGCCTCTCTGTGAGGCTAACCGTAGCACGTTTCTACGAGCATTTTTATACTGTATTTGGGTAGGAAGCATCGATGTGTCCGGGTCATCCAAGGGCTGGGCCACGGTCTGGCTGCGTTGCTTCAGGCGAAGCCTCCGCCAGCAGCTCAGCTTATCCGCAGATAGAGCCATTTTCTATTTTGGTGTCACAGAGAAGGCTCTGTGGACGGGGTCCAACTTGGCCACTGTCTTGACAATGTGTTTGCATTTAGAGCTGGATTGGGTCTAAAAATAGGTCTGGGAGAGATGGCTGCTGAGGCCGGAGTTCTGCACGGCCCGAGACAGGCCTGGGGGCTCGGGAGGGAGAATGTGAGGGGAGCGCTTACAAGACCCTGCCTGCTGGTCTCCCCTGGCACCATCTGAGCACGCCTCTCCATCTTCCCAGGGCCGAGAGCCGCCTCCTCCAGGAAGCTTTCCTGGCCCGTCAGCTGGGGTGGCCTCCTTTCTTCACCCTCTGTGATCAGCTTACCGTCTTCCCCACAAGAATGTGGGCTCCACAGCGGCAGGGCCGAGTCTGTCTGCTTCTTCTTTCCCTTCCTAGCACTTGGTCTAGGTGTTCAGTGAAAGCTTCGGGCCGAGCCCACGTGAGTGTTCATCTTGTTTCTGCGTCTCCAGCTCTGTGACCTCAGGCCAAGGCTCTCCCATTCTGGGTCTCATTGTCTGCACCTGGGAGGCAGAGAGCATTTCCTCCTCGAAGGGCTTGTTGTGAGGTTCAGACTCTCCAGGCGCAGCCTTCCACGCTGCCCTTGGACTTTTTCAGGCCTACATGAGCCGCTCTTTCACTTGGAGCAAGGAGGACAGAGGACCCATGATGGAAATATAATAATGTACGTTTAGGGAAGGTTCCTGAGATAAATGAGATAAATCAAGTAAAATTAAAACCCTGCCTAAGACCGAGTAGGTGTCCCCCAGATGTTAGGAGCCATCATCAACATAACCCCCACCGTCACCATGGCCTGGTGGGGGTGTGCTCCACAGGCTCCCAGGGACCCCACTGGGACGGAGCCCCGAGCCCGCAGCCATGATGCTTGATGTACCCTCCTTCTCCCACTCCATGCCAAGGCTTGATCCCTCTCACCAGGCTCCTCCACAAGGAGAAAGACTTCAGTGACCCAAGACACGCTGGTCACATGCATTAGGACTCCAGGCAAAGGAGCAAGCTCTGTGGACCTGGGAAACCAGGGCGGGCTTCCTGGAGGAGGTGGCACCGGAGAAAGGCCTTACAGGCTGAGCAGAGTCAGAGGAGCCAGCCCCTGACAGACTTTGGGCCTCCTTGGGGCCTCTCCACTGCGGGCTCTGGGGCGGGGGATTTAATCGTGAGGAGCTGCAGTTGGCCTTTTCGACAGGATCTGCTCCATCATCCATTTTAAAAGAAAGGACCCCAGCTGGAGAAGTAATCCCCTCTTGGCCCATCCAGAGCATCGAAAATGGATGCCTCCCAGGTGTTCCATCTCCGCAGATATAAAATGCAGGGAGGCCCAGACCCCAGGCCGGCCTGTGGGAGTCTCCCCAGCAAAGCCCTCGGACGGGGCGGGATAGGGCGGGGCCCCAGGCACTGGGAAGGAGACTTATGACAGCCGCCCCGTGATGCTCCTGGGTGCCGTCCAGCCCACTCCAAAAGGCTCTGCTGCTTAACTCATCTGCCCGGCCCCTCTCTGCATACTCTTCTTTCTGCATTTATTTCTTTGAAATATTTCTTCAGTAAGTCAGAAGGCGGAAAACAAATATCTCATATTAACTCATAGACACAGAATCTAGAAGACTGGTCCTGATGAAGCTGCTTGCAGGACAGGGAGAGAGAGGAGACAGAGGCGGCGGAGGCCAGACCTGTGGCACAGAGGACGAGGAGAGGGCGGGGCAGACTGAGAGCGAAGCACCGGAGCGCGAACACCGCCGTGTGTAAAGCAGAGCGCCAGCGGGGAGCTGCTGCGTGACACGGGGAGCCCAGCCCGCTGCTCCGCGACGACCCAGAGCGCTGGCAGCGGGTGGCAGGTGGGAAGGCTGACGCACTCTGTTGCACAGCAGAAGTCAGCACAATTTAAAGCAATTATCCTCCAATTAAATACGTATATATACATACATACAAAACTTCAATGCTCTTTTCTCATGTTAAGAGTAGTACACGCTCACTCTTGTAAACCCAGAAAAACACAAGAAAAAGAAACTAAAATCAGTCGTACAATTATGACTGCTTCGCATTGTTCTACGGCAGAAGCCAACACAACACTGTAAAAATTAAAACAAAAAACCTTTTTTAAAACCACTTTTAATGTCAGGATGCAGCGGCAATACCAGCCGGCGTTTGCGTGTCTTTCCAAGTCTGATTAACGTCCACACACACACGAGAAAACAGATTGAGATTTTGTTTAGGCTGCCTTGAATCTATAGATCAAGTTGGGGAACTGACATCTGGGCATTATTGAGGCTTCTCTTCCATGAACATGGATTATAGCTCTCTTTCTTCTCTGATGTTCAACTTTCTTCTAAACCTTGTTGCACTGAGATCACACTGTAGGTTAAGGTCAGCCCTGCCCTCCCACTTCACATTATTTAGTGTTGGGCCTTCTCCAAGCACAGATGCTAATTCTCGCCTTATTTTCTGACACGAGGAGACACAGTAGCGCCCCCGTCATCCCCTATGATCACGCCTCTTAGGTTAAAAATGGCAGCTCTAGCTTGTTTCCAGGCTTGTTTTGAGCTAAAAAATAGTAATGAAGCTGGAATCAAGATCACCGGGAGAAATAACAACCTCAGATATGCAGACAATACCACTCTAACAGCTGAAAGTAAAGAGCCTCTTGATGAAGGTGAAAGAGGAGAGTGAAAAAGCTGGCTTAAAACTCAACATTCATAAAAATGAAGATCATGGCATCCAGTCCCATCACTTCATGGCAAAGAGTCAGGGAAACAATGGAAACAGTGACAGACTTTATTTTCTTGGGCTCTAAAATCACTGTGGATAGTGATCGCAGCCATGAAATTAAAAGACACTTGCTCGGAAGAAAAGCTATGACAAACCTAGACAGCATATTAAAAGGCGCAGATATCACTTTGTTGACAAAGGTCTGTCTAGTCAAAGCTATGGTTTTTCCAGTAGTCATGCACGGATGTGAGAGCTGGTCCATAAAGAAGACTAAGCACCAAGGAATTGATGCTTTCAAGCTGTGGTACTAGAGAAGACTCTTGAGAGTCCCTTGGAGAGCAAGGAGATCCAACCAGTCCATCCTAAAGGAAATCAGTCCTGAATATTTGTTGGAATGACTGATGCTGAAGCTCCAATACTTTGGCCACCTGATGGGAAGAGCCGACTCAATGGAAAAGATCCTGATGCTGGGAAAGATTGAAGGCACGAGCAGAAGGGGACGACAGAGGAGAAGATGGCTGGATGGCATCACCGATGCAATGGACATGAATTTGAGCAAACTGTGGGAGGTAGTGAAGGACAGGGAAGCCTGGTGTGCTGCAGTCCATGGGGTCGCAAGAGTTGGACGCGACTGAGCGACTGAATAACAGCAGCCGTGAAGAAACGCCTCTGTTCACTAACACTTGGAAGCAGTTCAGAAAAAAGCTCAGGAAACAGCTCACGCGTGCTCAGTCAGCTGCCCTCTCACTCTGCAAGCGGCACCCCCCACCCCCATGTCCATGCTGAGACCTGGTGTGCGCAGGCCCAGGGCCCTCAGAGAGCAGGAATGTCCTAAGAGCGCGCGGTCAGGACCGGAGCCCCATCCACCAGCCTGCAGCCGGGACTCGCCTCCTCCTGGGCCTAGACCCTTCTGCTTCCTAAGTGCCCCAGACTGAGTCCCTGGGGGCTCTTGGAGACTCTACACACCTCAGACACCCTCAGAGCTCGTTGTTAATGAAGTGATGAAGACCCAGGACCCTTACCCCACGTCCCTCACCCTAGTTCTCTGTGCTTGCTTTGTTAGGGAACCTTTTCCTGGCTGTCGTGTATGTGCACAGCAGCTCTCATCCCCAGGGCACAGCTCGTGGCTTTTCACAGGCTGACCGTGCCGTGCACTCAGACCAGCTCAGAGAGAGAGGGGACAGTGCCAGGAATGCCCGCGGGCACGTCTGGTCCAGAGGCTCGTGCCTGGGACAGGGCTGCCCCCAGGGCACGTCCTGGCGGTGAGTGCAGACACTTGACTGTCACCGCTGAGAGGGTGCTGTTGGCATCCGGGCAGGGATGCAGTTCAACACCCATCTCTGCACAGGTTGGCCCCCAAATGGAGGGCTACCCAGCCCCCAGTGACCGCAGTGCTGGGGCTGGGAAACCCCGCTCCGGTCTATCCTAATTTCTAACTGGATAGACTGGTTCTGGTTGGTGTTAGTAGCTAAGCCAGGCAAGAATACTGGAGCAGGTTGCCATTCCCTTCTTCAGGGGATCTTCCCGACCCGGGGATCTTCCCTACCCAGGGATCAAACTCAGGTCTCCGGCATTGCAGGAGGATGATTTACTGATCCAACGACCAACCCGGGCTCAATTGGGTCTTCCTGGAGTCGGGTCACCATTCCCCTCTGTCCCTTCTGTCCTCCCCAGTCACTGAGCCCAGACTCTGATCACACCCTGCCTGAGCGGGGGTCCCGCCTCCCCAGCCCAGACTCGGAGTGGTGCCTGACTCAGAGGTCAGGGACAGGTGACTGAAGGCATGGTGGCTGTTGAGAGAACGCTCACCAGGGTCCCACCTTTGACAGGGCCCTGGCACCAGGCAGGCCCCCAAGTCAGGTTCTAGAGGAGAGGAGAGACACCCTGCCCCAGGCCTCTGCAAGGAACAGGACACCCCAGCGGAGGAGAGGTGGTGGAGAAACCCCAGCAGGGACTCTCCCTTGCTGGGCACCCCAGACATGGACCCAGGAGGCCTGCGCCCCCAAAACCCCTAGCACTGAGCCCAACCAGGAAACAGGAGGACAGCAGCTGGGGAGCAAGCAGCCGGAGGGAGGGAGGGGTGGGAGGTGGGCCAGTCTGGGAGGAGGCCGGAACTGGGCAGACTGGGAGAAAGCGGAAGGCAGTGACCCCTCAGGGAAGCTGGAGGCCAGACAACAGCCCTGGGGGAAGGTGCTGCGAACAGGGGCCAGGCAGGCACACAGGGTCTGGGGGAGGGAAGGGAACCTGGAGCCTCTCTGAGCCCAGGTGCAGCTAGCTGATCAGCAGGACCCCCTGGCTGGGTCCCTGGCATCAGGTAACCCCGCCCACCGCCATCCACACTGCTGGTAGGTTGGAGGCTGCCTGGCAGCCCAGGCCAGGTGGCTCTGTCCTCTCCAAGCCCCATGGCCCTTGGGGTACCCAGCGGTTGAACTGGCATCAGGCTGCACCTATGATGCCCAGATTGGATTCCTGGGCTTGCACGCCCCACCCTCCTGGAGCAGGCACCTGGGTAACCTGTGCCCTGGGCACCCACCCTAGACCAGCCCCACGTGAGCCTCTGGGCACAGGGACCCGTAGGTAGGCATGTGGGGCGCCCTGGGCAGGGCCTCACCCATCGCCCACCTCCCGAGCACCAGGCCCAGCAGGACGGGGCCCTGACAGAGCTGGCACGTGAGGGAGTCAGGTGGTGGGGACACCTGGGAGCTTCCAGGGCGTCGGTGTCTCCCCCGACGCCAGAGGGAGCGGATGGGCTGCGACTGTGGGTGGGGGTGGGGGGAGGGGGTGGTCCCAGGCCCCATCCCCATCAGCCAGGGAGGCCGAACGGAACGGCAGCTGTTTCTCACAGCCTGAAGGCAGCATGTTTGAAGAGACCACATTCGTCTTCAAACCAGGAAGAAATAAATCGCATTCAACCAAAAACTAAAATATGAGAATGTTTTTAGCAGCGCAGCCCTCCAGGGAGAATCGCCCCAAGAACCAGAGATCAGACTCTCCAGAGTGAGACTGGACCATCTCTGCAGCATCGACTCCAGGAGTCGGACACCTCGTCCTGCCCATGAACTCTGTTCATTATCATTATTATTTTGGCTGTGCCATGCAGCATGCGGGATTGAAGCTGAGCCCCCTGCAGTGGAAGCGTGGAGCCCTGACCACCGGACCTCCAGTGAAGCTCCCCATCCTCACGTTCTAGGCAGGTCCTTGTTGCCCAAACCATGCCTCCAGCCCCACCCTCACCCCCTGCCTGGCAGTGTCCAGACAAGGAAATCGAGGTGCCCGGAGCAGGGCTGGAGGAGGTGGCACTCTCAGGCTGACACCTGAGAGAGAGCGGGGCTCCCTCAGATGTCGCCCTGGACCCTCTCCCTCCTCGCCCCGACCCCACCCTGGCGCAGGCCTCGACCCTGGACTTCTAGACCGCAGAAGACAGTGACCTGTCCCCTCCTGATGGCGGGAAAGGTCCTGGCAGGCTCCACACTCAGCCTGAGGCTTGCGGGTGGTGTTTCAGGAGGTGGTTGGGCCTCCCGTCATCGCCAGGCAGAGAGAGGTGCAGCCTGACTCCTCCACCCACAGCCCTGAGACCCTGAATAAGTCCGTTTACTTCTCTGGCCTCCGTTTTCTCATCTGTTAAATGGGTACAGGCTCCACCCCACAGGGTCACTGTGGAGAGTGTCTGAGAGCACCCTTGGGCAAGCGGTCCAGGGCTGCACACACCTCCTGCCCCTCTGTCCTCAGGCTGTGAGCAGCAGGATGAGTCTGAGACGTGAAGGGAGCACCCCTGGATCCCACAGCCAGCTCCAAGCAGACGCAGGATCTTCTGTCCCCTCTCAGCAGCTGGCCATGGCCATGGTCCCGCAGCTGGCAGCTCCGGGCGGGTGAGATAGTGTCTGTGTCGGCCTGGCTCCTGTGGGCATGGTGTGGGCACAGGAGCGGGCTGGGCGATGCAGAGAGTGGGCCTTTTGGGGAAACAAAGGTGCAGTGAGCCCCCAGCCCCTTCCCCACATGGACCCCAGCCTCCACCTGGGCAGCAGGAGAAAGAACTGAGCAGGCCTCCTGCCCAGGGGACGGGGGGACGAGGGCAGGAAGATGAGGTCATGGGGAAAGAGAACGTCACTTGTTTATAGTCAGACACCCACAGCCAGAGACACTGGGGAGCCGCACGCACAGGCCTGCGGACGGGCAGCCCTGGGCAGAGAGGACCGGGCAGGCGGGGCCTCAGTGGTCAGCCCGTGGCTTCTCTGGACAGCAAGGAGGCGACATGCGCCACCTGTGAGCAGTGGGCTATCAGGGTGTCAGCCGCTCGGCCCAGTGGACCCTGAAGTTCTCAGAGGGACCATAGGCCTCAGTCTCCCCGGGCGACCAGGACACCAGACCACAGAGGCGCCAACCCCTCCGGGCTTGTTTTGTTTTCACTTCTTTGGCTATGCCACGTGGCTTTCAGTATCTTATTGCTCCTACCAGGGAATGAACCCAGGCCCTGGGCAGCAAAGGTGCAGAGTCCTAACCACCGGGCCATCAGGGAATTCCCCACCCCTCCTATCTTAAGGCAGGAGCCACTGAAGTATGTTAGGTGCGAGTGGGGGTGACCAGGACGCCTGGTCTGGGGGCTGGGTCCCCTGGCAGCCCGGGGAGAGGGGTGGGCTGCTGAGTCTGGGGTCTGCAGGGGTCGGCAGCGAGGAGGTTGCCAGCCAGGAGGTGACACTCCCCCTCTACTGAACTTCACATCTGTACTCAGCAGACTCACAAGTTCTCAACCACTGAACTCATGTTCACACACACACACGTGCCCTCGCACTAGCACACATAGGCACACACGCAGACACATATGGGCACACGTGCTCACGTACACGCGTGCTCACACAGGCATGAACACACACGCGCACGAACACGCATGCACACGCATGCACACACGCACACACATGTGCATATATGCATGTGTGCGTGCACATGCATACCCATGCGGTCCCAGCCCCAGGAAGGCGTGGGCAGTCCCCACATCTCAGGTCACCAGGGAGCCTCCAGCTGGCACTGAGTCCCACACGCAGCCTCTGAGCTTCCGCAGTCCAGAGGAAGGGAGGGAGCACACCAAGCCCACTTCAGCCGGGCCTTGGGACCTGTCCTCACCACTGCGGCCACGCACAGACACCTCCCGCCCAGAAGCTGTCAGAACCAAGGGGGCCGCCCTCAGCTGACCCCTTACCTGTGGCTGTCGGGAGGCAGTGAGTCCAAAGGGAGCGGGCGGCCCACCCGCGGAACCAGCTGCTTGCCCTCGGGCTGCCCTCTCCAGCCACACTCACCTGCTCACAACAGGGGCTTCAGAAGTGGTCCTCAGTCACGCGTGGAAGGCCCACAGGCTTGGCACGGGGCCCAGCCCAGCCCTGTTCACAGATCCTGAGTCCCCAGCAGGCCATCTCCTCTCTGGAATGTGCGGGTCCCCGGACTTGACCCTGCAGAGCCACCAGGATTTGGGCTCTGACTGTCCAAGGGGGCTCTGAGCAGACTACAGCTCAGCAGGGAGGGCCGGAGAGGTGACAGGTCCTGATGGGAACCGAGGGAGCTGGTGCCTGGCCCTTCCTGGCAGGAGCCCCCGCATCCCAGAATGGTACGTACAGCTCTGGGCTGGGGACATGGGGGCTGTGGTCTGCATTAGACACCCTCTCCTTGGGGACCAGCCTGGACCCTGTCTGGGTAAAGCCCCAAGGCGGTCTGTGTGCTCAGCAGTGTTGGGCCCAGCAAGGGCCCGTTTTTCCTGGGCAGACAGTCCAACCCCGGGTGCAAGGACCTGCTGGGTGCCGCTCGGTACTCATCAAACCTCACCTCGTTACTGCTTCAATTTTCAAAATACTCTCTTCTCTCCAACTTGTAGGTATGGAAACCAAAGCCCAAGGGATCAAGCCCCTAATGTTGGTTTACATGATATGATGGCAGCCCTGTGATTTTATTTTTTATTTAAAAAATATTTATTTTATGTATTTATTAGGCAATTTGGGGTCTTAATTGTATCATGCAGGGGCATTGCAGCACAGACTCTCCAGCTGTGGCATGGAGATATAGTTGCTTTGTGGCTTGAGGGATCTTAGTTCCCTGATCAGGGATCGAACCCACATGCCCTGCATTGTAAGGCAGATTCTTAGCCACTGGACCATCAGAAAGTCCCAGCCCTGTCATTTTAACCTTCTAATCCATGCTCATTGTTGTTGTTCAGTCGCTTGGTCGTGTCCAACTCTTTGCGACCCCATGGACTACAGCACGCCAGGCTTCCCTGTCCTTCACCATCTCCTGGAGCTTACTCAAACTAATGTCCATTGAGTCAGTGACACCATCCAACCGTCTCATCCTCTGTCGCCCCCTTCTCCTCCTGCCTTCAATCCTTCCCAGCATCAGGGTGAGTCAGCTCTTCGAATCATGTGGCCAAAGTGTTGGAGCTTCAGCTTCAGCCTCAGTCCTTTCAATGAATATTCAGAGTTGATATCCTTTAGGATTGACTGGTTTGATCTCCTTGCTGTCCAAGAGGTTCTCAAGCCAGGGCGATTCCACTCAAACTCAAGGTCGACAGGAGGAGGGGACAGAGTCTGCCTGCCACAGAGGGTCACCTGCAGCACTGGGGGTCTCACATGCCCCTGACTCCACCCTGAGTTGGGAGAGATGCCCACAGTCAGCTCCCTGAAGGGCCACAGGGATGCAGGTGGGGGCTGGTGCAGAGGTGGGTGTTCCTGCAGGGGGATGGGAGAAGGTGCAGGGGATGGCCTGATGTTGCTCCCCCGATGAGGGCCCACTGCATGTCAGGCCCTCCACATGGCATCTGTGGCCAGTTCTGCAGCATACAGACCCAGGAATAAGATTTCTGAGAAAAAGGTTTACCCCCCTCCCATCACAGTGCCCAGTGGCTCCACACTAGATGGAAGACAAAGCCAAGACTTACTCCTAAGATTTCTCTGGAACACGAAATCGACTCCTATGACCACACGGGAAACCAAATCTTGCTTCTGCCTGTTTGAAAGATGCAGGAGTGAGGGCCCAGTGAGACTGTTCAAAATTACTTTATTTTCTAAAAATGACTTTATTTTCATTTCTGAATAAGTAATACAAGAAGGACTCTTGTAATACATCACCGACTCAATGGACGTGAGTTTGAGTCAACTCCAGGAGTTGGTGATGGGCAGGGAGGCGTGGCGTGCTGCAGTCCATGTGGTCGCAAAGAGTCGGACATGACTGAGTTACCAAACTGAACTGAACTGAATACAAAAGGGAAAGGTCACACATAAAGAATTCGGAATCAGGATGGCTCTGGACTTGACAGTGGCTATGCTGGCAACCAGAAGATGATGGCGAAATCTCTGCAAAATGGGCCTCTGTCCACCCACCCTTTCCTGTAGGAAAATGCTTTCCAAACTAGAATTTTATACCCAGTGCAATAGACTGGATGCTGTTTGGGAGTGTCCCCTACCCCCAAATTCACACGCTGGAATCCTAACCTCCTGTGTGCTGGTGTGTCACTGGGTCATGAGGGTGCAGCCCCTGTGAGCAGGACTGGAGGTCTTATACAAAGAGACCCAGAGAGCTCGCTGACCCCTGCTCCATGTGAGGACACGGCAAGACAGCGGCATCTGTGAAGCGGGAAGCTGGTCTCACTTGCCAGATGCTGAGTCTGCTGGGGTCTTGATCTTGGACTTCCAGCCTCCAAACCGTCAGAGATACGTGCCCGTTGTTTCCAAGCCACCCGGGGGCATTCTGCTGCAGCACCACAGACATCCTGGGACCAAAACTCCTGGTCAGTGTAGGGCAGGACGAGGCTTTTCACACAGTCGGACTCTCCCCAGCTCTCCTGTTGGAAAGCCTGCAGAGTACAAGCTCCTCAGAAAAGGGAACAAATCCAGACCAAGGAGGACACACCCCATGTGTCTGAGGCCTGGAGATTTAGACAAGAGGCAGAGGATTTGAAGTTGGATTAACAATAAGCACAGAACAGGGAGCGGGGAAGAACAGAACAAACAACTATCCAGTTAGCCATGGATAACTTCAGGGGAAAAAGATAAGGCAGGACAAGTAGTCTTAGTATATTACCTGGCTCTGCTGTCAGTTCCATTTCCACGATCATGTAAATCTAGCCACATTCTTTGCATTGCAGGGCTGGCGATGGGAGGGAGGTGGTGAGGGAGGGGCAGTGGATAAGAGGAAATTTAGGCCTCTCCCCCATAAGGCATGTCAGTAGATGCCACATAAGCTGATAAAAACGAGATTGAGAAATAGGAGAATGTTATTTAGGAATACAGACATAAATACCAAAAGAAATGCTTTTTTTTTTTTTTTTTTTGAGAAAGGGGAAGTGGCTGCCTCTGGGGAAGAATAACTGTGGTGGGGGGCAGGGGATAGCTGTTTTTACAAAAGCCCTGGGAATTACTTAGCTCATCAGATTATGCACACATACAATTTAGATTTTAAAGCCCGTAAAGACAAGGTTTTTCTGTGAACAACGGAAGGGGCGCTCACTGCAGCTAGAGAGCGTTCGGCTCCCGGAGGTGGGTGCAGACCCTGCCTCACCTGAGCGGCAGGTGGGAGGGAGGTTCCCTGGTGGAGATGGAAGTCCCAGAGACCACCAGGCGGTGTGGGGCACCTTCTCCGGTGGGGGGGGTGTCCCCCTCCCATCGCAGCTCGGGAGAAGACCCTCGGCTAAGGGGCCCAGAGGCCTTCAAGGAGTCACAGCAAGACCGACCGTGAGGGATGGGACCCAGGTCTTCCCCCTCTGGTCCCGCCTGCCCTTCTGTCCTAACTGGAGACCCTCGGGGTCGGGGTGGGGGGTGACATGGGCCTGGGCAATTGCTGGCGTCCGTCGCTGAGCTGACTCGGCCACCCCCGGGGCCACGGGGACTCTGCCCTCCTGCTTCCACCAGATGCAAAGTCAACACTGGGTTGTTGCCCTTTGGAGGATACGGGAATGAGGGCCGAGGTGCCTTTGTATTCTGAGAAAAATATAATATCTGGTCCCTCTGTCCCGAGCGTGGGAACAAACAACCCTCGAAGCATGTGTGTGTGTGTGTGTGTGTGTGTGTCTGTGTGCACGCACACACAGAATCACACTCTAGGCCCCATGTGTCCTTCAGGCTTCGGGCTGGCTTCTGGCAAACCCTCCAGTTGTGACAACAGCTGGGAACACTCTGCTCACGCCCGTGAGCCCCGGGGCCTCACAAAGGGCTGCGTCCTGCCCCCAGCCCCGTGCCACGTACCAGGCAGGGCTGCGGAGCGTAATGGGTGTGGCTCAAGGGCTCCACGTGCGGGACCCTCTGCTGGGCCCCCCAGGCCTGCCGCTCAGAGTGGGACCCGGGTCCAGGGCCACAGGCTCCGGGCCAGACAGGGACAGGGAGGCTGTATAGCAGCCCAGCGGGCCCATGGAGGCAGAGCCCGGAGCCCTCCCAGAAGCAAGGCCTGGGGCCGGGGCAGAGGACCAGCCTTCACGGGAACGGCCCCAAACATAGACCCGCGGGTCGGACGCTCTCGGGGCAGGGGCTGTGCCCAGACCTGCCCAGTGGCGGGTGTCCCCTCTGCCATCGGGAAGCAAATTCAAGCCCTGCCACTTGTCCCAAGTCACAGGGTCAGAGGGCTGGGTTCAGGCCCATCAGAATCCGCCTCCCCGCCACCTTAAAAATCAATCTACCCACTCAGGCTCGGCGTTCAGGAGACTGGCCATCACCCCTCTTTCTCCGACCATCTCAAGCATCTGACCAACAAGTCCCAAAGGCTCCACCTCCAGCAGACCTAGAACCTGCCCACCTCCCTGGCGGCTTGGAGCCACCGTCAGCTGGTGTCTGTCTCCCTGCTCCTGCCCTCACGACCCACAGCCCGGCCCCATCCTGCCTTTATTCTCCCCGTAGCATGCGGCCGGTGGTCTGTGCTTCCTGTGCTTCAGTCGACCTCTCCCCACGGGACATCAGTCCCCCAGGGGTAGCGCTCTCTGTTTCCTCCCTACGCATGCACGCCTTTTCCAGAAAGACATCAGAGGGCAGGCATGGGCAGGGAGGCCCACCCAGAGCGCGGTGTTCTGATGGAGAAAGGAAAGGCGCTGACCCAGGGGCCCAGGAGGGCTTCCTGGAGAGGTGGTGCTCAGCTACGTGGGCTTCGTCGCCCACACTCAGTGGCTCATATTGGCAAGGGCTCTCAGGAAGGCACCTCAGCTCTGCTCTTCAGGACGCAGCTTTGAAGGAGCATCGGATGAGGCCCTGCCATGCGGCCTTGGGCCTTAGGAGCTACCGGCATCCATGCGGTGAGGCGTCCATCCAGCAAGTATTGACAGGACCCTGTCGTATAGGTGTGAGGCTTGAGGGGCCTGGAGGGGGGACCACAGAGCCCACTTCTGCAACAGAGAATATCCGTGGAACACAGGCAGGCCACCTGGGATGCAGAGATGCGGTAAAGGTAGGTCTGGGGAAGAGAAGCTGCTGGGAGGACAATGAGGGGAACAATGTTGGAGGCAGAGGGAACAGCCCATGCAAAGGCTCTGAGCAGAAGGCCCCGGCTGCCCCTCTGTCCTCGGAGGGACGTGGTGGGATGATGGGGTGGACAGCAGTTCCAGCCAGAGGGCACGAGTGTGTGCAGGGCCCTTTCAAGCAGACTTTCTCCAGCATAGCTGTTGGTGTTGCTCATGTGGCCGCCAGCGGCCTGGCAAACGTGCCGCTGAAACCCTGCTTCATTGTTTGGGTTTGGGCTTGTGTTTTCTTTTTAAGGAGAAACAGCTGGGAGGCCAGGAGAGCATGGACATTTGGAGAGATTCCTGAGGCCACGGGCCCAGCCAGCGCTGGTTCCCCCACCGACTCCCGCGGGCCTGGACACAGGGCTACCCGGGAGGGCTGGCCCACTGCCCCGCCAGGCAGGGTGACAGACCCGCCCATGCAGGCCTCAGACTCAGGCCGGCATGACACTGGCCTCAAAGCAAGGGTCTCCCTCCAGGCAGAGCCGCTCGGTGTGTCTCCCACACTCTTGGGAGCCCAGCTCATCCTGGCCAGGCTGATCCCAGGTCTGAGTCCTCAGCTGCCCAACCTGGGGCTCCACCCTGAACATCTGCGGGACCTGGGACCACCCTCCATGCCCCCAGAGCCCCAGACAACACCGTGCACTGTGCTGTGACCCTGCACAGCGGCGGCCGGTCACCGCCTCCTAGACATGTCCTAGGAGCCAGGCCCACTCGCTCCCCTAGTCTTTACAGAAGCCGGGCTGGGTAGGCGGCGCTGCCCACTTTACAGGTGTGGCAACTGAGGCACCAGCAGTTTGTGTCGCTTGCCTGCACCCCGGAGAGGGGGTCAGCACCTCTGACGCCGATGCACAAGTTTTCTCCCCTCCGGGGTGTGGGTCCAGCCTAGACAAGGGGCGAGAAGCAGCAGGATTCGGGCAACAGTGCAGGCCTGGGAACAGAGGCTGGCATTGCCAGCCGGGCTCCCACATCAGTGCCCCCCAGAGAGGTTTAGGGTGGGGCCCCCACCTCTCTCCACCCTCTACTTGCTGCCCTCCCATGCCCAGGGCAGGAAGGAGGGTCCCCACATGCCTCAGAGGTTAAGCAGAGCCTCCCTGGGTGGGCGAGGCAGGCGGTGCTCCAGAGAGGGTCCACGTGGAGCTGGCCAAGGGGGTGGTGAGTGTCCTGGGATGGCTGGTGCTGGGTGGGGGCGAGGGGGGGACAAGGTGAAGGGTGGGAGTCCACAGACTGCCATGAAGGGCCCTGCACGCCAGTCCAAGGACCCTCCACCTGACCCGGAGGGGTGGGGAGCAGAACGTGGCCTCTGCCTCAGGCCCAGGTAATGAGTGCTGTTGGGGAGGGGTGTGGGTGGGCATGGCGAAGGGCCTTCCAAGGGAAGGGGCCCCCCAGGGCCTCGTCAGAACCAGGCCCTAGGGGCCGACGGTGACCCCGGGGTGTCTGGCTGGGGGTTCCCACGCCGTGCCCTTTCCTGGAGGGAGACCTGGGGAACAGAGGGGTAAACCGACCGCAGTCGTTGGGGGAGAGATGGGGACCGGGCTGCCGGCCTGCCCTGAGCTCTCTGTGTCCAGCCTACCTCCCCCGAGTCCTGGCTATGCCATGGGAACGAGGGTCAGTCACTAGAGAGTGCAGAATAAAACCTACCTTCAGTGTGGATCCTCTGAGCCGCCAAGAAACAGAGCACGTTAGAGCCATGGCGGGGGGCGGGGTGGGGTGGTTTGTCTCTTCCCACCTATTAAAGTTAAATGCCCTGAAGCAGCATCACCCATGCCGGGGAGTGAGCTGGCAGCCGCATCCCCAAGCCTCACTGTTGACTTTACGGACTGGGGTAACGGGTGTGAAAAGCAAAGTCATACAAGCCATTAAAACATCAATCATGTATGCCAACCTCAACCCAGACCTCCCACTCTGGGAGGGCACCCTAAAGAAATAATCCCAAACACAGAGGGGAGGACACATACACAGCTTTGTCCACCCCTGTCTGGGCCAGCAGCTGCAGCAGGAACCAGGAAACAGCCTCCTGTCCAACCGCGGGGAAATGGCAATGGCAACCACGGCCCCCCTCGCTGGACGGAATACGATGCAGCTCTTTAAAAAGACGGATGTGGGTGCTGCATGGAGCCACGGGGAATACTGAGTATTGAATATTTACAGAGGAAATGAGGAAAAAACCAGGTGAGCCCAGGAGCATAACTATGTTCAGAAAATTAGGTGTGGAGTGGAATGTCCTATGATGAAGGATTTGCTGTTTGGAGGTGAGTGACTAGGGCTCCAGGCGACTGACTCTTCCTTGAGCTGAAAATTTTATGCAATGTGTTTATATTGTATTCCTGATTTTAAAATCCCTAAGTGGAGAGAGATGATGTCAGCTCGAATGCTCAAGACGGAGCTTTGAGTTCACACGTGCCTCCCAGGTACAGCTAGCTAATGCATGAGACATGGGTTCAATCCCTGGGTCAGGAAGATCCCCTGGAGGAGGGCAGGGCAACCTGCTCCAGTATTCTTGCCTGGAGAATCCCATGGACAGAGGAGCCTGGCGGGCTGCAGTCCATGGGGTGGGAAAAAGTTGGACAGGACTGAAGTGACTGAACACACACATATGGTCCCTGGGGAAGCTGGTGTGCAAAAGGCGAGGTGAGGTCCGCCAAGCCCAGGTGACCCCTGCTGGACCAGGAGCTGTGAGGGCTCCAGGGGGTCTGACTCCGAGGCAGGGACAGGGTTGGGGGGCGGACTAGGAGACAGGCCCCCAGGGTAGAGATGAGCGCTCCTGGGAACCTGCTCTCCACAACTTGGAACCATGCACTTCCCCAATACTAATGAAGCTAGAGACTTCCTCCTCCTCCAGCCCATCGCCACAAGCTGGGGTCTCCAGGGACAAAAGTCTACATCTTGAAATCCTTAAGGAAAGTGGGTCGAGTACCCCAGTGCAGACGCTGTCAGCCCGATGGGAAGAGCACAATGGGCCATGGGACAGAACCGCTGCAGAGACCAGGACGCGGACAAGCGCTCCACACAGGCAGATGTCCCAACGTCCACATGGAGAGGCGCTCCCCCCGCCCCTCTCCCCGGGGCCACCAGGGAATGCAGACTGGACCCCCAGCCAGCCGCTCCTCTGGACCATCACGGGGGATGGAGTGCAAGGATGGGGCTGTGTGTGGGTGAGGCTGTGGGAGCAGAAATCAGTCTAGCCACTCTGGAGACTGTCCAGCAGGGTCACCTGCAGATGCTGGTCCCCTTGGTGAACATGCAGCAGATATGAGACACATTCGGAGCAGCTCTGCTCACAATGACCCCAGAGTGGACACAGCGCAGATGCCCATCATCGGGAGCATGGACCAACCACATGATAACCACATGATGGAAAAACAGCACGGCAACAGGACGAGCCATCCACAACCAGGCACATTAGCAGGCGATGCTCAAATGCAGCACCTGGCGAAGGGGGCCAGTCACCAGGCACACTCCGTGTTTCCATTCCCATCGAGAGGAGACAGGCAAGCTCCATCTGTGCTGAGTGGTCCTGGGGCCCCTGGAGCAAAGGACCAGGCTGCAGTTCATCTCCTCAGTCCTGGAGGCTGCAGGTCTAAGATGCGGGCAGGGCTGTTCCTTCCAAGGCCTCTGTCCTCGGCCTGAAGACAGCCACCTTGCTCATGGCTCATCTCGCGGTCCATGCCTCTGTGGTCATCTCTTCTTGAAAGGACACGTCATACTGGATGGAGGCTCATGCTCAGAACCCTGTTTTACCTTAATCACCTCTTTAGAGGCCCTAACCCCAAAAGCCAGGCACACTCCGAGGTACTGGGCTTAGGGGCTGAATTTGGGAACACCATCCAGCCTGTAACACACGGCTGCCCCTAGCTGCAAGGGAGGCTGGGAAAGCAGGCCGGTCAGGCCCAGCCGCACAGAGGAGGAAACGGCTGCAGGCCACACGCACGCGGGCCTGCCGCCTGCCCCGAGGCTGGTGAAGGGCACACGGGAAGCAGGAAGGTCACAGAGCCCCCAACCCCCGCACGGCCATGAGACCTTCCACTCCTGACTGCTGACTTGTTTGGGCTGTTTCCTGCGGCTGTTTCAGCTGGACAATATGCACGCGCTCTGCCGCGACGGGACGTTTGCACAAAGGTAGCAAGGTGGGAAAGCCCACCAGCTTCCTCCACGGCCAGGGCTTCTGCAGCTCTGCTGGCACCGACAGCACCCTAGCGTGTGCCTGGCATGGCAGCAGGACTGGGAGCACAGAGCAGGGGCCCCCGGAGTGACTTTCCTGTGGAGCCACTGTCCAGAGGGCAGAGGGAAGGGTGTCCCAGGCAGAGGGAGCAGACCGTTCCAAGCCCCAGCCACCTGCAGATGGGCTGCAGGCAGCAGCAGACAGGGCTGGAAGCTCAGGTGTGGGCCGGTGGGCAGGGGCAGCCCTGGGGAGGCAGGAGTGGGTGGGGGGAGGGACTGTGGGGAGTGAAGGCCTGAGGCTGAGATCAGGGATACTAGGCAAGAACCATGAGCAGCTGGAGTGAGATGGGGGGCAGGGACGACACACCCAGAGGACACGCCACTTACATGGGTGGCATCAGTGGGCACACAGTCATTGTTGCTTATATTTTTAAAAATTGCTTTAAGAGCCCCCCAGTTTGCCAGCCCAGCAGGGCAATGGACCTCCCCGCCCCTCACCCCCACAGTCCCCATCCTGCCTGGGGCCCTCTGTCTGCTTCTGCAGGCTTTGGGGGTGGGGCGCACACGTGCCCACTCACCATGGTCATCCATCCTCCTCGTGCTCCCACGTCACCCGGCTCTGCACACCATCCCTCCTCCACCCCATCCTGGCTCTGGACTGAGCACCCACAGGTCTGCCCAGGCCACTGAAGGGGGCCCGAGAGAGCAGGTCTGACGGGACCCACTGCCTTGTCATGTGACCTGGGGTGAGGCTCATGACCTTGCTGAGCCCAGCTTTCGAAATCTGGGGAAGCGGGAGATTCAACAGGTCATTAGCTGAGGGGCCGGGCCCAGCCTCAGGGTGCAGTATACAGTCGGCGCTCACCAAGAGGCAGACTGACTCCTGCAGCTCACCTGTGACACCGAGCTTGGGGGACCCGAGTGGTTAACGTGCCGCCTGGTGAGAGGCAGGGAGTTTGCCAAAGGAGTGCTGTCAAGAGTTCACCAGGGGCTTTTTGTCCCAAGACATTCTCCCGTGGGCCTGGGCCGTCTCAGAAGCCCGCCTGCCTCCCAGGCCTGGGCCTGACTCACAAGCAGGCTGATTAACTGGACAGTCGTGGCCTCACAAGGGCGGCTCCGCACAACGCCCAGGCTCGGTGATAAGGGACGGCCAGGACCCCGCGTCTGGGATGGATCAGCCGCCGTGGAGAGTCGGCCCTGTTTGTGGGGGACAGCCGTGAGCGCCAGGACCACCAAGAGCAGGGCCTCAGAGATGAGCCGCCAGAGCGCGGGTGTGAGAAGTGCAGGGGCTGGGGGCGGCGGGGCGGGGGGCAGGAAGGCAGGCAGACCCGGCCTCCCCCGGGCGCCCAAGGTCAAGGGGTTCAGGAGCCGCTGGCGCTGGAGGGCGCCACCCGCAGCAATGCGGGGAGCCACGCACTCAGCAGCAGCCTGCCCTGGCCCTCGCAGCTCTGCTGGGCCCGGCCACCTACTGGTGACACTCGGACTGCTCTGCGTCCCAGACCGTCCCCACAGCGCCTGAGAGCGTGAGGACGGGTGACGGGCTGCAGCAAAGAGCACCAGGGCGGCCAGCCCTCTCTCTGCGGGGTGGCTCCGAGCGCAGTGACCGGCCAGCACCCCCACGTACTCACCTGTGCAGAGACCACACAGCAGAGGCTTAGTGCATGCCTGCATGTTAGGTCGCTTCAGTCTTGTCTCTCTGCGACCCTATGGGTTACAGCCTGCCAGGTTCCTCCGTCCATGGGATTTTCCAGGCCAGAATACTGGAGTGGGAAGCTGCTCCCTTCCCCAGGGGATCTTCCCAACCCAGGGATCGAACTCAGGTCTCCCCTATTGCAGTCTTTACCAGCTGACCTACAAGCAAAGCCCCAAAAATGCTTAGTAGGTGTTTGTTGAATAAGTGGTTGCTGGCGCAAGAGGCGGGACTGAGTGGTGAGGGCGGTGCTTGGAGTGGGACGAGGCTTTCATGGAAGTGGGGCGGGGCTGAGTGACTTGGGGGCGTGGCTAGGCAGGGCCGACTGGTTGTGGGCGGGGCTGGGTGGAAGTGGGGGCGGGGCGGGGTGAATTGGGGGCAGGGTGGGGAGGGGCCGGATGACTGTAGGCGGGGCTGGGTGGAGCCAGACAAAGGTGGGGGCTGGAGGATGGGGTGCTCGTCCTTTTCCTGCCTCTCAGTTCAGTTCAGTTGCTCAGCCGTGTCCAACTCTTTGCGACTCCATGGACTGCAACACACCAGGCCTCCCTGTCCATCACCAACTCCCGGAGTTTACCCAAACTCATGTCCATTGAATCGGTGATGCCATCAACCATCTCACTCTTTATTGTCCCCTTCTCCTCCCGCCTTCAATCTTTCCCAGCATCAGGCTCTTTTCAAATGAGTCAGTTCTTCGCATCAGGTGGCCAGCGTATTGGAGTTTCAGCTTCAGCATCAGTCCTTCCAATGAATACTCAGGACTGATTTCCTTCAGGATGGACTGGTTGTATCTCCTTGTGGTCCAAGGGACTCTCAAGAGAACTCTCCAACACAACAGTTCAAAAGTATCAATTCTTCAGTGTTTAGCTTTCTTTATAGTCCAGCTCTCACATCCCTATATGACTACTGGAAAAACCAAAACTTTGACTAGACAGACCTTTATTGGCAAAGTAACGTCTCTGCTTTTTAATATGCTGTCTAGGTTGGTCATAACTTTCATTCCAAGGAGTAAGCATCTTTTAATTTCAAGGCTGAAGTCACCATCTGCAGTGATTTTCATGCCTCTGAGACAGAGCTTATCACCCTGGAGTTTTCGAGGTTGCTTCAGGGAAGAGTGGCACCGGGTCCAAGGCTAAGGGTTGTTGAAACCCCTGTGGTCCTGGAGCACAGTGGGAAGAGGAAACCTCTCCCCGGTGGCCAGACCGCGGTGGGGCGCTTCTGCAGCCTAGCTGAGGGAAGACATGAAGCAAACACAGACCAGACAGTGTCTGAGGCCGGCGGCTGGGCAGGACGCCCGCACCTGCTTCCCTCCCGTCCCCACAAAGGGCCCTGTGTCCCCCCAGCTGGACCCGTGTCTCAGCTCTGAGCAGTGTTGTCTCTGATGCCTGTGGCCCCAGTGGGGTGGGGTGGCCCGGTCTGCAGAGTGGTCACCACCTTCGAGGCTGCACGTGGAGAGGTGAGTGAGGGTCCTGCAGAGGTGCCAGCAAGCCTGCAGTCCTCACCCCTCCAGGACATCCCTGGGACACAGGGTGCTTTCCTGGAAGAGCCCACCCTCTGGGAGGAAGCCTCAGTTCAGTTCAGTCACTCAGTCATGTCTGACTCTGTGCGATCCCGTGGACTATGGCACACCAGGCCTCCCTGTCCATCACCAGCTCCCAGAGCTTGCTCAAACTCATCTCCATCGTGTTGGTGATGCCATCCCTGGCCCCCAACCCGGGATCCTGGGGAGACTCTCCCAACCTCGGGCCTGGAACATGCCCTGGGGGCCGGGCGGATGCCCGTGGTTCCTCGCGCTCCTGGGGAGGACTGTCACCCCAGCTTCTCGTCCTTTCCACTCCTAACACCCACCTACCCACACAGCGCTCTGGACAGAACCTCCACACTGGTGGAGGCCCCTGCTATCTCCATCGCCTGGAGAGGGAGGAGAAAGGAAACTTCTGGAAAGATGATTTCACAGCAGACCACCCAGACAGAACACCAGGCAGCCGGTCTCCTCTCTCACACCCTTTTTAGCACACGGGCAGCGGGCCTGCAGCCTCCTTTGGACTCACAAACATTAGCCCTCAAGGGAGGGGCTCAGCCCCCAGCCGGGAACCTACCCCCTCCCCCGGCGGGGGCTGTGGAAGCACCTGGGGCTATAGGCGGGCCACCTGAGCTCTCAAGGAGCCACATCCTCACCTGGAAAGTGGGGACAAACCACCCCTGGAATTGGGTGGCTGCATTTCTCCCCAGAGGCAGCCTGGCACGTTGTGGACCAGGGGACCTGAGTCTGCACCCCTGGCCCTGACCGTGGACTGCTGACCCCTGAGCCCACTTCCTCGGTCTGGCCACCACCCCCACCCCTGGCTGCAGGCAGGGGACGCTGACTATAGGTCAGGCACCACCTGGGCCCCGTCCCCAAGCAAGCTTCACACACACCTCTTCCCGGCTCCCCTTTCAATGTCCCCATTGGCCAGCATCCGCACACCCGGGAATTCCCTGGACACGCATCATCCCTGTCCCCTCAGCCTCTTCCCTCTGGACAACGCTAACAGAAGTGGAAAACTGCACACTCTGGATGCAGAGTGCCCACAGTCAGAGGGACCTTGGGCCAGCCACCCAACCACCCTCTGAAATGGGTGGAACCACCTGGCCGCTGGCTGGGCTCACAGACATCGCATGGGAATGGGTCCTGTGTGCTAGCTTGTCTGGGCTTCCAAACCACAGAGACTGACTCCCCACAGCCCTGGAGGCTGGAAGTCCAAGATCAAGGTGAGGATGTCTTCCGAGACCTCTCTCTCGGTGTGTAGACAGCTGTCTTCTCCCAGGTCCTCATGCGGTCAACCCTCTGTGTGTGTCTGTGTCCTGATTCCCTCCTCTTCTCATGAGGACAGCAGTCTGAGCAGGACCACGTGCGTGACCTCATTTTACCTTAATCACCTGGGTAAAGGCTCATCTCCAAGTACGGTCACATCTGAGTGCTGGGGTGGGGCTCTGGTGCATGGATTTCAGGGAGGGGTGCACAATTCAAGCCTAACACCTTGTGTGGTCTTTAGGGAAGTGAAACTGAAAGTGTTAGTCGCTCACCCATGTCTGACTCTTTGTGACCCCGTGGACTGTAGCCCGCCAGGCTCTTCTGTCCATGGGATTCTCCAGGCAAGCATACTGGAGTGGGTTGCCATTTCCTTCTCCAGGGGATCTTCCCAACCCAGGGATCGAACTCAGATCTCCCACATTGCAGGTGAATTCTTTACCATCTGAGCCACCAGGGAAATACAACTTTAGGAAAAAGAAAAGTGTTAAGTCACTCAGTCGTGTCCAACTCTTTGTGACCCCATGGACTGCAGCCCGCCGGGCTCCTCTGTCCATCGGATTCTCCAGGCAGGAATACTGGAGTGGGTTGCCCTTTCATTCTCCAGGGGATCTTCCCGACCCAGAGATCGAACCCAGGTCTCCTGCATTGCAGGCAGATTCTTTACTGTCTGAGCCACCAGGGAAGCCCTCCTCTAGGGAAAGAGGACATCAAATCCGAGATGCAGGAGCATTCTGGCCGCAAGGGAGCCCCAGGACCCCAAGTCTTCCTTGCCGAGCACCCCCCTCTTCAAAGGACACAGAGGACCCCCCTCCCCACGTGCCGCCCTTTGCACGCCGACTCCCTCCTGCATATCCCCTCCTGTAAGCTCCCATGGAAGGCCGGCATCTGCTCCCTGAATGGCCAGGGTTGAGCATGACCACCGCTGCTTCCTTGGCCAAGGTCAGAGTTTATGTTCGCGAAGCCGTATCCAGTGTTCTGCCGTTAGAGGCAGGATTTTCTACATGGGAGTAGAAATGCACACCCTGAAAAAACCCTGTTACTGAGGCTGACAAGCGAGTAGCTCTGGAAACAGCATCTGTTCATTTAATAGGGCCGGAGGGGAGCAGCGGCTTTGGCTTTTCTTTCCTGTGTGATGATTTTTAAAGAATTTCAACCGCAAGGATATTGCAAGATGAAAAATGGATTTTACACTGGTGAGTGGGCTCTGTCACGCCATACTGTATTCCAGCACTGTTCTCACAGTGGTTCACACACCCTGCCTGCTGTAGACAGGATGCTTTGGTCCTCAGTGTGAGGGACGTGTCCACTCCTCCACTCACCTCTCCCCCCCCCCGGAGCACCTCATGGGCAGGGCCCTGTGAGAAGCTGAGCTAGGAGACCATCCCTGGTCACAGGGATCCAGGAGGGAGGCAGCCCCACCCAGGGTAGAAACCCCTGGCTCCTTCTGTGGAACGGGGCTGACCAGGAGCGGCAGGCAGCCAGAAGCAGAGCTGGAAAGGCGGGTGGGGGTCGGCGTGGGCTCAGAGCAACAGCACAAGCCCAGGGTGGAGACAGGATGGATGGCCCACGTCTCATACAGGAAGGGGGAGCAGCCCCACTTGCTGGAGCGACAGGGACCACAGCTGTATACGCCACCACTGGGCACTGGCCCACAGGCCCTCCTTCTTTCAGCAGCATCCAGAGCCACCCAAATCCCCCTTTTCGTCATTCTTTCTTTTGTTCATTCATTTGTTCATCACGCAAGTCATTCACTCATTCATTCATCCATCTACCCGCCCATCCACCTACCCATCCCCCATCCGTCCATCCCCCACCCACCCACCCACCTACCCATCCCTCACCCACCCACCCACCCACCCATCCCCCAGCCATCCATCACCCACCTACCCACCCACCCACCCATCCCCCATCCGTCCATCCCACACCCACCCATCCCCCACCCACCCACCTACCCATCCCCCACCCATCCCCCCACCCACCTACCCATCCCCCCACCCACCTACCCATCCCCCACCCATCCACCCACCCACCTACCCATCCCCCACCCACCCATTCCCCACCCACCACCCACCCACACTCTCCCCCACCCACCATCCATACCTTCCCTCCAGGGCTTGCCAAACACGTCCCCTGTGTGTGGCCTGGCCTTGAGCCGGGAGCTGGAAACAGATGATTCAGACCTAGTCCCTGACCTCAAAGAGCTTCCAGAGCAGTGGGAAGACTGTCTACAAACGAGTCACTGTGTCCAGAGCCCTGGGCTATTCACATGTGGACGGCAGTGTGTCCTGTAATGACTTCTGGCAGATGAGTGACAGTTCAACAGGGCGAGGGACAGGCCATACGCTCCTTAACCTTAACCCTTAACCCTGGCACCCACTCAGACGCTCCTGGTGGGGGTGTGTGCACCCCTTTTCTGGGCATGAAGACTGAGGCCAGGAAGTTAAGGAACCACCCACATGATTCCACCCATGTAGTTCAGTTCTCAAAAGCCAATTCTTTTTTTTTTTTTTTTTTAAGGTTTTTTGGAGTTTTTTTGATGTGGACTATCTTTAAAGTCTATTACATTTGTTAAGGAGTTTGGTGAAAAAGTAGCCGCAATTTTGAACCATGAATTTTAAGTCATAACTAGGTTCAAACACATCTTAATTAATCATTAATAGGAACCATTACAATCAACATATTTTTGCCAATGAGAAATAAGTTTTTTAATTCCTGTAGCATAAAAGTCCGTGCTTCAGGACTGGATGAACCAAAAGCATTTCCTGCCTCCGGCTGGTTGTGGAAGTGTTTTCCCTGCAAAAAGTTGTCGAGATGCTTGAAGAAGAGGAATTGCGCTGGCGAGAGGCCAGGTGAATACGGCAGATGAGGCAAGACTTCGTAGCCCAACTTGTTCAGCTTCCGAAGCCTCGGCTGTGCGATGTGCGGTCAGGCGTTGTCGTGGGGAGGACCTGGGCCCTTTCTGTTGACCAATGCCGGCTGCAGGCACTGCGGTTTTTCAGACTCGCTGAGCATACGTCTCAGATGTAATGTTTTCACCAGGATTCAGAAAGCTGTAGTGGATCAGACCGGCAGCAGACCACCACACAGTGACCATGACCTTATTTAGGTGTGAGTTTGGTTTAGGGAAGTGCTTTGGAGTTTCTTCTTGGTCCAACCACTTAAGCTGGTTGTCGCCGGTTGTATAAAATCCACTTTTCATCACATATCACGACCCAGTAGAGAAACGGTTCATTGTCGTTGCATAGAAAAGAGAAGACAACACCTCAAAACCTGTTTTTTTGATTTGCGGTCAGCTCACGAGGCACCCACTTACTGAGCTTTCTCACCTTTCCAATTTGCTTCCAATGCCGCATGCCGTAGAGTGGCACTGAGTTGACATTGACATTGACTCATTGACACCGAGGTCTCCGACAACGTCCCGTGTAGTTGTAGGAGGATCCGCTCCAGTGAGTCAGACGTGACTTAGCGACTGAACACCACCACAACATAACCATGTTTATTTAAGAAAGTATTCCAGCATCAAACAGCTGAGCTCAACAATGCAAAACCAGTTACTTCCGCACCAACCTCAATACAATATGACTTTCATTTTATGTTTTGGTTTTTTGGCTACGAGGCATGTGGGATCTTATCTCCCTGACCAGGGGTTGAACTTGTACCCGCTGCCCAGCATTGGAAGGTGGAGTCTTAACCACTGGACCACCACGGAAGGTCCCCCAAAATAATGCTTTCTCAGGCCCTTCAGTGCTCAGAGGTTTTTCTGGACTCTTTTGGAAAATAAGAGCTACCTTTGTTCAGTACCAGTGTGCTCCGTGGGCACCATGGCAGGGTGGGGAGGGCACGGGGCTGCTGATGTCAGAGGTCCTGAACCTTCTGGAGAGATCGGAAGCTGAGGGGGAGCGGAGGACGAGACAGGGCGGAGAGTCAGAACCCACCCACCGTCGTCCTGACCTGGGACGAAGGAATCATGGGTGGAGATGGCCATCAGCCTCCTCCATCAGCCCCCGCTGTCCGCAGGGCGCTTGGGCCTGAGGGTGGACAGTGTGCAGAAGCGTGGGGCAAACCCCCCACGGGCCCAGGCAGCCTGGGAGCTCCACTGCCTGTAGAAAGAAACTCTTTCAAGTAACAAAGTGACAACATAATGTGCATACAACAGGGAGGTCAGGACGTAAGGATGACTAGATCTTCAAATCATTATGCATTTTTTATCCTTTGGAAACACTTCTTTGATGGAAACTTCTAGTTCCACACAAGAAAGTAATAAAACTGATTTTATTTTCCTTCAAAATCTTCAACTATGCCATTCGGGTGGTCCACGGTGCAAATTAGTAAAGTTATGATATGATTTGATGACGTGAGAAAGTCAAACTTGGGTGAACAAAGAATCGGACTGGCATCGTTCAGGGGTTAGTGACGCAAAGCCTTGGAAGAAATCTCAGATGAAGGCAAAAGATCACCCGGCCAGAAAAATCCCAAATTACAAGCAGTCAGCTTCATAATCAGCATATGAAAATAGAAGTATGCTAAAGCTCTAATTATCCAAAAGTGTTCAGTCTCTCAGGAAGACATGATTCTATGTATAAACTTTCTTTTCACCCAGCAAATAGGGATGACCCAAAGCAGTCCTGCCTTTGGACGTGACCCGTCCTGGTGGGACTTGGGGCGGGGGGCGGGGCCAGGCCAGGATAAGCTGCTCCAGCCCTGGACTCGACAGGACAAGCAGCCAGGTAGAACTGCAGGGCTGGGGCTTCCAGAGGCGAACGTGAGGCCCAGGTGTTCACGGCTTCGCCAGACTGAGCCGGTACCATCACAGCTTTGGCTTCAAACGTCCTACGACGGGCTTGTTGACCGCGAATTCCGCCCACCAAGATGCCCGCTCCAGCACCTTATTTTCCTGAAGGACGGCAGTCCAGAGGTTTTTATAGAGCTGTAAAAAATACATACATGATACACACGGATGGAATAAGAAAGACTGAGCGTGTCAATGCAACTGTGCATTACACAGGAAGCTCCGTCACTTCCTGGAAGCATTTTAAGACGATTTAAATTCAATTTGCATAAGCCCTTTCTTTGTCAGTAGAGGAAAATTGGGAAAACACAAACTATTAAGGTCCCTAATGTACACTTATGATGAAAACATCCTGCTTGGCCTTCTCTTTGGAAATTCTCATGGAAGGTGGATTCTGCAAGTCGACATTGATCATTTGCTCTGAAATCTGTCCTTTGGCAGCCACGCGGCTGGCGGGTGGTGGCACGGCCAAGCAGCAGGCTGGCGGCTGGTCCTCTGGGCCCCCAGGCCTGGGCAGGCCCGGTCCCCTCTCTGCCCACCCTGCCAGACTGAGCCCCCTAAGCCAGCCAGCCGCCGCCTCTGGGCCCCCAGGCGGGACTGGTCTCATTAGTCACCCTAGAGGAAGGCCGTGAGTGTGCAGGCAGTCGCCTGACCCGTCCCTGCTCCCAGCACGGCCAGCGTCCAGGCCGAGGTCCGTGGAGGCAGGAAAGGGGCCAGTCTTACATCTGGCTGACGTTGACAGATGTTATTTTCAAGAAGCTGCCCTCTCTCTGCACCTGGTAAACGCGCTCAGCGATTCCTCCCACGTGCTGCTATTCCTGGCTCCCAGGGAGACACAGACAAGGCTCTCTCCCGGCGGGTCGTAATCCGGGTGACACCACACGACCTGGATGTGGCGCTTCCCTTAAAGACGGAGCCTCGGCCTCCGACAGCTGTTTGTCCGTCTAAGATGGATTTCCTATCTCGTACAGCACCCGGTGTGGACCGCAGCCCGTAACACTGGGAGAGACATGCGCCGCGTAAAGCCTTCTGCCGGGCGAGGCCCTGGGGTGCTCTGGTCTCAGTGTGGAGTCTAGGGCCCCACCTCAGGCCAGGGCAGGATGGCACGGCCTCCCCTACTCCGCAGTCGCCCACCCGCCAGCGAGTCAGGGCTGCCGCCTGCAGAAGCACCCCGCCGCCCGTACGGGGCTAGCGCTGCCGGGAGCCCGCGTCACAGAGGCCAGCTCCCCGCCCGGGGGCCGGTCAGCACGCCCTCCTCATGCTCCCGCTGGGCCCCGGCCACACCAGGGACCAAGGTTCATACTCTCCTGCCTTCCCTCCAAGGAGCCCATCTTTGTTGCCTCCCAGCTGGGCCAACTCAGGCGAACCTGCCTGTTCCCTCCAGAGGCTGGGTCTCTCCCTGGCAGAGTGGCCGCCTCAAGGGAGGACGCCTGGCCCAGCTCGACAGCCAGAGGACAGCCAGCTGTCCCCAGACGTGCGGTCTCCGCCTTTCTGACTCGACGGGGGGCTCTTCTGACCTGCCCACCCCAGCGCCTGCACTTCCATCCCAACCCTGGGTATGGCTTGGGCTGGGCAGAGGTCCAGGTACCTGTCCCCTGGACCAACAGCAGTGTCCCCTGAGGACAGAGGGCTCCTGTCCCCTTGGAATGTTCCCTGGTGACAGAGAAAAGGTGCCTGTCCCCCAGCGTTCAGTCTCCTGGGTCGGCAAGATAAGCCTCAGGAGAAACAACACAATGGCCATGGGCCCTCGCCACGTGACTTTAACACTGAAATGCCACGTCTCCATGGAAACACAGGGACAACCGCCCATGGGTGGTGCGGAGCCGGGGAGCAGTGAGCAGGCCCGTGGGCGTCGTCTCGCACAGGCCTCTCCACGTGGTGGAGGTCACACAGGGCTGCCTGTGGGCTCAGGAAGGAGTGCTGCGAGGGTCACACTGCAGGACAAAGTGGGGGACCCACCTGCCGGGGGAAGAGGGGGGACGCTTCACCTAGAAGCTGGAGGAGACCTCTTAGAAGAACGGCATTCCACTTAGAATGGAAGTGGAACGCAGGTGCAAAGGCCCTGGGGTGGGAGTGAGCCCAGAACCACAGAGAAACGGAAGGACAGTGAGGCTGGAATCTGCAGGGCGGGAGGGGGTGTGCGACGACCCTGGAGAACCAGGCAGAGGCCAGCCTGGCGGCGGGCGGGAGTGGGGAGGGATCTGGTACCACTTTGGTGTGGGGGACTTCAGGGCAGCTTTAGGAGCAGGTCTACTTTAGAAGCAATCGTTCTGGAGCATGGGGAGGGGTGGAGGCAAGGGAGGAGCTTGGGAAGCCACCTGGGGCTGCCCCGGAAGCCCAGGCAGAGGGGCGAGAGGGTCAGAAGGCCCAGGAGTGGGGTGGGCCCTCAGGAGAGTGTGCAAAGACCACAGCTTCGCACAGGCCCACGCTGATCTCGGCGTCACGGCCTAAGAGAGTGGCAGGGCCACCCTGTTTCTCAGGGAAGGGCAGGCTGGGGGGCAGCTGACCCATCCACGACCACCCCAACTTCTCCCAGCCGCTCCCCCTCCCTGCCGCCCACGTGATGCTGGAGACGCCCCCCCCGCCCCCCCCGCCTTGCCCCGAGCCCTGTCACCATCTCAGCTCTGCCACAACTGCCCCGGGGCCCGGAGCGCCTCCCGCCGCCCGCGGGACGAAGGCCGCTCTTCATACCTCGCCGTCTGCTCTGCCAATCGGTGAGTCCAGGATGAAGTCCGGAGGGGCGATGACGTCCACCAGGGCAACAGCATCATCTTTCAGCTGTTAGAAAACAAAGTCCGGACACTTGGCAACGCCCGGCATCTCCATGGCAACCACCGAGTAACACAGCCTGCAACCCACGAGCAATGGTAACCCCAGCAGGCACGAGGCTCCATTCCTCAGGCACCGTCTTTTCATTGGCCTGGGTTACAGGCTCCCCGAGTGTGCGTCTGAATATTTTCACCATGCTGCTATCCACTCAAGACTTCCAACGTTTTCTTTTTTTTCCAACAAGGTAGGGACTGCTCGTAAAACTGATGATTCTGTGGCTCACTAACTGGCAACTGTCTTCAGAGGTTTGTCTCTGAACCCTGACGGATCAGGGCAATGACTGTTCCAACAGAGGAAAATATGTCCAGAAAAAAAAAATGTAAGAGAAAAAGCATTTATAAGCCCCTGGAAAAGCCATCACCCCAAAGTGCTTTGGTTTGCGGTAGTTTTATTACTCTCCCACCCCGTTACACAAATTATTCTACAATATGACAAGTGGAATTTATATGAGTAGACTCCTAAGAATTTTCTTGAAATGCAAAAAAACATTTTTTACTTAAAATAATTGCGAGATGCCATACGCAGTATGTGTGCTTAGTCACGCCGCGTCCGACTCTCTGTGAGCCCGGGGACTAACAGCCCGCCAGGCTGCCCTGGCGCACGGAATTCTCCAGACAAGCATTCCACAGTGGGCACCCATTCCTCTCTCCAAGGCATCTTCCCGACCCAGGGATCGAACTGGGGTCTGCTGCATCACAGGCAGATTCTTTACCACCTGAGCCACCGGGGAAGCCCAAAGATAAAACAGGACGGCATGCCTGAACGGGGACTGGAACCCTGGACTCTCAGGTTAAAAGTCTGGTGCTCCACTGACTGAGCTATCCAGGCCCCACAGCTGAACTGAGCAGAACGCTGGCGCCAGGGCGATTGGAACAAGGCCGATTAAAGCGATCATTGGGCAAAGAGTCATGAGAGGAGAGGAGCCCAGCTTCGGGGTTCAGGCGCTGCTCCACAGTCCCACACGCCCTCGGCACCAGGGTCCCAGGGGGTCGCTTCAGGGAGAAACAACAGCAGAGGTGGGTCCTGCCCTAGATCGGGGGTAAGCCAGCGTTTCATGCAGGGGGCCCGCGGGAAAGAGCCCGTCTTTGCAGGCCGTGGGGGCCACTCTCAGCAGAGCTGAGCGTGAGACAGTGAGGACACCCCGACAGACGATGCTGCTCCAGGCCCAGACTGGAGCAGGGAAGGAGCCGGCAGCCCCCGCCCCACCCCCGAGGCGGGACCAGGACTCAGGTCCGCCAGGCAGCTTGGGCCCAGGTACTGCCCCTCCAACTACCCCAGCCGCCAGCTCCACAATCCAAGTGTCACGTTGCACAGCAAGGGAAACGACTGCTGTTATTTTTTATAAAGGCAACTCAGCCCACAAAACACAAGAGGGTAAACTCCCCTCCCGTTTAAGTTGACGTGGCCCGAGCAGACAGAGTGACCCCAGAGACACCCTTGCCCAGAGCCCATGTGGGGAGAGAGGCACTTAGAAAGGAGCCTGGGGGAGAGGGGCTTGATGCCAACAAGGACATCACCTGAGCTGCCTCAGCTCAGAAGCACGGAGAGGAGCCGAGCGGCCTCTCACCCATAACTGAGACACTTGTGTACGTATATCTGCCATGTATCCTACAGACGATACCACGGACGGAGCGCTGGGGGGCTTTGGTTCATGTCTGATCATCCACAGCAGAGAACTGCCTCCAAATGCACTGCTTAATACAGCAGCCAGGACACACGTGACGGCGGAGCTAAAACTAGAGAACCCCCAGCCTCGGTCACGCGGCTCTACCCCCGGCAGCCCCAGGTGGCCGGTGCTGACCACACGGGACAGCTTGGCCCTGGAACCTGTCCCTCCCTGTACCAAGCTCCAGCGGACAGAGCACCACCAGGACAGGATGTGGGGCCACCTGACTCCTCTGGGTGACGAGGGCAGAAGGACGCAATAAAAAAAAAAAAGAAAATGCCATGAAATGAATTTAAATTGGAGGCTAACTTGAAAGGCCGATGTCGCTGTAGAAAGCATCAGGGTGAGCTGGGTGTGCACGAGTCCCTCAGGGTGGTGCTTCCTGACTGTTCCGACATAAGCACATTCTCTGTCGTTTTCTTGGGTGTGTGAACGGTGGTACTACTTTGGCTCAATGGACATGGGTTGGGGTGGACTCTGGGAGCTGGCGATGGGCAGGGAGGCCTGGCGTGCTGCAGTCCATGGGGTCGCAAGGAGTCGGACACGGCTGAGCGACTGAGCCGAATGGTGGCACACACAGGAATGAGTGGGAAGCCAAGGTCACCAGATATTAACACACGTATGATCACATGGAAGTCATATACGGACAGAAGGGCTCACGACTCACCTGTGCACACAGGGCCAGGATGGCGCTCTCCAGCACTTTACCCGCACGCTCACCAGAGAAGTAGCCGCCTGAAAGCACAGCATGGGTGACTCTGGGGTCCGGTACCCTCACCCCCAAGCGTCAGTCGCTCAGCCGTGCCCGAGTCTTTGGACTGTAGCCCTCCAGGCCCCTCTGTCCATGGAGTCCTCCAGCCAACAATACTGGAGTGGGTTACAATTCCCATTTCCAGGTGATCTTCCCGACCCAGGATGGAACCCGGGTCTCCTGCACAGCAGGCACATTCTTTACCATCTGAGCCACTGGTGAAGCCCAAACCCCCAAGTTACCCACAAATAGCACACACATCGTGAAACAGCCCATTCTGTGTGAAGATGTCTCGCTCCTGCTGCCCGGGTCCCGCTGCGACCCCTTTCCAGAAAGGTGAGGCCGGGCCTGGGGTCTGTGTCCTTCTCCCGGCCAGTTCACTGAGCAGGCGCTGGTGGGAGGGCGGGGGGCGGTCACGGCCAGGAGCTGGGGATGCTGAAGCCCAGGAAGGGCGGCCGCAGGGGGCCGGGGTGGAGGAGGAGGCAGGGCCGGCAGGCGGGGGTCCACGAGAGTGGACAAGACCCCAAGTAGAGCACTGGGCGGGGAGGCTGGGGGGGGTGGCAGGGGCCTGCAGGCTCAAAGTGGTGTCCAGGGGCATGCAGGGGCATCTGCAGCCACCAGGCAATGGGCTGGAGACCCGCCCCCTTGGCCTCGCCTCCCACACCCAGGCAGGCCATGCTGCGCTGTCTCATAGGTGTCTCACAGGAGGGAGCCCTGAGTCTGCTGCAGAACTGGCTGCTGTCTCATCTTTGCCATAGAGAACAGAGCCCGCTTCACTCACAGAGGGTGGGCTCCTTTCCCCGCACCCCACTGCTCCCACCAGGGAGCCCTGTATACCTCAACCGGTAAAGAATCCGCCTGCAGTGCAGGGAACGTGCGTTTGATCCTTGGGCTGGGAAGATCCCCTGGAGAAGGAAATGGCTACCCACTCTAGTATTCTGACCTGGAGAATTCCATGGACTGTAAAGTCCATCAGGTCGCAAAGAGTCGGACACGACTGAGCAACTTAAAAAAAAAGGGGGTGGGCAACACCAGCCCCAAGGAGGAAAATGTGGGTTCTTTGCAAGGGGAGGGGAAAACGTACCCCTCAGACAGCACAGATATGCACCTGGGGCATGAGCAAGTACCCAGGACAGCTCTAGTATTAACATGCCATGGGGATGCTTTGCAAAAACGTCTAAAAAATGCTCCTTAGAAGGATAATGAAAACAAAGTTTCAAAAAAACTCAGGTTTATCCTGTTTCCACCCATCTTCCAGGAATCAGCCCTTCGTCACCTCCTCCAGGAAGCCCTCCTGGGTTGCCCGCCATGGCTCAGCCCTACGGGCACCACCCTGGCGCTGCTGTGCTCCTGGCGGTTGCCCCCCGCCATGGCCTCTGGGCTCATCTGCTCCCTGTGACGAGCGCTCAGTAAGCCGCACGGAAGGAGCGCCCCACGCGGCTCCGGGGCGGGGTCTCACCTCGGTAGAGCAGGGCAGTGTGCTGGCTGAGGGACCACAGGGCGTAGAGGGCGCTGAGCCGCCGGAGCACGGCCCGCAGCGGGGGTGGCACGTGGGGCTGGTGCGTGTGCTCGTGGAACCTGCGCACGACCGTGAGCTCCAGGAACGCCAGGGCCAAGGGCCGGCAGTGGTACACCTGCAACCACACAGTGCGCGCGTTCGGGGAGGGCACACCGGGGCCTGCGCGCCGGCAGCACCCGGGGGAGAGGGCACAGCCAGCCGCGGCTGGGCAGCGCCCCTGGGGAAAGGCCGGCAGGAACACAAGCCCGCCTGCAGCAGCTGCTCTGGACCTCGGGCCCAGCGACCCCGCTCAGCTCAGCGCTACCTGGGACCTGTGTGACCCCACAGCTGACACAGCCACCAGGAGCTCGCCCGGGTCGTCCTGGCACTAGGGACGGGCGCGTCCCCTGGGAGGTGGGCTCCCCGAGGGCACAGGTTGGTTCTCTTGCACTGGGAACCACAGAGAAGGTTTTCCACGTGATCCCTGGACTCACCTGAAAGCGACGTCAGCCCCTCCTGGGGCCTGGCCCCGCCCCTGCCCCCCAAGTTTCTCAAGGAAACAGCCCCTCTCTCCCACTCCCATCATGTCCAGAACTAAGGGAAGGGCTCCACGGAGGGCCAGCCGGGTTGCACTTGCGTGTGAGTCCTGATGCTGGCTGGGTTTGTGGAAGCAGGAAGTCACCACGGGTCTTCTGGCCCCGGCTTTTTCTTTTTTAACCAATAGCCAACACATCTGCTCATCATTAGCTTTGCTTGCCAGCTTTTCTTTCCCCTTCTCTAGTTTATCAGTTTACTGGTTTTTTTTTAATTAGAACAATTACACATGCATTTCTCATTTGTTATAATGAGCATGCGTTGCTTTTGAAATTAAATAATCCAAATAAATAAAGCAAATAAAGCAAAGAGGTAACCTGGGATGGGGGAGGAAAGAGATCCCTATTCAATGCCTGTATAACTTTGCCCCAGAATTCCTTGGTGGCTCAGACAGTAAAGAATCCGCCTGCAGTGCAGGAGACCTGGGTTCAATCCTTGGGTTGGGAAGATCCCCTGGAGAAGGGAATGGCCACCCACTCCAGTATTCTTGCCTGGAGAACCCCATGGACAGAGGAGCCTGGCGGGCTACAGTCCATGGGGTTGCAAAGGGTCGGACACAACTGAAGCGGCTGGGCACACATGTGCATCAGCCAGAATCCAAAGAACAGGGTACAGAATACGCTCCGGGGAGGCCATGGGTCGTGGTCACCAAGGAGGCATGGCTCTGAGCTCAAGGCCTCCTCTTGACTTTCAGGGCAAGCAGTGGGTCCTCACTTCTGAGGCCAAGGCTCTCCCAGGGACGGCCTGAGAACCAGGCACCTTCAGGAGGGAATTCAGGGGAGGATGTTCCCCAGGCCAGTCTGCCTGGTCTGATCCGAAGACCCCACTGCGCCTCTGACGCCACCAGGTCCCACGGCCCGTGTCTGTGTGTCCTGCCTGCACAGCCAGCTGGGCCCTCAGGGCAGCTGCCCTCTCGTGCACACCACGTCGTGGGTACCCTTGACTTTGGAGGGAGAGAGACGCAGAGAGGGGAGCGTGCTCACAGGAGGGAAGCTGACGAAGCTGATAATGGAGGTGGGCGGGGAGTGCTCCCCCCAACCCGGGCCAGGCACTAAGCTAAGAGCCCCCCAGGGCATCACCTCAATCCGCCCTGGATCCTGAGGGTGTAACAAGGTCAAGCCATTGGCGACTGGTGGAGACACACTTGGCGCAGGGAGGCCGGCCCCCGTGTGCGCCCTCAGCCTCTGTGAGAGCGGGTGTCCCTGAATTAATCCCCACCCCCCGATGTGCTCACATGCCATGGGCTCCTCTCCACTTGGGGAGATTCTCCCTGCCAAGTCCCAGCTGAGGACTGAGTCCAAACTCTGCTCTTCTCTACTCGCTCCTTCTGAACTATGTGGGTTTTCTAGAGTCAGTCACACTGTGTTCATCCTATCTTTCCGTGAAAGCAGCACACAGGTCAGTTGCGGCCATGGCATCGGTTGGTGCAGGCCTGGAAAGGCGGCCCCACCTCTGGTGTGGCCACCCTAAAAATGCACCCTGAGTCCCACCGGGCTCTGAGTCCCTGTGGGCCAGCTCAGGGCCCAGTCCTTGGAGTGGAGGGGCCAGCTTCCAAATCCACTTGGCTTTTACGAGCATGTGCGCACGGGCAAATGGCTCCCATCCAGGGCTGTGAAGAGGGAGCAGGAGGGAGCCGGCCCGCGGGCGCCGCTGTGAGAAGCAGCGACGGACCTCATGGGTCCAGTGCTTGCACCGTGCCCCACGAGCTCCTCTCCCCAGTCTCAATCCCTGGAATCGGACACGCACAGGCTGCTGTGTGTTCCTTCTGGGAGAAGTTCAGAGGAGGCCATCAGCTGCCTGGGGACACGGGCCCTGCGGGTCTGCCCTCCACAACCTCCTTGCCCAGGCCAGGAGCATGCTCAGGTGTAGACCATGTCCACAGCTGACCCCAATGACGGCACCAAGGGCAGGCTGGATGGCTCTCCTGGCTTCTCGGGCCACCAAGCTGCTGTCTGAGAATCCCAATGAACAGCTGTGGAGGACATGGTGTGTGGGTAGCACATGGGGGGCCTGGAGGCCCAGGACAGGGACCCAGGTAGGTGGGGCGTGGGGGCCTAGAGGGTCATAGGGACCCAGGAAGGCAGGGCATGGGGGCCTGCACGGTCACAGGGACCCAGGAAGGTGGGGCGTGGGGGCCTAGAGGGTCACAGGGACCCAGGAAGGTGGGGCGTGGGGGGCATGGAGGGTCACAGGGACCCAGGAAGGCAGCCATACTAGGCCAGGGGCACGCAGGAAGTGTCTGAAGGGAGACGCGTTAGGACACAGATTCCCAGAGCCACAGAGAGTGGACCTGCTCCCTGGACTGGAGGCCCCACTGGCTCAGGGGTTCTTGGTCAGGCCCAGTTTGCCCCACCAGGGTGTCTGGCACCGTCAGGAGATAGTCTGGGGTCGTCACAATTCAGGGGTGCTGTTGGCATCTTAGTGAACAGAGGCCTGGGTGCTGCTGGGCCCCCCCAAATCACACAGTTCTAACAGCCACAAGGGAGAGCCTTGTTCCAGCTCCTGCACCCCCTGCTTCCCTCCCGAATCCTCACACTCAGCGCCCACCCTTGACTTCTCGTGGATGGCCTTCCTTGCCATCAGAGATCTGCCCACAGTATTAACAGACCTGGGCCAGCACCCGTGAGGGGTCCTATGAGCTGCCTGCGCTGGGGCCGTGGTGGGGGGCACAGAACAGGAACTCTCGGGGGCAGTCCTAGCCTGCACAGCCCAAGCTGCTCCATAACCAGTGTTTCTACTGCTCCGTGATCATGAAGAACTCCCGAGAGACGCCGGCAGCTAGACGCTGCAGGCCAGGAAGGCCCGCCCCCCGCTCCCCGCACAGGTCCCTCTCTCACGAATCCTCATCCCCGATAAACCTCCAGGCCCAGGAAAAACATTCCGACCCAGATACCAATTTCTGGTGTGCTCTGATTCCGAGTATGTTTGCATTTTAACAAGTTACGACTAAGTGTCAGTAGCTGAGTGGCGTCCGACTCTGCAACCCCATGTACCGTGACCCACCAGGGCCCTCTGTCCACAGAATTCTCCAGGCCAGAATACTGGAGTGAGTTAGCCTTTCCCTTCTCCGGGGATCTTCCCGACCCAGGGATCGAACCTGGTCTCCCGCCTTGCAGGCGGATTCTTTACCAGCTTAGCCACCAGGGAAACCTAAGTTACGAATACCTCAGGCAGAGACGAGCTCTGAGCTGTCCAAGTCTGGACACCAGCCACATGGGGTAGGGGAAAGGGATGGGCTCAGGGCTCGGCTGGCTCGGGTGTATCGCTGGTCCCGGCAGCAGAGAGCCTGAGAGGATGCGGCGGTGCGGGAATCAGGAGCAACTCCTGAGAAAAGCAACTTCTGAAACAAACACGTACCTGACAGTTGTTTATGGCTTCAAAGTCGCTTTTCCCTGAGCGCTTCTCTTGACTGAGCTTCTGGTGACTCTCACGGAGCAGGTAGCAGACCAGCCACTCGTATGCCGCCAGCGGGACTTCAAAGTGAGAGACGGAGAGACACGTGAGTGCAGGGCGTCTCCCCCTGCCGTGGCCCAGCCCTCATGCTGAGTGAGACGGGTCCAGTTCACAGACCCGGAATCTGCGCCCACCCGCCTCCCACCCCTCCATGGTGGTCAGGCTGAGACAGGCAAAGGGGGAGGGCGTTTCCTGGCTCTGCTGTGAGGCCGGCCCTAGTTCTACACGGTTCTAGCAACCAGAGTCCACGAGGTCATGGAGCCCCTTCTGGGGTTGTTGCTGTTCAGTCTGTAAGTTGTGTCTAATTCTTTACGTCCCCGTGGCTCCTCCATCCTCCATTGTCTCCCGGAGTTGACTCAAACTCATGTCCATCCAGTCGGTGATGCCATCCAACCATCTCATCCTCTGTCACCCACTTCTCCTCCTGCCTTCCATCTTTCCCAGCATCAGGGTCTTTTCAAATTAGTCAGCCCTTTGCATCAGGTGGCCAAAGTATTGGAGCTTCAACTTCAGCATCAGTCCTTCCAATGAAAATTCAGGACTGATCTCCTTGACGTGCAAGGGACTCTCAAGAGTCTTCTCCAGCACCACAGTTCGAAAGCAGCAATTCTTCGACGCTCAGCCTTCTTTGTGGTCCTTTGAGGGTAACCACCTCATCCACGATGAGGATACAGAGTCCGGATGAAACTTGGACCTGCACGATATCAGGGCGACTTTCTGGCAGGTGGTGGACGAGTGGTGCCCCGTCCACCTGGGGGGCCAGGCCCTGGGCCCTGGGCCTCACCTCAGGCCTCCTGAGACCTCACCCCCTCCTCCGGCTCTTAAGGGGAGAGGAGAGGAAGCTGCTGACAGGGTGTGGATGGACAGGGACCGGCTGGAAGGGGCTGAAGGGAGACCCCCATCTTCCCGGCCCGGCCCAGCGCTGTGCCTGCATCTGTGGGTCCTTCTGTCTTCACGTCTCACTGGTTCCGAGGGCTTGGGTGACTGAGAACACCCAGCCCGGCAGGGCTGTTCCTGCGCCCTCCAGTGAGGACCAGGGGAAAAGGAGGCACCCAGGCACACGGTGAGGGAGCAGGGGGTGGCCGCGAGGCTCTGGGTCCACACTCTCATCCCCTCCCCAGGCAGAGGGCCCATGCCTGAGGGACCCGCAGCTGCTCTGGGCTCTGGACCCCCAGGACCGACCTGGGGGCACTGGGCCTGGACCCAAAGGCTGGACGCAGGGGCCCTGGGATTTCCCTCCGTGTGGCACAGCCTGTTCCCTGGGAGGACATCCCCTGGTACCCACTGATGCAGACCTCCAACCGTTTCCTGCTGCCGTATCTGTTAACAAACCGCACAGCGCAGCTGAGCTTTTCATTAATGAGCACACGCTCCATCTCAGGCCTGAGGAGTCAAGGGCTCAGAAGATGCAAGCAGCCTGACCAGCTCACACAGCATGTGTGTGTGAGCCTAGCAAGGCAGGCTGGGAGGTGCGGAAGCTGACACAGGGCACCCGTCCCAGAGTTCTGCCAAGTATGGTGGCTGGAATGGGGCCCCCAAAGTCACATCCATGTCCCGATCCCCTGAACCTGTGAATGTGCTCTCACTTGGACAAAGTGTCTTTGCAGAGAGGGCTGCTGCTGCTGCTGCTGCTAAGTCGCTTCAGTCGTGTCCGACTCTGTACAACCCCATAGACGGCAGCCCGCCAGGCTCCCCTGTCCCTGGGATTCTCCAGGCAAGAACACTGGAGTGGGTTGCCATTTCCTTCTCCAATGCATGAAAGTGAAAAGTGAAAGTGAAGTCGCTCAGTCGTGTCCAACTCTTCTTGACCCCATGGACTGCAGCCCACCAGGCTCCTCCGTCCATGGGATTTTCCAGGCAAGAGTACTGGAGTGGGGTGCCATTGCCTTCTGCAGAGAGGGCACTTCCTCCTAATACTGTACGGGGAAATGGAGGATCAGAGAGGGTAAGCATCTAGTCCAAGGTCACACAGCTGACTCCAGAGCCTGAGCCGTTTCTCTGAACACATGATGCAACACACGCCCACTGCCCTGTGACCCTCTGACCCACACAGCGGTCAGAGCAGCCAGCCCACTGAGTGTTAGTGGCTCAGTGGTGTCCAACTCTTTGCGACCCCATAGACTGTGGCCCACCAGGCTCCTCCGTCCATGGGGATTCTTCAGGCAAGCATGCTGCGGTGGGTTGCCATTTCCTTCTCCAGGGGCTCTTCCCAACCCAGGGATTGGACCCCAGTCTTCGGAATTGTAGGCAGATTCTTCACCGTCTTAGCCGCCAGGAGAGCCCAGCACTCCAATTATCTAATATTTTTGTGAGTGAGGAGCCAACGAGAGGAAAGAACTGGGTCTCATGTGATCACGTGATGTGCGGCTCCCCAGCGCTCAGGCCCATTTGTTCAACGCATCCTCGGCACACACGCACCCACAGCACATAAATCAGAGGCAGCGGGCGGAGAGCCGCCCTGCCCCTCCCGCTCCAAATAAACCTTCTAATTCCTGAAGGGAAAAAAAGAAAAAATCTCCTGACCTTGCAAACAGGTCTCGCTCAACCCTGGAAAGGTCCCGAGTGTCCCATCCTGCAGAGCCCCAGGGTCACATGTCACTCGTGGAACTTCTACCAAAGATGCAGCTGAGGCCCAGCCCCGAGGTCTTGGGTTTAAATGATCGAGCACCCTGAGGATGAAGGGAGGGCCACGAGCTTCGGGCTCCCTTCTCCCCGTGGAGAACGTCATCAGGGTTGCTTCCACGCCAAGGCTCTTCTGCCAGATGAGTTTTGCTTGCGCTCTTCCCTCCAGAAGATGTTTTCACTTGGTTGGAACGAGTGAAAATTAGAGCACTCGCAGGAAAAACAGATGACGCCGCCCTGGCACCCTTCCTGTCGCTGTGCACGCAGCAGCTTCTGCGTTCACAGCGCCGGCGAGCAGGGTGGGGGGCGGGTGTGTGCGGCAGGCCTAGGTGGGGGTGGGGGGTGGACACAGCAGGCCCGGGGGGCACGGCAGGCCCTGTGACACGTCCAAGAGCTGGCCGACCACGTGTTTACACTCTGATTTTACCATGGGGGACGGCTTTGGGGAGGGAGGAAATTCCGGTGGGGTGGACGCTACTAGGATGATGAGGTCATTTCCTGGGCTTCCTGGAGCAACATCTGGGGGCTCCGGAACCATCAGAAAGACCTTTGGGGGTGTCCCAGCATCTTCCCAGCTCTTTAAAAAGAGAGGTGAAGAAGGTGTACTGTCAGAAAAGCTGTGACAAAGGGTGGTGAGGGAGCCGAAGCAGTGACGAGCAGAAACGCCTCTGCTTGCTGCTGTAGGTGAAAATGGAGGAGCGACCCGCTGGCCAGTGGGCCCGGCCCGCGTCCGACGCTTGCTCCGGCCGCGGACGTGGACTGGGCGGCCGAAGCTCCTCTCCTGGGGATCTGGGCGGCGGCGCGGCTTGGCAGGGCCACACACACACACTGCCCACAGCCCACAGCCGGGGATGCTGTGATGGGTCGCGTGCCCTTCAGGTACATGCAGGCTGCTCCTTCATCCAGAGGACCGCGGGGGACGCACACTCTGCAAGCCAGGTGCCCTCCTGCCACGCCAAAGGCTCTTTGCTAACAGTGTTCGGGGGGATGTAACGGCGTCTCGACAGCGATTTCTGTGATGAAAACTGCGGCTGGAACAGGGTGGGGTGCCCGCATGTTGCAGGCCGGTCCCGAGCCCCGTGCGGAGCCGAGCGCTGGGCCGGGTACACCCGTGTGTCCCCACCTGCCTCACCAGCCAGCAGAGTCGGTGCCGTCCCAATCCGCGGCGAGGCAGGATGATGGGGGACGCGCCCAAAGCCCTGCAGCTGGTGCGGGTCCAGCAGCGGGCCCAGCACCCTCCATCTCTGGCAGCTGGGCTGACTTTCCAGCTCCTGGGTGACCGGCCAGAGGGTCAGCTTCTGCCCACCTATGGGGGAGGGAGGGCAGCGTGTGCCTGGGGGTTGGGTGGGACTACAGAAGAGGGCCCCGAGGTGCTTGGCCACAGGGCTTCTGGAGGGGCAGAGGGACGCACGGTCACTGAACCCCGCAGAGCGGGTGGCGAGGACTGTGCAAGGCTCCGCTGTGCGTGAAGCTGCTGCTGTGGACACAGGATTTGACAGAAAGACGCGTGGGCCCTTGGGGGAGGAAGGTGCATCCTTCAGACGTCATTCACACGCAGTAGGGAGGGGAGGGGCTGTAACCACCCCTGATCTTTCTGTGACGTCTCTGCTTGACCACTCACTGTGAAGCCGGGAGAGGGGGCAGGTGGGAGCCGGGACTCCAGGGAGCGGGGAGCAAGCTCCCCTCTCTCCATTGCTGGCGTCAGCAGCCGAGTTAGCGCCGGACACAGGGAGGTGTCCGCGGATGAATCATCATTGAATGAATGAGGTGGCAAAGCAACAGGCTGCTTCCCGCCGGGCACAGCGCACCTGGAGACAGGGAAGGGCATGTATTTACCTGAGGAGTCCAACAAGTCCTCGGGGCTGGAGCCCTCGAACCTCCTGTCAAGGATGTCTGCATAGCCATCCAGAAAGTCCACGGTCTTCAGGGGGCTCTCGATGCGGGCACCACCTAGGGGCACAGCCGGTGACTCTAGGGAGAGCCAAGGACTCCCCACCCCAGGGCGTGTCTGGAAGACGAATCCCCCTCCCCCACACCGCCACCTGCCCCGGCCCATCACTTCAGAAGCTGGTGCAGCCCCATCTGATGGCGTGTTTCCTGCCCGTAAACACAGACGCCATCCTGACGGAAGAGCCGGCTCGGACCCGGGGAACGGCTTCGCGCCGCAGGGCTGCGGGGCTGCGGCCGCCTCACCTGGGCCCCGGCGAGCCCGCAGGCCGAGCAGGTAGCTGCTGGTCTGCCGCAGCAGGACGCTGTTGTCGCCTTCGTACGTGCAGTTGGGGTCGTTGTCGTCTCTGAGGTCGCCCAGACGGTTCACTGCGAGGGGGTGTGCGCATCACTGGGGGTGCGGGCGGGAGAGATGCCCCCACCCCCTGCCACCTGGGACTCTGAGGTCAGGTCCCAGGCCCAGTCTGACGGGACGAAGCACTTCCTGCCCTCTCCAGGTGCAGCTCCACCCCCAGCCAGTGGTGTGCCCTACCCATCCGGCTGCTGCCTCTTCAAGGACAGACTGGGAGCACCCGCAAGGTTCCCGGGAAGCCCTGTGCTGCACTCGGGAAGCACCCACCGCCACCAGCGACGCATCACCCCCACGAGTCTCACGGATCACCTGCAGGGCGCCCTCTGGGAGGCCACCGACAGCGCGGACCGTCTGGGCGGGTGCCCTCCTTCCCCGTACAACTAGAGGCACCCTTCTCTTTACACAAGACGTCAAATATCTGAAGACAACGCTTCTTTTTCTCTTGCCTTTCCTACCAGTGAAATAACCCAATTCCTTCGCAGAGTTCATAAAGGATTCTTCCTAGACCCTCCCCACCTAGGTCTCCGGCGTATTAATAGAATGTTCTCCAGATGTGAGGCTGAGATGGGAGACTGGGTAGGACCCCCAACTTCTCACACTCTCATATTGCTGTGAACAGCCCAGGAGGGTGTGAAGGTGCCCTGTAGCAGGGCTGAGGCTTGTGGCCGCCGGTGACAGCCTGACCGTCTTCCGCTGACTGGCTGCCCATGCCACAGTTAGGGCCCTAAACGTGAACACCTGAGAGCGGCCTTAGACAGACGACCAGAAACTGATATTTAAATCTAGATTAAAGGGCTTTACATTTATCCCTGAGTTTGGCCACACTGGCTTCAGCCCAGAAGGAATTATGTGATGATACTTGATTCAGTCATTTCTGCTGTCTGCGGGCTGCATGATTCAAGCTTCTCATTCTAAACTATTTATAGTGTCTCTATGAGCTATAACAACAAACAAAAACTACGAAGAACAGTGCACAGAAGACAAAACACACGGGTGAGGAACTTCTGTGGCGCCGTGGTTACCCACACGTCAGGAACAGAGAGCGGAGAAACTGAGGGCCCCCCCACCACCACCCCCACCACCCCCCCGCCCCCCACCACACGAGGAGGAACTGGGATGCATCTTCACCAAAAGCTCACGGCTATCTACAGAGTGTCACCAAGATGCTCAGACTCAACCAGGGGCTAAAAGGCTCCAGAGTAATAAGCCGTCAGGGCAGGTCTCTGCCAATTCCACTGGCGTCTCGCCTGAGTCACCAGACTTTACCCATCGGTGACTGAAGGTCAGCACATGGGAAGTTAGGCAGGTAAGCTGCAAATAATAAGCAGGACTATAATAATAATGGGCTTTTCTGATGGCTCAGATGGCAAAGAACCTGCCTGCCATGCAGGAGACCGGGTTTGATCCCTGCATTGAGAAAACCCCCTGGAGAAGAGCATGGAAACCCACTCCGGTATTCTTGCCTGGAGAATCCCTTGGACAGAGGAGCCTGGCAGGCTACAGTCCAAGAGTTGGACACGACGGATTGACTAACACTTTCACTTTCATAATAATAATAGATCAGAGTAACGGGGCACAGGCCACCTGCCCCACATTGTCTAAACCCTTCAAGCATATTCATTCACTCACTCGCTGCAAGAACCTCTGTCGTGCCATGCTCTCATCAGCCCCATCTTATGGAGAAGAACACCAAGGAGCGCTGTGTGGGGTCAGCTTGCCCTCAGATACGCAACCAGTGGCCAGCAGAGGCAGAGACAGAGGACACAGGACCTGGGCCTGGCCTGTGGGTCACCTGCCCTGTGCACCACCCACCAGCTGCTCAAACAGCCGCCAGTGCCAACAGAAGTGAACGCCAGTCTCAGAGTGCTTCATCGGAACAAAACGCGCCAGGGTACTGCCAAGTCATCGACCAGAAAGTTCCAACTCAGATGAATGCATGATAAGCTCCCTTCCGTTCTGGTTTTCAGTCTCCATGCTGCCTCGTGACCCCCAGGTTTCGGCCAAAGAGCATCAGGTGGCAGGGAACCGAGGGATGAGACGAGCGCAGGGCCCGGCCAACCTGCTCTGGAAAGTTCCAGACGGTAAATGTTTTAGGCTCTGCCGAGACATCTCAGCTCTGCGGGGGGAGCAGGAACACGGCCACAGGAAGTGTGTAAACGAATGGTCACGGCCGGGCGCCGATAAATCACTATTTACAGAAACCTTTATCCACAGCAAAAGCCTTTGGCCCAAAGGCTGCTGTGTGCTAACTCCTGGTTGGTCGTGCGCTGGCCCCTGGTCAGGTATGAGTCACATGGTAGGGATGAGGACAGAAACCAGCCCACGTATCTCTGAGACCTACTGGCCAGGTAGCCGTGTCCTCCACATGCCTCGCGGCACTCCTGGATCCCCCGCTGGGCCGTCCACGAGGCCAGGGGCTTGCCGGCCGACGACAAGGCGTGGATCTCGCGTCCCAGCTCGGCCTTGGGAGGGAGAGAAGCCCACAAGATCAGGGGAAGAGAGGCTCCGACCCCGGAGGGCAGGGGACAGTCCAAGCTCAGCCTCAAAGACCTACGCCCCTCCAGTCTGACCCCAGGTGGCTGAAAAGTGCAATAGCAGGAGCCCGGCTTTAGCTTAAGAAGCAGGACTCAGCTACTCAGGGACACCCTGCGGTCTAGCCACACTGCTTCCTCGCGCCGGAGATAAACCGCCGCGGCGGCTCAGCGGGTGAATCCTGGTGGGGAGGCTGATCGCGGAGGAACACGCGTCATGACTCCGTTTATATGAAGTTCACAGCGTGAGCCTGAGCGACGGCTGTTCAAGCTCCCGTCGTTCACGGGGAGACGAGGAGGAACCCCAAGGGATGGGACTGACACGGCGCCAACACGCTGCCCCCAGGGGAGAGGTGGGGGGCAGCCCCAGAGGGCTACAAAGCCCTGGCCATTCAGGGCCCCCTGTGCAGGCCCGGCTCAGGGTCCCTAGCTTTAACACATCTAGTAAGCATTCTTTCACTTCAACGTGATCGTCAGTAACAACAGTTACAAGAAAGACACGCCCGCACACACACCTGCTACATAGGGTGGCCTGCTTTTCCAGCATTTTCAGCTTCACAGAAGCGCTACCTTGTAACCCATGCCTGGGTTGAACTACTTTTTCTGAGCTTCAGGGAAAAAAAAATAGATCGTGGTGACACTGGAAAACATTGTTACAGGACAGTCCCATTGTCAGCTGGCAAAGCGCCAGTGGCTCACGTTTGAGGGAAAAAAAAATGCATCGGCTCCACATTCCTGATGAAACGGTCCTTGGGCTCACATCAGCCTGACTGCGCGGCTGCACCCTGCCAGCCCCCCACCCCCTCACCCTCCGCCTCCTGACGCCTGGGTGTCTATGCTGGATATTCCAAAATGTGCTAATTCAATACAGGCTTTTCAGGGCGTGGTTGGTAAGCCCGCCCTCTGTAGCATTTCTGATGAGTTTTCAGATGCACTTGCGCTGTGCCTTTTTGCAATGCCCAGGAGGCAGTGTGAAGCAAAAAAAAAATCAACACGTGAGGCGTCCACACACAGAAATGAGCAGAAGACCCTTTCTGTGCACAGGGGCTGATCTCAGCAGGTCTGCACGCTCGCATCTGGCAAAAAGCCACGCCTGTCAGCTCACATCCAGTCAGCTGGACGCAGACCTTTTGTGGGGTTGTTTACCAAAGGATCAGAACCGTGAAATCCATGGAGGGGGCCGGTAATGTGGATTTTGCAAAAGCATCCTGTTCTCCAGAAGAGAACAACAGCTGAACTCACAGACGGGAACCAGGAGCCGTGTCAGCATGTCCTTGAGAACGGGGGATGCGGACATGTGCCGAAAAGGCCCCCATACCCGAGACGGGCTCCGGGAGGACACGGCCCAGGGGTCAAGTCGGACAAGCCTGCGTCATCCCTGCAGATCCACACACCCATGTTGTTTTGAAAGAAAGGCTGAGACTGCCCTGTTCAAACTCGTTGAGATTTAAATGAGAATGAACGCTGCAGAGAAAAAGCAGGGGGCTCTCACCTGCCTGATGCTCTGGTCTTTCCCCAGGAGGCCTTGCTGAAGCTCCCCCAGATCCAGGAAGAGCGATTTGAAAAAGTGGTCCAAGGCGTAGGCGGCGGCCAGGTACGGCAGTAAGCGCCATTGCTGAAATGGACAAATTCCCGCCTGAACACCGCACGTCCTCAGCAGGGCGGGGGCGGCCGGAACCCACCCCCACGGTCCCGATAGTGCACAAGGCCCTTCACCTCTCCCGGACGCCCCACCCCCCCACCACGGCACCTGCCCCCTGATGCCCAGCCACCCCGACAGGCCTGCTCAAGGAGAGGCGCCCACGGGCACCGCCCTGCACTGCTCTCTCTGCCGTCCTGGCCATGTGATCCCTCAGCCAGAGTAAACACTGAACCAGAATACAACTGAGACAGCCAGGTCACCGTGCCCGAGCACAGGGCCAATCTGGCAACGCCTTGCCCTTTGTGACCCTAGGAGGAAGACAGCGATTGCCCCTGGGCCAGAAGGGGAAACAGGCTCCCGGAGGCTGAGGGAGCGCGTCCATTTCACCAGCGCGTCTGCTGCTGCGTGGATGGGGCGGGGGGCTGAGAGGACCCGGAAGACAGTCACCACCGCCACCGCCAGCGATCCCCGCGTGTGGTCGCCGTGCCGCCGCCCTAACATGGCTCAGCCTTGCAACCACCCACAGAGGGGTGTGATCACCGCTCCAACGTGCAAAGGAGAAAACCAAGCACAGAGAGGCTTAGTGCCTCGCCCAGGGGTGCACAGCAAGGCTGGGTGGACTGCGGCCGGAAGCCCACACGTGGGGCTCGGGTGGGCTCAGCTGACCGCTGAGGCCAGGCCTCAAGCCCAGGCAGCGGGGCATGCTGTGACCTCACGAGGACCACGGGGTCCAGTGGTGCGGTGGACGCTGCGTGTCAGCCAGGCACAAACTAGGCACGAGGCTCTTCCTCGCTTGCTCATTTGGTGTTAAACCAGGTTCGTGGTCCTAAAGGTTAAACACATTCGATCCAGTTACAACATCCTGAAACTCTCACTCAAATGCGCCTTTGCTCACGCATCACTGGGCCCAAGACTGGGGCTCGTCCACCTGCTGCCTCTGGGGCCCCACCTGTGACCTGGGGACCACCAGCAGCCCACCTGGTACGCAGGGCAGCTGCGTGGTGGGCACAGAAGTGCTGGGGATACAGAGGTGACCTGGGGACCACCAGCAGCCCACCTGGTGCGCAGGGCAGCTGCGTGGTGGGCACGGAAGTGCTGGGGATGCAGAGGTGACCTGGGGACCACCAGCAGCCCACCTGGTGCGCAGGGCAGCTGCGTAGTGGGCACAGAAGTGCTGGGGATACAGAGGTGACCTGGGGACCACCAGCAGCCCACCTGGTGCGCAGGGCAGCTGCGTGGTGGGCACGGAAGTGCTGGGGATACAGAGGTGACCTGGGGACCACCAGCAGCCCACCTGGTGCGCAGGGCAGCTGCGTGGTGGGCACAGAAGTGCTGGGGATACAGAGGTGACCTGGGGACCACCAGCAGCCCACCTGGTGCGCAGGGCAGCTGCGTGGTGGGCACGGAAGTGCTGGGGATGCAGAGGCGCTGGTGGAGGCGTACTGCGATCCAATGCCACGCCCGGCCCCACCCCGGCCAGCTGATCAGGTGATGCTCGGCTTGCGGCACACCCCTGCCATCCGAGGCTGCCTCGACCGTGGAGGGCCTGGAGAGGGGAGTGTCCCCTCTGCTAAAGGACGCCACCATGAACACCGCTGCCCACTCAGCCACTGTGTCCCGGGATGAAGGGGTGTGCCAGAGCGCAGCCTGGATGCGCAGGGCCCGAGACAGGGTAAGCGTGCAGCGTGCATACCTGCCCCCCACCCCCGCCTCAGCAGAGCGCACCCTCCAGGCCCCTCATTTCCTTTCAAGTAAAGACCATCGTGGAGCCCATCTGTGGCCTGCGAGGCTGCACCCCTTCCCGGGGCCTGGCGTCGCACCGTAACTCCAGAAGAGGCCCGGTCAGCTCCCCGTGACCCAGCTGTAGAGACCTGAGAGAGGCGGTGTGTTTGCACATGGATGGAAAGCCAGCGAACCCACGCACGCAGACGCTCTACCTGCATCGGGTACTGCAGCACCGGGACTTCCTCCTTGTCCGTCGGCCCAAACTGACGCCTGGTGGCCGAGAAACGCACAGCAATGGACACGGCCAGCTTCAGGTTCACGACGGACATGCCCACGATGGCGACCCGGCCAGACGACAGGCTACCCAGGGACTCGCTGAAGCGCTGCCCCACGTCCTGTGGGAGGAGAGCAGGTGGCAGCGGACCCGGGACCGTGGGCCACCTCGGGGATGGGCACAGGGCTGGAGGGGCGTGCCTGTCCTCGTTCAACACCCCAGGCCCAGCCCCCAGGGCACCCCAGACACAGGGTCCTGGAGCCAGGAGGGCTGAGTAGCAGGGGGGCCAGTGTGCCCATCAAGGGACGGTATGGGGGACACCCAGCCCACACGAGGTAAGGGGCCCTGGGCAGACACACGATCTGTGCAGACCTACGAGCTGCCACATAGAGGCAGGAAGCCCTGCTCTTGACCTCACTGAGGAGCAGATGCGGCTGTGCCAAGAGCGAGGCTGGAGGTGAGGGCAGAGAACAGAGCTGGCACCAACATCTTGTACATAAAAAGGGTGCCCTCTCCCCGGAATCCGGGATTCCTGCCTCCCCGTTGAGCCACCATCCCAAGGGCTGGGTGGTCATTGGAATGGTCATCCGTTACTCTCTGTGATCTTTTGTTGTTGCTGTTAAGTCTCTCAGTCGTGTCTGACTCTGCGACCTCATGGACTGCAGCACGCCAGGCCCCCCTGTCCATCACCAACTCCCAGAGTTTACTCAAACTCAAGTCCATTGAGACAGTGATGCCATCCAACCATCTCATCCTCCATCGGCCCCTTCTCCTCCTGCCCTCAATCTTTCCCAGCACCAGGGTTTAAAACTAGGTAACTGCCTGTGTGCATCTGTTTTCAGTCTGTTGCAAGTTCCAAGGTGCTTACCATGGTCCCTAGTAGCAGCTTGGCTTTCAGGCCCATCGGCGGCGCTTGGGTACATCGGCCTGACAGTCTCGCCAAGTGACGTGATCACGTGCACCTCCCTCACCCCCTGCTGCTTCTCCCGCTTCATTTATTTTATTATTCAGGCTTTTCTTCCAAAACTATGTCCACTCTGGTGTTTGTGCGGCCGCCTTCCAGGCCCCTGGCCATGCGTTCTCGCGCACGAGTGGCATCTTAGCTGCGCTTGGAAAAAGCACGTGTACAGTTGTTTTCCATCCGTGGTAAGAAATGTCCTTTCCCTGACTGCTTTCAGGCAGCACCGTGCGGGGAAAATCAGAGGTAAAGGGGCTTGGATCCCACGGGAGCTGCTCTGCCTCCTGTCCCGGGGAGGACTCAGGGTCTTCTCTCTGAGCTTCTGGTATTTCTTGACAGTGAGCCTGGGGAAACAGCCCCTGACCCACTGTGTGGGGCCCCCTGAGTCGAGGCAGTCTTCCTTCCGTAATTTAGAGACCTCTGTCTCCGCTGTTTCTACAAACCGTCTCTGGGCTCTCTCCATCCCCGCATGCCGCCTGCTTCACTGATATTCAACCCTGCTGGATCGACCCCCTCCACCGGGTTCTCTCATCTGCCTCCGTACTCCTGGGTTTCATATCACTGTTTCCTTTTCTGAATGGCCTCCTGTGTCACCTCCAGCCTCTCTCCTGATCGGAAGGCACTTGTCACATTTGTTGAAGCCCTGCTCTCGGGTCCGAGCAGCCTACGTGTGGCATTGGGTCATCCTGGCTGTGGGTTCAGGACTGGGAGGGCTCAGCCACCCTGACCTGGCCAGGCCTGGAAAGGGCCCAGGGCCGGGCCCCTACGTGTCCACCCTCAGTGAACTTCCAGGCAAGGTCAGTCCCAGACGCCGGAGGATGTGGTCGCCCCGTGGGTGCCCGGCCCAGCAACCCTTTCCTCTCCCCACTGTGGGGGACAGCGCTGGTAGGGACAGCCTCCCCATCTGTAACCCCAGGCGGCTGGTGAGGATTGGGGAGGGGGAAATGTCATGCTTGGACCCAGGCAACCCCCTCCTTGGTGGAGGCTCCAGAACCTGAGCCTGGAGAGGTTCACATAGGCCTCCAGCTCCCCTGGAAACTCTCCTCCCCCCGCAGCGGGGTGCATGTCCTGCGGACCTGGAGGGGACGGCTTCCTCACCCACAGACACCCCCCTACCCTGGAGGCTCTGGTACCTTGACGTGGGTGACGTAGGCGCCCTCAGGGGTGACGTCTCCCGAGCGGTTCAGCAGGTCCTGGCGGGGAATCCTGACCTTGTGGAACATGGCGAACCTGTGTGGGGACACGGCTTCTGGTTAAACAGCGGGGACGGCCCTAGGGCTCACCTCCCCCTCCTGAAACCTGGTCAAATCAAAGCGGAGGACAGATCAGAAGGGGAGGTAACCCCCTAGAGACCGGAAAACCCCGAGAGCAGACGCAGGAGGGAAGACAGTGGGAGACGGGGCATCTCAACACATCCTTCTATCTGTAAAAGCGGGCTTTATTCACTGTTTTATTTTTTGCATTTGTTGTTGCTGTTGTTTGCTGCACTGCATGGCTTGAGGGATCTTACTTCCTGGACCAGGGGTTGAACCCACCAGGCCCTCGGCAGTGAGAACGTGGAGTCCTAACCACTGGACAGCCTAGCCTGCCCAGAGAAAGCTTAAACAAAAGATGTGGTGCGAGTGGCGGGTTCTGCATGAAACAAATCGGTCGTTGGTAATGTTGGAGACCCCCGCCCCCCACTGCCCCCCAGGCTCAGGCCTCGGGGCTGCACACAGGCTCCTCCTATGCTGGGAGGGAATCCCCGCCCCCACTGCCCCCCAGGCTCAGGCCTCAGGGCTGCACACAGGCTCCTCCTACGCTGGGAGGGAACGCCCTCGACGTGGCTGGACAAGCCCAGATGAGGCCCTTCAGCAGGAAACACAGCCCTTCCTAAACGTGAGGATCTCTGACTCTTACACTTGGACCCTGCACCAGAGTCTCCCACATGGGGCGACAGAGCCCGCAAACTGGGCTTCAGACCTCCCGAGTCAAGCAGGAGGACGAGGCGTCCCATCGGGGCTCCAGACGCAGGGGTCAGCTCCCCTGAGCAGCTGGAGAACACGCCTGCCCACACGTCCCCAGGGATCATGCGCATGTGTCAGTGATCAAAGGTGTTTTCTATGGTTGTCGGGAAGGAAAATCTAACTCACAGTCGTCCGGGGGACAAGGCTGTACAAAGTACCAGGTGGTGAGAAACTGCCAAACAAAAACCCCAAACCATCTATGTCAACGGTTGCTGGAGCACCGTAGGCTCCCCAAGTGGTGCTAGTGGGAAAGAACGCGCCTCCAAGACAGTGAAGCCACTCAGTCATGTCCGACTCTGCAACCCCATGGACTGTGGCCTACCAGGCTTCTCCATCCATGGGATTCTCCAGTAAGAATACTGGAGTGCGTTGCCATTTCCTTCTCCAGGGGATCTTCCCGACCCAGGGATCGAACCCAGGTCTCCCGCATTGCAGGCAGATGCTTTACCTCTGAGCCACCAGGGGAGCCCAGAGTGATCTAGGAAAGTGAAAGTCACTAATTCGTGCTGGACTCTTTGCAATCCCATGGACTCCATGGAATTCTCCAGGCCAGAAGACTGGAGTGGGTAGCCTTTCCCTTCTCCAGGGGATCTTCGCAACCCAGGGATCGAACCCAGGTCTCCTACATTGCAGGTGGGTTCTTTACCAGCTGAGCCACAAGGGAAGCCCAAATACACTTAGCATCATTGACCATTGTGAAGTGAAAGTCACTCAGTTATATCCAACTCTTTACGACCCCATGGACTATACAGTCCATGGAATTCTCCGGGCTGTGATACTGGAGTGGGTAGCCTTTCCCTTCTCCAGGGGATCTTCCCAACCCAGGAATCGAACCCAGGTCTTCCGCATTGCGGGCAGATTCTTTACCAGCTGAGCCACAAGAGAAGCCCAATACAGGACTCATAAAAGACACAGGCTTGATCCCTGGGTCGGGAAGATCCCCTGGAGGAGGGCATGGCTACCCACTGCAGTATTCTTGCCTGGAGAATCCCATGGACCGAGGAGCCTGGCGGGCTGCAGTCCACAGCGTCACAAATAGCTGGATGCGACTAAAGTGGACATGACTTAAGGCACTCAAGCATAGAGCCTTATCGGGTTTCTAAGCATTTTCAGCGCCATGTGGAACCCTTCTTACTAAACCACAGGAAGCAGCTCTGTGAGGGAGAGCAGCGCCCTTCAGAGAAGGGGGATGGCTCCTCGCCCCCAGCCCGCCCCCGGCCCCTCCCCGGATCCCCAGGCCGCGCTCGGCACCCACCACCGTCCAGAGTCAGCACGCTCACCTCCACCTCCGACCCAGCATCCTCACGGTCTGCGCATCTTCTGCAGTCTCCACCTTGGGCTCTCCAAACCCCACCTCGTCCCCCCTCCACCGCCCCCCGTCCTGCACACAGGGGCAGAGGCCTCTGCACACTTCAGCTCGGAATGGTCACGCCTGGCACGAGAACTCTGGATCCCAGGGACCAACAGAATCGAAACCCGCAGGAGGATGCAGTAAGCCCTCCGACGGGACGACTGCCTGCTCCTCGTGGCTCCCCGCCGCGTTACATCTGCGTGCGACCTTCAAGCCGGCCAGGCCCTCTCCAGACTGGCAGGTGGCTCCTCTGAGCTCTGCCACCTCCTCTGAGAGGCCTGCCACGCCTGCCCGCCCCTCCCCGTGACGAGCACCGGGTGGTCCCACAGCAGCACGAGACAGTGGTCCCATCCACGTCGCTCGCTGAGTCATCCTGCCTCTCAATGGGAGCTAAGCCATCCTGTTATTAATAATAAGGGGCCATTGCCTGGAACTGAGCAGACAGTTAGGGCCGGGGATGAGCCAGCCAGGAGTGAGACTTCGTCCCCTGGGAGCTGGTACAGTCTGCACGGACCCCCAAGTCCAGGGACGGCCTGGGGCTGACACAGCCGGTGCCCCTGGGGAAGAGTCGAGGCCCGGGGGCGGGCCAACTGGAGGCCGCTCCCAGATGCCTCGGAATCGACTAGGATTCTGCACGTCAGGCCGCGAGGCCTCCACCAGCGTCCAGGTGAGGGGTCTCCCTCCGGTGTACAAAACACAGGTCAGGTCTGGGCGTCTGAAAGCGCTGGCCTGGAGGTGGCCATGCAGCAGGCGTCCGTGGGCCTCGGACCCCTGCGTTCTGAGAATGCCTAGGGCAGTGCCGACGACCCCGTGTGGTCCAGCCCGTGACTGGACGCCGCCAGATGCTCTTCCAAGTCTGCTGCTGTAGACACGGAGCACCCTTTTTAAGGAGTGGAAAATCTTCACCCGCCCCTGCCACACAGGGGATGGAACCAAGCTGAACGTATTTATACTTGGAAAAGTAGTCGCTTGGGGTTTAACTGAAATCAGAATTTCACACATTCTTTTCTGAGTCACCGACAGTGAATGCCGCCCAGCCTGCAGGCCAGAATCCCGGGTCTGTGGAGGACACAGGTGTGTGTGTGTGTGCGCCTGCGTGTGCTGGGGGGCACCGGGTGTGACACGGGGATGTGAACAGGCAGTGTGTCTGGCTCCCCGGCCCTGCACCCCTTCCCTCCTGGGCCCCCCACGTCAGGTCCTAACAATTTCCTTGCTCCTTGAGGCCTCCCACCACCGCCATCCCAGCCCCACCTGGGACCAAAGACACTCAGCAGGTCTCAGCACATACCCCCGCCCCGCCCACCACCAGACGCTTCCCGAGGGGCCACTGAGCAGGTGCGAGGATGCCTGCAGCCCATCTTGAAGGTGAGGCTCAACAGCTCACCTGAGGGCTCTTTACTATCTTGCTTTCAGAGTTATTTGACTAAAAGTAATCCACGTAATTTACATCTGCCTCTGATTTCTAGACGGGCTTGCCTGGTGGCTCAGCTGGTAAAGAATCCGCCTGCAATGAGGGAGACCCCAGTTCGGTTCCTGGGTCGGGAAGATCCCCTGGCGAAGGGATAGGCTACCCCCTCCAGTATTCTTGGGCTTCTGCTGTGGCTCAGCTGGTAAAGAAGCCACCTGCATTTGAGTCAGTTGTAATGATGTGGATGAAACTGGAGCCTGTTATACAGAGTGAAGTAAGCCAGTATATTACCAATACAGTATACTAATGCATATCTATGGAATTTAGAAAGAGGGTAATGATGACCCTACATGCAAGACAGCAAAAGAGACCCAGATGTAAAGAACAGACTTTTGGACTCTGTGGGAGAAGGGGAGGGTGGGATAATTTGAGAGAATAGCATTGAAACATGTATATTACCATATGCGAAACAGATTGCCAGTCCAAGTTTGATGCCTGAAACAGGGCACTCAAAGCCAGTGCACTGGGACGACCCAGAGGGATGGGACAGGGAGGGAGATGGGGGGGTTCAGGATGGGGGACACATGTACACCCATGCCTGATTCATGTCAATGTGTGGCAAAAACCACAATATTGTAATTAGCCTCCGATTAAAATAAATAAATAAATTAAAAAGAAAAAAAAGAATCCACCTGCAATGCTGGAGACCTGGGTTCGATCTCTGGGTTGGGAAGATCCCCTGGAGAAGGGAAAGGCTACCCACTCCAGTATTCTGGCCTGGAGAATCACCATGGACTCTATAGTCCATGAGATTGCAAAGAGTCGGACACAACTGGGCAAATTTCACTTTGCTGATTTCTAGACAGCCTTCCTGCAGACTCAGGCACTCATGTGATCTACCTACACATCGTTACTGCTTTTTTTTAAAATACAAGAGGTCTCTGGACAAAAAGTCACTCCATCACAACACTGCCCTGCAAGTGGCAGGCAAGTGGGGGAAGCAGGGACTCAAATCCATCCCGGGCGCCCTCTGCTGGGCATATGCCCCGCGGCCAGCAGGGACAGCGGCATGTCCAGCAAGTCGGGCCCCTGGCCCCTATCCGAGCCCCAGCCTGGGGCAGGGGGCGGAGGGGCCCCAGGCGCTACAGAACCTTCAAAGGCTCAGGGACCTAGTGAGGCTGCTTCCACGTCCCGTCCATGGAGCATCCTCTCGGAACGGTGCCTCTGATCTCGGGGAGCCGCTCTGGGCCTGGCTTCAGGGTGGTCACCATGCTGCCCCCTGGCGGCTCCCCAGGCTGGCACGGCGGAGACTTACAAGAGCTGTGCTCCCGCCACGTGACACGCGTACTTGGAGGAGGGCCTTAGTGGTCCAGAGAAGCTTCTGCCTGTAGTGTGGGACACCGGGGCTCAGTCCCTGGGTCGGGAAGATCCCCTGGAGGACGGCACAGCAACCCACTCCAGTATTCTTGCCTGGAGAATCCCATGGACAGAGGAGCCTGGTGAGCTACAGGCCACGGGGTCGCAGAGTCGGACACGACTGAGCAACTAACACTCTCACTTTTTTTTTGCTATGATGGTGTGACTGTGTCTCCTGGGCGGGGCGTTGTAGTTAGACACAGTACTCAAGTCTTTAAAACAGGAGCTGACTGAGGGGGGAACCAAGTGCAGAGCCTTTCACTGATGTCCCCAAACAAGCTTAAAGGTTCTAACTTGTAAAAACCAAAACGTATGGGGGCTGGGACTCGTGAGCCCACCTGGTGCCGCCTGCAGACTGCAGTGACCCGGTAGCACTCATTCACGGCTGGAGGGTCACCAGCCTCCAGGCTGCACATGGGCTCACAGACCCAGCACGGACACGCCGCCACACACAAGCTTTCTGGGCCCCATGCTAGGGCACGCGGATCTAAAAAGGCGACAGGGCCTTCCACCCGCACCGCTCTCATGGCCCCGGCGATGCCGCTGACTGCCCAGAGGACCAGGGGCCCCATGCACCCGCACCAAGCCGCGATGGACGGAACTACGCCCCCTCCCCACCAGGTAACTAACAGGTCTTCTCACAGGCCAGCAAGAGGGGCACTCAGAACTCTCGATGGCGATTAGTTAGGAGGCTTGTGCGTGTGCAGGCCTGGTTTTGCTTTTTAACAACGTCCTGCCGTCTTCTCCTCAAGCTACAGAGTAAAAAAATTGATGGTTCTCCCCTTCTCGGGCACAGGCTGGGGCCTCACCTGTTCTGAGGGTCTGAGCGGAGATTTGAGACACTCTCCAGGCCACCAGCTCCCCAACTTACAGGGAGGGACAGTGGAAAGGACCCTCCGGGTGCTGGGAGGCCGACCGCCTGCTCCGGCTTCTGTCTCGGAGAAGACCTGCCTCCTGATTTACATTCAAAACGACCAGAGTCAGCGTAACCAGAGGGTTCCAACTACGGCCGGGCATGCTTCTCTGTTCTCTGGCTCCCTGTGAAGCGGCAGGTACACAGACGTTCCTAAGATGCAGTGTGGCATACAGGACTAAGGAACCTCCCAGCTCTGCTTCCCCACATGGGAAGCATCTCAGCAGAACAGAGGAGCGCCAAGCGTCTCAGCCAGAATTTCTGGGAGACGGCAGGTGAGTCCTGCCCGAACGCTCAGGTGAGGGGGCACCGACGGGTGGCTCACAGCTGGGAAGACACGCCCAGCCCCCAGGCAGGGCTATGTGAGGGGCCCATCACGGGGACATCACGGACGAGCAGACAGGCGAGGGGACAGGCCGGGAAAGCTGCTGAAGTTCAGACCAAGAGGCAGGGCTGGACCCAGGATCTGAACCCAAATCGTCTCACTCCCAAATTTGTGCCCTGAATGAGCCGGAGAATCCCGCCTGGAGGCTGCAAGGCCCCTCCTAACGTGGCTCTCCTGCCCACCTGCTCCCTCCAGCTCCCCAAACCCAGGTCTCATCTCACACCACACTGCCTCCACTACCCAGAGCCCAGCTTCACCCGCAGAACAGCGTGGGCGCGGGCTGGGTGCCTGAGCTCCAGTCCAGGGGAGCACGCCGGGGTCTCGGGCTGAGGACCCTGGGGCTCAGCCCCTGATTCTGGACTGAGAGCGGGAGTGGCCACCTGCCAGGGACAAGTTAGCTGCTCAGCACGCAGGGCCACTTAACAGCTCCTGAGGCTGGGCTTGGAGCAGAACCCGACCCTTCCCAACACGGTCCTGCGTGCAGAGGTGCGGCACGTCCTGCAGGGCGCGGGGAGGCACTGAGGGGGCCAGTGGGCTCCGGGGTGGGCGGTGCTGAGTGGGCAGCCTCGCGGTACGGGCCCCAGAGGAATGACCATCAAGTTCAAGGGCCGGACTCACCCATTGTCCAGGCCGTTCTGCCCCAGCTTCTTCCCAATGTCGCCAACCATCACCCCCGGCATGGGAAGAAGGGTCTTCGGGTCCCGAATCTGCACAGACCACAAAAAAAAAAAAAAAAAAAAAAAAAGACAGACAGCAGCGGTGAGGGCCACGTGGAAAAGCAGATGAAAATGTCCAAGACCCCCCGCCCACCACCGCGACCAAGCCACGGCGTCCCTGCGTGCAGCTGCTGTGGGTTAAACTGACCTCCTGAAACGTGGCCCTGTTGGGATGCAGGGTCCTTGCAGATATTGACTTAGGATCTGGAGGGGAGACCGCCCTGGTTACCCGCGGGGGCCTGAATCCCATGGCCCACGTCCTCCAAAGGTCAGAGGAGAGGACATGGGTAGAGGGGGCCACGGGCGGATGGAGGTGGAGACTGGTTGGAATCGGCCACAGCGCAGCATCGGGGGTCAGCGGAAGCTAGCAGAGGCAGGAGGGACCCTCCCTTGCAGCCTCTGGGCAGTGTGTGGCCTTTCTGACACCTTGACTGGGCCCCTAGCCTGTGGTACTGTGGTTGGTCACCGTGGCCCCAGGACACAGGTCAGTGTGTGTCAGGACACCAGGCACTTCCTATTCACAATTTAGACGCAGGACTTTCCACTGGGTGTTAAGGCAATGACAAAAGGGCGGTGCACACGTGTGTGTGGATTATTTTTGTAAATTTCCGCTGCCCCAAAGGTGAAAGTCGCACAATGGTGCCCGACTCTTGGCAACCCGGAATTCTCCAGGCCAGAACACTGGAGTGGGCCGCTGTTCCCTTCTCCAGGGGATCTTCACAACCCAGGAATTGAACCCAGGTCTCCCACATTGCAGGCAGATTCTTTATCAGCTGAGCCACCAGGGAAGCCCAAGAATACTGGAGTGGGTAGCCTTTCCCTTCTTCCGTGGATCTTCCTGACCCAAGAATCGAACCGGGGTCTCCTGCATTGCAGGCGGATTCTTTACCAACTGAGCCACCAGGGAAGCCCCAAATGAGCTGCCAACAAAGACAGTTACTGAAACACACAGAGACGGCTAGCCAGTCGGTCCTCACTGCGTGACCCTTCTGCGGACGGGATGCAACGCCCTTCTCAGAGACCCTTAGTGATTCCCAACCAGGCCCAACTCCATCACCCTCCCCTCCCGACCAAGGGCCATCAGCCAGCGTTTCTGGTTGTCACAAGTGGGGTTACCACAGAAGCTACTGGGTGAAGGCCAGCTACACCGCCCACACCTCACAGGGCACAGGACAGCCCCGCAGCGTGGAATTAACCTGTTCCCAATGTCAAAAGCACCAAGGCTGGGAAAAAATCTGCGTTAAAGAAGCACTGAGTTTGTACTGTTTGGAGTTTAGCTATTTGTATGAATTGCTAGTTTTTGTTGACTTCAGCAGAACAGTTAGTTATCATCCTTGAACTTTATAATCCTGATAATTAAAATGAAATAGAATGCTAGTGACAAACAATAAGGCTCAGGAAAGATTCAGATAAAAGCTCATAAAAAAAATCTTGCGAATTCCCTGGGGGTACAGTGCCGGGACTCCATGCTCTCACTGGACAGGGCATGGGTTATATCCCTGGTTGGGGAATTAAGGGCAAACAGTGCAGACAGCTAAAAAAAAGAAAAAAAAAAGGTAAAAATTATTTTTAAAACCCTTATAAAGTAGACAATAGTTTTAAAAAGATAGAGACCGAATTTTAAAAATCAGCCACTGATTTTTAAGGAATCAAACAGAAAACTACTGCTGATGCCGGTTTTCAGTTCATCTACAAATAAATAACAAAGTCCTTACAGACTTCATGTTAACTTCCGGAACCAAGGAAAGGATCCTCACTAAAGTCAAAAGCAGAATTAGGTAACTGTATCCTCCTCTCAAACATATTTAATTGTATCAATGTACATATATTTAACTTATATGCAGAGTACATCATGAGAAACGCTGGGCTGGAGGAAGCACAAGCTGGAATCAAGACTGCCGGGAGAAATATCCATAACCTCAGATATGCAGATGACACCACCCTTATGGCAGAAAGTGAAGAAGACTTAAAGAGCCTCTTGATGAACGTGAAAGAGGAGAGTGAAAAAGTTGGCTTAAAGCTCAACATTCAGAAAACTAAGATCATGGCATCTGGTCCCATCACTTCATGGCAAATAGATGGGGAAACAGTGGAAACAGTGTCAGACTTTATTTTTCTGGGCTCCAAAATCACTGAAGATGGTGATTGCAGCCATGAAATTAAAAGACACTTACTCCTTGGAAGGAAAGTTATGACCAACCTAGACAGCATATTCAAAAGACATTACTTTGCCAACAAAGGTCCATCTAGTCAAGGCTATGGTTTTTCCAGTGGTCATGTATGGATGTGGGAGTTGGACTGTGAAGAAAGCTGAGTGCTGAAGAATTGATGCTTTTGAACTGTGGTGTTGGAGAAGACTCTTGAGAGTCCCTTAGACTGCAAGGAGATCCAAGCAGTCCTAAAAGAGATCAGTCCTGGGTGTTCATTGGAAGGACTGATGTTGAAGCTGAAACTCCAATACTTTGGCCACCTGATGCAAAGAGCTGATTCATTTGAAAGGACCCTGATGCTGGGGAAAATTGAGGGCAGGAGAAGGGGATGGAAGAGGATGAGATGGTTGGATGGCATCACTGACTCGATGGACATGGGTTTGGGCGGACTCTGGGAGTTAGTGATGCACAGGAAGGCATGGTATGCTGCGGTTCATGGGGCACAAAGAGTTGGACACAACTGAGTGACTGAACTGAACTGAGCTGATGTACATATAACATTTCCCATAATAATTGGAGACTGTCAATCTCATAAGATACAACATACCTGCAGTAAAGTATGCCCTCGGGTACACGCTGCTCCATAGAAAGTACAAAGGCTACAGGGAGATGCCACACAGCACAGGGCACAGAGCCGGTGTTTTATAATAACTTTGTGAAAGTCGCTCAGTCGTGTCTGACTCTTCGAGACCCCGTGGACTATACATAAGTCCACGGGATTCTCCAGGCCAGAATACTGGAGCACGTATCCTTTCCCTTCTCCATGGGATCTTCACAACCCAGGGATCGAACCCAGGTCTCCCTCATTTGCAGGCAGATTCTTTATCAGCTGAGCCACCAGGGAAGTCCAAGAATACTGGTGTGGACAGCCTATCCCTTCTCCAGCGCATCTTCCCGACCCAGGAATCGAACCCGGGTCTCCTGCATTGCGGGTGGATTCTTTACCACCTGAGCTATCAGGGAAGCCCACGACATTGAATAACTTTAAATGGAGGATAATCTATAAATTTTGAACCACTGTGTCATACACCGAAACTAACATGGCTATAACAATAAAACACTGTAAATCGATTAACCTCGTGGTGCTCGTGGGAGGCAGCTGGTGTGCACGGCTCCCCTGAGCAGTGGGTCAGGATGACCACAGCCATCCCCTGCAGGGCGCACAGCGCGGTGTAGCACCTTATTCCCACGGACCATGACCACTAGGGGAGAGGACTGTGAGCGACTTCTGGAGCATTGCTGCCGCCATCGTGGTGGCCCGTCATCATCGCCACTGAGGTTCTGATCCTGCCGAAGAGGCACAGCAGGACAACGAGGGTGAGACGGGGGCTGGAGCCCCTGGGCCCCGAGCCAGCCGCCCCTCCTGCCCTGGGCCCCAAAAGCCATAGCAGCCGGCACCCGCCGCCGCGACCTTCAGCCCTGCAGACATCCAGGTGGGGACTCGGCCCACCGCCACCCCACCCACCCCTGCGATGCTGTCTTGGCCACTGTCCAAACAGCTTTCGGTCAAGACCAAGCACAGTCCTCCTCTGGCAGTTTCTGTGAGCTCCTTCCAGTTAGGTCCAGGGAGGGCATCTCTTTCACAAACCCACCCCCCAGCCCCATCCTGCCTGGCCGCACCCCTGCTTTGTCCATATCCCTGCCACCACCCTTCCAGAAAGCTGTGCTATGTTGGGAATCCACTGATATGGGTTTGACTGTCTCCCCCAAACACAACAGCTAGACAGACGGGTAGGCAGGCAGACAGACAGCCGGGGAGCCTCCTGGTCAGGAGTCAGGGGTCAAGACAGGCTCCTGAGAGGGGCTGCCCTGGGGTGACCGCAGAGGAAGGGCCACATCCACAGTTCACAGAGCAAAATGTTCAACCCCACAGTCAGGCACGGGGGAACTCTCCTGGACTATTAACCAAACACCCGACTCGTTGCCTTATGACTTGTTCCAGCACTAAGTGACTGCTAGCTGGCTCATGACGATGCATCAGAGCCTCTCTCCCTCTTTAAGAAAGGCTTTGGGAAACCCTCAATTCTTCTCCAAAGGCGTCTACTTCTTTAGCAAAGAGTCAAAGTCAAAGACATAGGATGACCTTGAGGAAGACACAGGATGGCCTCTAGGATGAAAGCTTGCGGCAGCGTTCGCGGGCCTGGAAGGAGCCTGGTGGCTGGTGCCCACCCCCCGCCCCCAGCAAGGGGCTGGGTTAAGCTTGACTCAGCCTCATTTCTTGGCTCCCCTCTCTCTGGACGTTGAGCAATCCTCTCTCCAGTTACCATCTTACTGCTAAGGTCTAGTATTTGAAGGCTGATCAGATGACAACTCTGTTACCACTGCCCTTCCTGGTCCCCCTGCCAAGAGTCAGGGTATATTCCAAGTATTACAGGCACAAACCGTTCTTCTGGAGAGAACTCACTTCTGAATCCTTAGCCTGTAGAACAAGCTATTGACAGGGGAAAGCATTTTGGAATTCAGAGGACCTGCCTTCCCAGCCCTGCTTCCTGACTGTGTGGCCTTGGGAGAGTGACTGGACCCCTCCCCATCCCGTTTCCTAACATGAACTGGGACTAACGTCTGCCTCTGGGGGAGCCAACAGTCAGGGACTTAGTGAAACAGCTCAGGAGGGGCCTGGCACCCAGCAGAGGCTTTACAAGTGGGAACCAGCAGTATCGTGATGGATTTCCTCCACTGCAAGACATACACTCGCTCCCATTTTAATCAATCAGAATATGTCTTAAAACTGATGGGTCCATTAACGAGGCTGCTTTTCTGCCCCCTCTCTCAAAAAGCTGTTTTCTAACCAACTGTGTATTTTACAATTGATGACATCTTGGACATAAGGTAATAAATCTGTCTCCTGCTACAGAAAAAAAAAAAAAGAAAATCGAGTATTAGTACCTAGAGAGTATAAGTCACTACAGTGTATTAAACTAATTCTGTTACATTTTCAAAAAATTACACTCTTCCACTTATCACCTAATGACATACAGCATGTGTGTGTGTGCGGGGGTGTGTGTGTTCAGTCTCTCAGTCGTGTGCAACTCTGCCAGCGCGTGGGCTGTAGCCCGCCAGGCTCCTCTGTCCATGGGACTCTCCAGGCAGGAACACTGAGAGGGTTGCCACGCCCTCCTCCAGGGCCCCTTCCTGACCCAGGGATCGAACCGTGTCTCCTCCATCCCCTGCGCTGGCAGGCGGGTTCGTTACCATCAGTGCCGTTTTTGTGATGACTTGTTCCCACCTCTCTTTCCCAGTAGACGGTGAACTCCACGAGCACAGGACTCATGCTGCCCTCAGGGCCGCACAGGAGACATGCTAGGTACACAGAGGGCATGGGCCGGATGGAAGGGCGACTACGCCCACTGAGGGTTTGAAGAGCAACGTGTAAGGGAACGCAGAACATCACGCGCAGCTCCACAGTCTAGAGACAGAAATGCCGGAAGACGCTGCCTTCGGGTCCAGTTTCCAGGTACAAATCTATACTCCAGAAGCAGGGTATGGTGGCCTCAGGTATCAAAAAATACACATGGTCTGCTGGTGATCACTGTAAATTGAAAACTAAGAACACGAAGGAATTCCCTGGTGGTGCAGTGGTTACGACTCTGCACGTTCCCTGCTGAGGGACGGGGTTCAATCCCCGGTCAGGGAACTGAGATCCCACAATCCATGTGGTGTGGCCAAATAAACTAAAAATAAGGGCATGAGCATCGGAGGAAATGGATCAACTGGACGTCATGGAATTCACACCCTAGTGCACAGAAGACGATACTGAGAAAGTGCAGATAATTACAGGAGAGGAGACATTTGCGCTTCATCTGTCTGAGAAGGCTGAATGTGCACGAAGAACCCTCGTGACTCAACAACAACAAAAACGCCTGACCTAGAAATGAACTGAGAGACTCAATGCACACGTGGACAATGACCAGACCACGTGGAAAAGCAGCGCTCTGACCTTCAACCCACAGCAGAGCCCAGCGAGCTGCACAGCAAGGCCAGACAACTGGCCGGGACTCATAACTGATGGCCTCCCCAACTGTCGTCCTGCTTCCAACACAGAATCAATCGGGGAAGGCCCCACCTGACCAGTCACCCAGGATACCCCTTCTTCTGGCAGCCGTGCCCAGCTCCCACCGGGTCCCCAGCCCCCATCAGGCACCCTGAGCCACCCTCTGCTCCACTAGGAAGCTCGTGCAGTCCTCCGCCTGCCTCTGAGCCTCTGCCAAGCACAAGTTCAGCCAGCTCTGAGCAAACAGCCTTTCCTTTCAGCATCCCTGCTTGGTTCCAGAGGACAAAGGATTTGAACAGACATTTCTACCAAAAAGATACAGAAATGGCCAATTGGAATGTGAAAATATGGTCCACACCGTTGGTTATTAAGGAAATGCAAATCAAAACCACAACCGGATACTGCTTCACAACCTCTCGGGTGGTTACGGAAATTAAAAAAAAAGAAAAACGATAATAACCTGTGTTGGTGAGGATGTGGAGAAACCAGATCCCTCAGCCCTGCTGGTGGGTTGTTTAAAATGCTGGCATCCAGTATGGGATTCGATAAAAAGTTCAACACAGGGTGACCATAAGACCCTGCAATTCTTCTCCTGGGTACAAACCGCCCCCCAAAAAACTGAGGACCCACGTGCAGACAGACAGTGCTCATGAACGCTGACGGTAACACCACGCCCAAGAGCCCAAAGGTGAAGCGCACCCAGCGTCCAGCAAAGGAGGAACGGATACACCAACTGTGGACCGGCCGCAGTGGGTCATTCGGCCTCAGAAAGGAAGGGGGCTCTGGGACAGGCTGCAACGTGGATAAACTTCAAACACAGGCGAAGGGGATGAGGTCGGACAGAAAGGTCACGTAGCGCGTGACTCCTTTCATGCAGAACGTTCCGGCGGAGGCAGAGGCAGAGGCAGAAGGCAGCCAGGCAACTGCCAGGCCTGGGCAGGAGGTGGCAGGGAGGGCATGTGGCATGGGTGTGGGCGTCTTCTAAAGAGGAGACGCTCTGAAACCAGAACAGTAGGACATGGAGAACATGCTCAGTGCCCTGAATGGTTCACTTTCACGTGGCTAGCCGTGCGCGCTGAGTCATGTCCGACTCTTTGCGACCCCACGGACTGTATAGCCTGCAGGCCTCCTCTATCCTTGGAATTTTCCAGCCAAGAATAATGGAGTGGGTTGCCATTTCTTCCCGACCCAGGGATCCAACCCACGTCTCCTGCATCTCCTGCGCTGGCAGGCGGATCCCTTACTGCTGCACCACCTGGGAAGCCTTTGTATGTGACGTGACTTCTCCTCTCATGAGAGCCTCCCCACCGTCAGAGTAGTCTCAGAGAATAAAAATGTCAGAACAGGTTTGGGAATGGCGGGAGCCGGGTTTCATTCGGTATCCAGTCAACCCAGGCACAATGGTCCTGGGTGAACTTGGGGGCTCCAGGTCTGTGGACGCTGCAGCCACCCTGGGCAGCGGGGAATGGGCCAGCCGGCTGTCCCAGGCACCCCCAACAGCCAGGGCTCTATTTGTGACCTGGGAAGGGGCTACACGAAAACCCCCGAGTCAGACTTCATCTCGGAACTTCTGCAGCCCCTCAGACCAGCTGCCAGAGCCTGGGCATTGCCATCCAGCAGGATGGAGGCTCTCCCCGAGATGAGCTTGGACTCGGGGTTTCTCAGAGGCAGCGCCTCACATATGGGGCTGATCATTCTTCCTGGGGGTGGGGGGCGGGCGTCCTGTGCGCTCCGGGGTGTTGACCTGTATGCACCATGCGTCTGCATCCCAAAATGCCAGAAGCACCCCTGCCCCCAGCTGTGATAAAAACATCTCTGGACATGGCCAGACCTCCCCACCCCAGGGGTGAAACCTGCCCCTACCTGGACGAGAAAGGGGTGCAGCCCGTGGCACTGGCCCCCCGGTGTGTACAGCTGAGCAAACACCACTGCGTGGGTAGCAGTCTTGCCCATGTTGCCAACCCAGAACTTGGCGGCTTCAAAATCGGGGGAATGGATGATGAATTCCTGCACGAGGGAAAAAAATGGACGTTAGAGACTGACGCACACTGGAGTCTTCATCTCTTTGACACATTCAGTCTTCTCTGTTCGAAACCTTGGAGGTATGAGTAAGAAACGATGGAAGGTTATTTCCTATGTGGCAAGGGGAGCCCCATTTAAAAAAAAAAAAGCATATTCTGGGTCTTACGACTTAAAGAAGAACCTTCCTGTGGAAGATGATGACCAACATGGCAAATAGTAAAACACTCTGCAAGCTGCCAACACCCCAGTAGAGTTCACCCGTTCAGTGAGCCTTCCCCAAGCACAGATGGGCACCCGTTCAGCGAGCCTTCCCCAAGCACAGATTGGGGCGGGGGGGTCCCCTCCTTGGCTTCATGCCTGCCTAAATCCCCCACCCACTGCCAATTCACCAAGTTCAGCTCCTTCGCCCACCCTGTTTGTCCCCCAACAAGCTCCCCGGGAGTCCAGGAGCACAGGGTGGACGCGCACAGGAATTAAAGAAGGAACAGACAGGAGGGGACAGGTCCCCTGAGGACACGGCCCAGGGCTTGGGGAGGCAGCAGGGAGCAGAGGGAAGCAGGGCTGAGGCCCGCCCCCAGGGAGGTCCCACCTGCTTGTGGGCGTCAACCAGCCAGCTGGCTCCCTCGAGCGCACACCACTGCTCTCTCCTCCCCATCGACACGCTGCATCTCCTTCTTGTCACTCAACAGAAGTGACATCAGGTAGTGACACTCCCAGATGGGATCGGTCATGCCGGTCCCATCCCATCCCTGCCCCACAGCCCCTGGCCCAGCCAGTTTCTCCCCGCTGGTGACGGGACTGCGTCTCCCCTCCAGCATAAAAGTTCCGTGCTGGTGACGGGACTGCGTCTCCCCTTCAGCATAAGAGTCCCGCCGGCATGTTAGCGGCCAGGAGCTGTCTCTCGCAGCAGTGCTGAGTACACAGTAGGGTGCTCAGCAAAAAGCCTGCAGGAGGCTCGGGGCTCCTAACCTCAGCTGATCTTCATTTAAGGACCAACGCCAAGAGGAAGAGAGTCAGAAGCAACAGCCTCGCAGGTAACTGAGTTTCACCCAGGCCCCGAGGCCACGGAGGTACCACCCTCCCTCTGCAGAGTCAGGAAGGGCCTCCCCATCCCCCAGCCCAGCACTGAGAGCCCAGGGACACCAGTGAGCTGAGCGAAAAGGAAGGCTGACAGCCAGAAAGACTCAGGTGCATATAAAGATATCTCATGGCTTAAACAACAGTCCCTTGGACTGCAAGGAGATCAAGGCTGCTGGGCTACTGCTGCTAAGTCACTTCAGTCGTGTCCGACTCTGTATGACCCCATAGACGGCAGCCCACCAGGCTGCCCCATCCCAGGGATTCTCCAGGCAAGAATACTGGAGTGGGTTGCCATTTCTTTCTCCAATGCACGAAAGTGAAAAGTAAAAGTGAAGTCGCCCAGTCATGTCCGACTCTTGGCGACCCCTTGAACTGCAGCCTATAAGGCTCCTCTGTCCATGGGATTTTCCAGGCAACAGTACTGGAGTGGGGTGCCATTGCCTTCTCCGGAGATCAAGGCAAGTCAACCCTAAAGGAAATCAACCCTGAATACTCATTGGAAGGACTGACGCTGAAGCTGAAGCTCCAATACTTTGGCCACCTGATGCGAAGAGCTGACTCATTGGAAAAGACCCTGATGCTGGGAAAGATTCAAGGCAGGAGGAGAAGGGGACGACAGAGGATGAGATGGTTGGATGGCATCACTGACTCAATGGACGTGAGTTTGAGTAAGCTCCAGGAGTTGGTGATGGACAGGGAGGCTGGGCGTGCTGCAGTCCGTGGGGTCACAGCGTCGGACACGACTGAGCGACTGAACAACAAGGATACCAAGAGGCCACACACCTTGCTCTCAGCCCTGGGGTGTGGCGGACCCTCGCCTCTGCTCCCAGGCACCACCAGCAGCCTGCAGGGCACACACTGCGACCCACGCCCCCACCGCCCCTGTTCTTCCAGGGGCTTCTCAGGTTCATCCTCTTGAGCCCCCTGCCCACAGTGCCCCCAGTACACACAGCTCACCTGTCCCATGAATAAACTCACGGTGAGCAGACACACGGGGCAGGGCTTCACCCTTCTGCACGCGACTCGGCCAAACCACATGGACCAGTCGGGGGAAGGGCCGCAGACACTGGACCCGTGAGGAAGGGGCAGGAGGATGTGGCCATCTGGGAGACGTGGGGGCCAAGGAGCCCAACGCCAGTGATGGCAGAGGGGCCGCAGGACGGGGAGCGGCAGAAGCCATGGGTCCCCCGCACGCCCCGCCCTCTCCCCCGCCCCCCGCTGCCCTCCACAGCACAAACCAGCCGACACACCACGCCCCTGTCTGCTCACAGAATACGTGTTCCCTCCCCGAGGACTGCCGGGTCCCCACGGCACTAAGGAGCGAGCCTGCACAGAGCAGCCTTCAGTGCACAGTGTGGGGAGCGGGGCCAACCACACAGGTGCCACGGAGAGTCCACGGGTGCAGGAGCGGCCCCAGGACCAGAGGGGCTGGGCTGCTGTCCAGAGAGCCTAGCACCAGACAGGCTGCTAGAGAGGGATGAGGGTCAAGTCGAACCTTCCTTGTTTGTCCTATAAAGCAAGAGCGGCTGGCACTGCTCACTAATCGCATGCCAAACAAACCTGGTAAACAAACAGATTTTATAAAAAGACAGCCTGTGCCCTCACCACTCTCACATCCTAGCCAAATCCAAACCACAGCAGGCTTCTAGGTATGACCAGGTTTCACCACTCACAACCTTTATCTCCTAAGCTCTACTGTTCACAACGTGATGGATCTCGGTGTACATTTAGGCAAGAGCCAGGTTTCTTGGTCTAATTATGTGACAACACCATGTTTCACATGCTCGAAGCCTGGAGACAGAAGGGCGGGTATCACCTACCTGGGTGCTGGGGTCGTAGTGAGCAGTCGTGCGTATGCCCTTGGTGTTACTCCCATGACTCACTTCCGTCAGAGCAAAACATCCAAAAATCTAGCATGGAAACACAAAATGAGGTCAGGTGAAAAGGTCCTCTCTGCACCTTCCTGGAGGGACCCTGCCACCAGGCTTCCTTTACGGCCTAGACCACCGAGCAAAGCCCCAAGTCTCCATTTCCTGCCTGACGCCCAGAGGGCTCACTGAGCCAGCCTGCCATGCGAGACGCTGGCTGCGGCTCCCACCCAGGAGGGCAGTTGGCAAGTGGGCTGCTGGGGGCCTCTCTAAGTCAGCACAGTGGCTAAGAGCAGCTCTCAGGCGTCAGAAGAAAAGAAAGGCACTTCCTCGATAAGAAAAAGCTCAGCTCCTATCGTGCTGGGAATCTGGCACACCCCAGTTTGGGAAAGAACAGCATGAACTATTTGGTGAGCAGCCCCAGAACAGCATGAAAGGAGGAGCGGCCCCCCACCTGGAGACCCTCTGCGGCAGGGTGCCCTCTCCACACATCTCCAAGAAGAACACGTAAGAGGACCCGAGGTCACCCATGAGCGCCAGCTAACCTCCAAACTGAAGATCTTTGGAAGGTACTTGAGGTGCCGTTCGGAACCAGAGCTGTAAATGGCCGATCCAAAAGTCTGAAAACACAACATCACCATGGAAACAGGGGGAAGCTAAGGCTGCTGCCACCCTGGGACTTAACCCCACTCCCCACCCCGACACACACACACATACACACACACACACCCGGCACCACACCAGCCCCCAGCAAGGGCTCCAGCTTCCAAGACAAAGCAGCACTGGGGTCCACGGCCCAGGACAGCCCCTGGGATTCAGCTGCCTGGCCTTGAGCTCACAGAGTCACGAGACCCGGGTCCTCGTTGCAAGCCATTAACATGCACTGAACAGGACCAGGAGGTGGTCCGTGAACAGCAAGGAGGTGGGAGTTGGGTGGGGGGTGAGAGTATGGGATGGGCAAGGTGAGCCCACCTTTCCTTCAGACAGCACGTAGACGACACCACCTTCCCAAGTTCATCTCCACCTGCATATCGAAAAGGCGGAAACCCAGGCCTCACCTTTGACCTATTTTCCCTCCTTCCCTTCCTTCCATTTATAAAAGTCCCAGAGCTGCTATTTCTATGGAGTTTTAACTGCACTGCGTTATTCAAGGACTGACGTGTGCAAATCTGCATAAACAGCTGAGAAAAACTGGGCTTCTCATTACAAGTCACAAGGTCTACCTACATATTTTCATCTCTGCTTTTGTTTTGCATAAAATTTCTTTTTTCTCTCTCTCTTTTTCTTTATTTCGGTGCAGCACGCAAACTCTTAGCTGTGGCTTGCGGGAATCTAGTTTCTGACCAGCCATGAGACTCAGGGCCCCATGCACTGAGAACGCGGAGTCTTAGCCACTGGACCAGCAGGGAAGTCCCTCTGTCTCGGTTTCCTTTATCATTTTCTAGAAATCTCTTTAAATGAACACTTCCCAAATGCATTAAGTCTCATAAAGCGGGCAAACACTGCCAACCAGGAACCACAAAGGCAACTGCCAAGTGTATCTCAGGTTCAGTGGACAGCTTAGTGTTCAGCCCCGAGCGCGGGGTGAGAGCGGCCCCCTCCCAGGGTGACTCACCAGCACGTGCAGGAAGAACTTGACGGCCAGGGACCAGTCGTACATGCCCAGGCATTCGATCAGTGCCAGGACCCTCGGCAGGCTGCCCGGCATGTCCCCCACGGGGAGGAAGTCGTACTCGAAGACCCTCTTACAGCGCAGGAAGTTCAGCTCCTGGTACTTCTCCACCGAGAGCCGGCTGCCACGGGGATGGGCGAAGAGGGGGTCGTTCTCCAGAGCCGAGAAGATGGCTTTCTGGAAACGCAGCAGGCGGGGAATAGTGGATTTGGAGGCAAAATACAGAATTTTTTCACTGAGCTCTGGCTTATATGGTTTCCTCAAGGCCATGGGCTGCCTCTGCTGGGCAGTCTAACCCAGAAACACAGGGACAGAGATGAGAGGCCTTCTCAGGGGAGGGCAGAGGGCACCAGGCTTAGGAAGCCCAGTCTGTGTCCATTCATTCCGGGCTCCATCTTTCTGCAGATGAACCAGAAGCTCAGCAGAGCCCCCTCCCCGCGTGCCACCAAGGCACCCAGCGGCCACCAGCCCAGCCTCACCTTGAAGCGCAGCGTGTCCTCGCCCTCCCAGAACAGTGCCAGCTCCTTCCAGGGGAATGAAGCGCGGGCGCGGGCCACGTGCAGGGGCCCCGGGGGCGGGTCCGGCAGCACGGGGTCATCGCTCCTCTCCCTGAGGGGCGCCATCACTCCCAGCCACCACCTGTGCAGACACGCAGCCCCAGTCAGTGCGTGTCCTTCTCACGCCATCACCAACAAGGGCAGACGTGCCGCGGGATGTGAAAGACAGACAGACGAGCTCTGATCGTGAAGGGAGGGCAGCTGGGACGACCCCGCACAGCTGGCGTCCACTCTCCCAGGAGGGGGGGTGCGGCGAGTGCTCTGGGTTCCGCTCCTGCACCGAAGTGACCAGGAGTCAGACGGGGGCAAAGGGCAGCCCTGTGGCCGGGGCTGTGAAGCACTCAGCGTGGCCACAGGACGCCTCACCGGCCCAGGGCCACCAGCCCCACAGCCCGGGAAGCCTCGCCCCAGAGTCCAACCAGTGCTGGCCGTCCTGCTCCAGCCACACCCCTGGAGTCCCCTTGAGCCCACCTGGACGGGGGACGTCTGCAGAGTCTGTCACTCTACTTGACACAGAAGCATCTGGATTCCCACTAACAAAGCAACCTAGCTCTCTTGACCAAAGGATCATTCTGGAATTTTCTGAGCAGACTAGCTCCTTTTCAAGTGTCTGGGTCAATGAAGGCACGGATGGGAGGGCTTGTGAACAAAGACCTAGAGAGACACCCAGAGAGCAGAGTCCTGGGTTGGACCCCCAGGGCAACTCTTTAAGGTCCATGAGAACATTTACATCCTGTAGTTAAACATTAGGATAGTCTGGGAGGTCGAACTCTGAGCTTGACGGTCAACACTGTTGGCACACGATGGAAAAGTGGTCCCTCTTGCTGGTGAGACCCTTGTGTCTTCTGGGCGAGAGGGGAAAGATCCGCAGGGCACATTTGAAGACCTGCTTGTGTGTCAGAGGGCTTCCCTGGTGGCTCAGACAATAACGAATCCACCTGCAGTGCAGGAGACCTGGGTTCGATCCCTGGGCTAGAAAGATCCCCTGGAGAAGGGAATGGATTCCATCCCTGTGTTGGGAAGATCCCCTGGAGGAGGGAATGGCCACCCACTCCAGTATTCTGGCCTAGAGAACTCCATCTGGAGCCTGGCAGGCGACAGTCCATGAAATCGCAAAGAGTCGGACATGACTGAGCGACTTGTTCACTTTGTGTGAAAGTGACTGTGCCCTCAACAGACAGCAGCTTATTTCATCCCTTAAACTGCGGGCCAAGAACTGCTGTCCCTCTCAAAAGATGCAAGAACCCCAGTTCAGAGAAGCTCGCTGTCTTTTGCAAGCTCCCACCACCGAGAAGTGGCAGAAGAGGGATCTGAACTCTGCAGAACACGAGCCCTGGGCAAGCTCTTTAGCAACCACTTTAAGATGCTGAGAGGACTTCCCTGGTGGCCCAGCGGCTAAGACTCTGTGCTCCTGGTGTGAGGGGAACGGGTCCAATCCCAGTCAGGGGGCTAGATCCTAAATGCCGCAGCTAAGAGACACGCAGCCAAAAACAAGTAAACATTTTTTTTAAACAAAGATGCTGAGAAAGAACCACAGACTAAATCCAGAGCAAGCAGAAAGGAAACAGACAAAACATTAGAGCAAAATGTATGGACTAGAAATCAGAAAAGGGACAAAAACAAACGTTGGTTTATTGAAAAGACTGACAAGATTGACAGACTTTTAGCTTGATTGACCCAGTAAAAAAAAAAAGAGGGAAAACACAAATTATTAACTTGAGGGACCAAAGATGGACTATTACTACCAACCTTAAAGAAATAAAAAGGATTCTAAGGGAATACTATGAACTGTATGCCAATAAGCTAGATAACTTCCGTGAAACTGACAAGTTCCCAGAAAGACACAATCTACCAAAACTGACGCATGGAGAAATGGAACATGTGATCAGATCCATAAAGATGAGACTGAAGGAGAAATGGAACATGTGATAGGATCCATAAAGACGAGACTGAATTAGGAATCAACACCCACAAAGAAAAGCCAGAGGGCTTCCAATGTGGATTCTACCAAATATTTAAAGAAGAAAAACTAAAATTTATGCACTCTTACAAAAAAAAAATAGAAGAGGAGGGAACACACCTATAAAGTACTCCATTAAACCAGCATTACATTGAAACCAAACCAAAGGTATGACAAGAAAACTGAAGACTAATATCCCTCGTGAATATAAAAGTAAAAATTCTCAATAAACCTTGCAAAGTGAATCCAGCAACATATTATAAGATTATATATCACCACCACATGAAATATATCCCAGGAATGTAAGGCTGACTCAACATTTGAAAATCGGTTCATGTAATACAGCATATCAACAAAACAGATGGACAAAAAGTACATGATCATATCAACAGATGAAGAAAAGCATGAGACAGAACCAGACACCCTTTCATGATAAAAACTCAACAAACTAGAAATACTTTGATAAAACTATTGAACCTGATAAAAGACATCTACGAAAACCCTCTAGCTATCCTTGTCCTTAAATATAAAAGATTGAATGCCTTTCCCCTAAAATTAGGAACAAGACAAGGATGTCCACTCTACCACTTCTAGTCAACACTGTACCGGAGGTGCTAGCCAATGCAATTAAGCAAGAAATGATATAAAAGGCATCCAGATTAGAAACCTATCTCTCTCTGCAGATGACATGATTTTGTACAGAAATTCCTAAGGAATCCACTAAAAAACTATTAGAATTAATAAATCAGTCTAGCCAGTTTGCAGGGGACAAGATCAGGGAGCAAAACTCAGCTGATTTCTATACACTAACGGTAAACAACTCAAAAATGAAATTAAGAAAACAATTCTATCTATAACAGCATCAAAAATAATAAAAATACTTGGAAATAAATTCAACAAAAGAAGTGTAAAATTTATACTCAGAAAACTATAAAACATTTTTTATACAGATAGTTGATGTATAAACCCAAGTGCCAGCCCTCAAGTTCTCTCTCCCCCCTGTCCCAGAATCCAATTAGTTACCAAGCCTCTCCCTCACTGCTCCTCTCTAATACTGAACAAATCCTATCCTTTCTCTTTGAGCCCAAGAAATCTTACAACCTCCAGGTATTGAGCAAATACTGAGGGTGGGCGGAGCAGCGGACTCCCAGATGCTAGGAACCCCAGCGCAATCTGTACTCTCACCTTCCAGGTGCTGAAGGTCAATGTGTTAGTTGATTGTGCAGGGCCTTAACGACCTCGGTCCAAACTCCAGAATCCTAAGCCTTCAAAGGCCACCTGCAGCCGCCGACATCACCGCATGATGCTACACACAGGCATCTGAAGCCAGACGCCTGGCGCCAGATCCCAACTACAGAGCTTAGGCGTGGCGCGAACTCGGCAAAGTCACTGCACCTGGCTGGGGTGGTGAAACACGGGCAAGGCGGATCCTGCACGGCCAGAAGGCTGTTACCACTCGCCGGGCACCTAGAGCAGTTCCAGGCACGGAAGGGAACGTCTACACCATTTGGGGCGGGGGAGGCATCTATACCATTTGGGGGGCGCAACAGTCGCTTTCAGACAATTTCAGAAGGGACCCTAACATGCAGACCCGACCATGCTCCCGCCGCTAAGTGACAGCTGTCCGCTGACCTCAGGGGACAAGTGTCTGAACTCCTCGATACATCTCGCGGGTTTACCCGCCCGGCCGCCGACCCTCGCAGCCTCTGCGCCCAGCAGTTCCGCAAGAAGACGCGGTTGCCCCCCCACCCCACCCCACCCTTTGCACGCGCCGCCCCCTCGTACCCTCTGGGCAAAGGCGGACTGGACCTTCAGATGTCGCCAAGACCCTACGATCGCGACCACCGCAGGGCCCAGCGAACACACCACAGGCTCCCAACGCTGGTCCAGTGGAGATCCACCCAGATCCTAGAGGCAGGGGAGGGCGCGCGCGCGCGCGCAGCCGCAGACAGTCCTTCCGGGTCGTCCCCGGACCTGACGTCATCGCGGCCTCCGCTGCGCCCTGTCACCCGGGAAACGCAGGACGCCTGGGCGAGCCCAGGCTGCTGGAAAATGAAACTGAAAGTCGCTCAGTCCTTTCCGACTCTTTGCAACCAGGCCAGAATTCTCCGGGCCAGAATACTGGAGTGGGTAGCCTTTCCCTTTTCCAGGGGATTTTCCCAACCCAGGGATGGAACCCAGCTCTCCCGCTTTGCAGGAGGATTCTTTACCAGCTGAGCCAGCAGGGAAACCCAAGAAGACTGGAGGAGCTGGTAGCCTTTCCCTTCTCCAGGAATTCTCTGGAATTCTCCAGGCCAGAATACTGAAGTGGGTCAGTCACTCAGTCATTTCAGTCGCTCAATCCTGTCCCACTCTTTGTGACCCCATGGACTGCAGCACACCAGACCTCCTTGTCCATCACCAACTCCTGGAGTTTACTCAAGCTCATGTCCATTGAGTCGGTGATGCCATCCTGCCATCTCATCCTCTGTCATCCCCTTCTCCTCTGCCCCCAATCCCTCCCAGAATCAGGGTCTTTTCAAATGAGTCAACTCTTTGCATGACGTGGCCAAAGTATTGGAGTTTCAGCTTCAATATCAGTCCTTCCAATGAACACCCAGGACTGATTTCCTTTAGGATGGACTGGTTGGATCTCCTTGCAGTCCAAGGGACTCTCAACAGTCTTCTCCAACACCACAGTTCAAAAGCATCAATTCTTTGGCTCTCACCATTCTTCACAGTCCAACTCTCACATCCATACATGACCACTGGGAAAACCATAGCCTTGACTAGATGGCCCTTTGTTGGCAAAGTAATGTCTCTGCTTTTGAATATGCGTCTAGGTTGGTCATTACTTTCCTTCCAAGGAGTAAGCGTCTTTTAATTTCATGGCTGCAATCACCATCTGCAGTGATTTTGGAGCCCCCCAAAATAAAGTCTGACACTGTTTCCACTGTTTCCCTATCTATTTGCCATGAAGTGATGGGACCAGATGCCATGATCTTCGTTTTCTGAATGTTGAGCTTTAAGCCAACTTCTTCACTCTTCTCTTTCACTTTCATCAAGAGGCTTTTTAGTTCCTCTTCACTTTCTGCCATAAGGGTGGTGTCATCTGCATATCTGAGGTTACTGATATTTCTCCCGGCAATCTTGATTCCAGCTTGTGCTTCCTCCAGCCCAGTGTTTCTCATGATGTACTCTGCATATAAGTTAAATAAGCAGGGTGACAATATACAGCCTTGACATACTTCTTTCCCTGTTTGGAACCAGTCTGTTGTTCCATGTCCAGTTCTAACTGTTGCTTCCTGACCTGCATATAGGTTTCTCAAGAGGCAGGTCAGGTGGTCTGGTATTCCCATCTCTTGAAGAATTTTCCACAGTTTATTGTGATCCACACAGTCAAAGGCTTTGGCATAGTCAATAAAACAGAAATAGATGTTTTTCTGGAACTCTCTTGCTTTTTCGATGATCCAATGGATGGTGGCAATTTGATCTCTGGTTCCTCTGCTTTTTCTAAAACCAGCTTGAGCATCTGGAAGTTCACGGTTCACATATTGCTGAAGCCTGGCTTGGAGAATTTTGAGCATTACTTTACTAGCGTGTGAGATGAATGCAATTGTGTGGTAGTTTGAGCATTCTTTGGCATTGCCTTTCTTTGGGATTGGAATGAAAACTGACCTTTTCCAGTCCTGTGGCCACTGCTGAGTTTTCCTAATTTGGTGGCATATTGAGTGCAGCACTTTCACAGCATCATCTTTTAGGATTTGATATACCTCAACTGGAATTCCATCACCTCCACTAGCTTTGTTCGTAGCAATGCTTCCTAAGGCCCACTTGACTTCACATTCCTGGATGTCTGGCTCTAGGTGAGTGATCACACCATTGAGATCATTTGGGTCATGAAGATCTTTTTTGTACAGTTCTTCTGTGTATTCTTGCCACTTCTTCTTAATATCTTCTGCTCCTGTTAGGTCTGAGATGGTAACAGGCAGGAAGGCCAGGGTCTCCAAACAGAGGAAATAGCCTGCAAGTGTCAGACATTTTTATCTCTCTTAAGTGGCAGGAGGAAACAAACTAGTGATATTTTTTTCTTCTCTATACAAATTTAAAAGGAAGTTTCTCTTAAAATACTGCTTTGCCATAATGACACCTGGTTTCACCTGATGTTAGCTATTCTCAAACCTAGAGATAACCAATGCCTTTTTCTTATGGAAATGTTTGTCTTAAGCTATGCTAATGTACTATGCATTTACCCCAAACTCTGTCTTCAAGTCGGTTCTGCCTCTTGGCTCAGAACCTACTTGATAAACCAGTATGTTATACTCAGATATTGTTCGCCTAATCTCTGTAAATGAAACTATTTGTATGGTGGTCTGCCCTTCTTCAAGATTCAAGTTAATCATTTTATGGCCCAGGATAAACCATTTGGTGCCAAGATTATCCCAAAATGCATCTTATGGGTGAGGGGTCTGGTGCTATTCTGAGTTTTAAGACATTCCTTTCTTTCATTAACAGACTGCTAGTGACTATATAACATCCAGCTGAAGACTAGCAGGGGGGTACTCATTCTGCCCCTTCTGATGCCTATGTCAGAAGCTTTCTCTATCTCCTTTATACTTTAATAAAACTTAATTACACAAAAGCTCTGAGCGATCAAGCCTCGTCTCTGGCCCCGGATTGAATTCTTCTCCTCCGGGGGCAAAGAATCCCGGCATCTTTATGTGATTCAACAACAACCTTTCAGGTCCATACCACTTCTGTCCTTTATTGAGCCCACGTTTGCATGAAATGTTCCCTTGGTATCTCTAATTTTCTTGCATTTCTTGCTTTTTTTTTTCCTTGCATTGATCACTGAGGAAGGCTTTCTTATCCCTCCTTACTATTCTTTGGAACTCTGCATTCAAATGGGTATATCTTTCCTTTTCTCATTTGCTTTTCACTTCTCTTCTTTTCAGAGCTATTTGTAAGGCCTCCTCAGACAGCCATTTAGCTTTTTGCATTTCTTTTTCTTGGGGATGGTTTTGATCCCTGTCTCCTGTACAATGTCACGAACCTCAGTCCATAGTTCATCAGGCACTCTGTCTATCAGATCTAGTCCCTTAAATCTATTTCTCAGTTCCACTGTATAATCATAAGGGATTTGATTTAGGTCATACCTGAATGGTCTAGTGGTTTTCCCTACTTTCTTCAATTTAAGTCTGAATTTGGCAAAAAGGAGTTCATGATTAATACCCACTGGAGTGGGTACCCTTTCCTTTCTCCAGGGGATCTTCCCAACCTAGGGATTGAACCCAGGTCTCCTGCATTGCAGGCAGATTCTTTACCAGCTGAGCCACAAGGGAAGCCCAAGAATACTGGAGTGGGTAGCCTTTCCTTTCTCCAGGGAATCTTTCCAACCCAGGGATGCAACCCATGTCTCCCGCGTTGCAGGCTTTACCAGCTGAGCCACCAGGGAAGCCCACAATGGCAGCCTTCTTGGGACCCTCCCCAGTGGGCCTTCCTGCATCAGAATCCCTGGGATCCTGTCCCCTCCCTGATTTACGACAGTGCTTGACCTGCTTTGGCAGTGAATGTGCTTTGGATGTCTCTTGGTGGCACTCAGTGGACTTGGAGACTTTTCTGGGCGGTGGTGAGGTAGGGAGAGAGGACGGACTCACACTTCTTGGGGTTATTTTGAAGGGACCTGGTGGGGGAGAGATGCAGTGGGGACCGACATGGAGGAGCTACTTGGGGGAAGAGAGAGGGGATTCTGTTTTGTCCAGGTTTTGTTAGCTGCTTCCTGGTTGAGCTACCAGGGGATTGTGTGATCAGTGGAACAGAGTGCGAACTCTTCCAGTAGCTCAGCTGGCCATCACCTGCCAGGCCTCTGTGAGGGCTCTGGTGTCAGTCCCCTACCTTGGTTCATTTTGACCTCTGTTCCCCCTCCACCCCATTGGGCACACCCGTCCCCAGCTCCTTTTGAGCCCTTTGCTTTGTTGGCTGGTGTTGGTTCCTGCCGCTATTTGGACACATTAACCCTAAAGTCTCCTCCCAAACTCTGGCCACTTGTCCCTCTGTATCCCCTTCCTGCTTTGCCTCCCATCCACTTCCCTCACTGGGTCAGGATCCACAAAAGGGTTGTAGGGAAGGAGTTACCAAGTCACTGGGTTGGGATGGACCATAATGACTTGGTACCAAGTATGGTCCTGTTACGGCTTCCCTGGTGGCTCAGACGGTGAAGAATCTGCCTGCAATGTGGGAGATCTGGGTTTATTCCCTGTGTCCGGACCGTCCCTGGAGGAGGGAATGGCAACCCATTCCAGTATTCTTGCTTGTAGAGTTCCATGGACAGAGGAGACTGGCAGATTATATTGTCTGTGGGGTTGCAGAGTGGGACCCAACTGAGCGACTTTCACTCATACTCACCTGCATGACTTCCCTGGTGGCTCAGACGGTAAAGCGTCTGCCTAAAATGCGGGAGACCCGGGTTCAATCCCTGGGTTGGGAAGATCTCCTGAAGAAGGAAATGGCAACCCACTCCAATATTCTTGCCTGGAAAAATCCCATGGACGGAGGAGCCTGGTAGCCTCCTGGGATCACACAGAGTCGGACACGACTGAGCGACCTCACTTTCCTTCTTTCACTTTCACCTACGTGGACCTGTCACGAGAGCCGGGACCACAAGCAGCAGCCTTCTTCCCCAGAGTAAAACTACATCAAGTAGTAGGTGGCTGAGAATGGCAATGGGAAGGAGTTAAGACTCCAGTAAGGCTTTGTATGTGATGCACATACAAAGGCCTGAAGCTTTAATCTTCTTGGCAAATGTTACAGGCATGAGTCAATGCAGAAAAATTTTTTTTAATTTTTTTTCTTTCTTGGGCTGCTCCAGGCCTTAGTTCTGTCATGTGGGATCTTTCACTGGGGCCCATGGGCTCCCTCGTGGTGGCATGAGGCCTCTGGAGCACTCAGACTCAGTATTTGTAGCACTGATGTGAAGTCAAGTGGGCCTTAGGAAACATCACTATGAATAAAGCTAGTGGAGGTGATGGAATTCCAGTTGAGGTATATCAAATCCTAAAAGATGAGGCTGTGAAAGTGCTGCACTCAATATGCCACCAAATTAGGAAAACTCAGCAGTGGCCACAGGACTGGAAAAGGTCAGTTTTCATTCCAATCCCAAAGAAAGGCAATGCCAAAGAATGCTCAAACTACTGCACAATTGCACTCATCTCACATGCTAGTAAAGTAATGCTCAAAATTCTCCAAGCCAGGCTTCAGCAATATGTGAACCATGAACTTCCTGATGTTCAAGCTGGTTTTAGAAAAGGCAGAGGAACCAGAGATCAAATTGCCACCATCCATTGGATCATCAAAAAAGCAAGAGAGTTCCAGAAAAACATCTATTTCTGTTTTATTGACTATGCCAAAGCCTTTGACTGTGTGGATCACAATAAACTGTGGAAAATTCTGAGAGAGATGGGAATACCAGGCCACCTGACTTGCCTCTTGAGAAACCTATATGCAGGTCAGGAAGCAACAGTTAGAACTGGACATGGAACAACAGACTGGTTCCAAATAGGAAAAGGAGCACATCAAGGCTGTATATTGTCACCCTGCTTATTTAACTTATATGCAGAGTACATCATGAGAAACGCTGGGCTGGAAGAAACACAAGCTGGAATCAAGATTGCCAGGAGAAATATCAATAACCTCAGATATGCAGATGACACCACCCTTATGGCAGAAAGTGAAGAAGACTTAAAAAGCCTCTTGATGAAAGTGAAAGAGGAGAGTGAAAAAGTTGGCTTAAAGCTCAACATTCAGAAAACGAAGATCATGGCATCCAGTCCCATCACTTCATGGCAAATAGATGGGGAAACAGTGGAAACAGTGTCAGACTTTATTTTGGGGGGCTCCAAAATCACTGCAGATGGTGATTGCAGCCATGAAATTAAAAGACGCTTACTCCTTGGAAGGAAAGTTATGACCAACCTAGACAGCATATTCAAAAGCAGAGACATTACTTTGCCAACAAAGGGCCATCTAGTCAAGGCTATGGTTTTCCCAGTGGTCATGTATGGATGTGAGAGTTGGACTGTGAAGAATGGTGAGAGCCAAAGAATTGATGCTTTTGAACTGTGGTGTTGGAGAAGACTGTTGAGAGTCCCTTGGACTGCAAGGAGATCCAACCAGTCCATCCTAAAGGAAATCAGTCCTGGGTGTTCATTGGAAGGACTGATATTGAAGCTGAAACTCCAATACTTTGGCCACGTCATGCAAAGAGTTGACTCATTTGAAAAGACCCGGATTCTGGGAGGGACTGGGGGCAGAGGAGAAGGGGATGACAGAGGATGAGATGGCAGGATGGCATCACTGACTCGATGGACGTGAGTTTGAGTGAACTCCGGGAGTTGGTGATGGACAGGGAGGCCTGGCGTGCTGCAATTCATGGGACTGCAAAGAGTTGGACATGACTCAGCGACTGAACTGAACTGCTATGAGGCATGTGAGATCCTAGTTCCCTAACCAGTGATCAAAGCCCCATACCCCTCATTGCAAGGAGGATTCTTAATCACTGGACCACTAGGGAAGTCTCAAGAAAATATTTTTTTAAAACTGTAATCTCAAGACATTCAATCCAAAGTGTTTAAATACTGAAGGAAGCTTGGCATCAGGGGAGTGTCTGGCTGAGGATCTGGAAAGTAACAGGGAGGCGGGCTGATGAACAGGCCTGAAGCCCATGTTCAGTTGGACGATGGGAGGGGACATTTAATCTGAGTTTTCAACTGGGAAAAGATAGAGGGTGAGCATTCTGGGCAGAGGGAACAGGGTGGGGGTGAGGGGAATGGCCTTCCAAATCCTAAGAGTGAGAAACACCCTGTGCAGGGGCTCAAGGGATGAGGGAAGGAAAATGAGGTTGGGAGAGGGGGCAGGAGCCAGGCTGGATGGGACTTTGGGGGCAGGAGCCCAGATGCAGGTTAACTGTATTCCTAATTCAACATGTGGGTTTCTGGCAAGGAACTGGTATGATCTTGTGGAAGGATAACACCCCATATAGAACTGAAAATTTTCCACCCCCCCTCTAAACATTCAGTTCAGTTCAGTCGCTCAGTCGTGTCCCAGTCTTTATGACCCCATGGACTGCAGCACACCAGGCCTCCCTGTCCATCACCAACTCCCAGAGTTTACTCAAGTTCATGTCCATTGAGTGGGTGATGCCATCCAACCATCTCATCGTCTGTCGTCCCCTTCTCCTCCCACCTCTGAACATTGACCTCTGATTTATGACCTCTTGTTACTGAATTCAGCTCCAGCTGCTTGCCACCCGAAGGCCAACGTTCGACAGGCAAGTGTTTGTATAAAGGAAAAATGGCTCTATTTAGGAGTCCAGTAACCAGGGAAGAAGGTGGACTCATGTTCTAAGGACAACTCCTCACTGCCAATCAGTGCGTAAGAACTTTTAAATGGGAGTTTCAGGGTTCTGTACACAGTGGGTAGGAGCTACATGCAGAAACAGCACAGTCAGCTCTGAGAGTCATCTTTTTTTTCTTTATTTTTAATTGTAGGATAATTACAATATTGTGTTGGTTTCTGCCATACATCAACATGGATCATCAGCTCTGACAGTCATCTTGCTTGAAATTAATCATGTCATTGTCTATTCTGGCTTCCCTCATGGCTCTGCTGGTAAAGAATCCACCTGCTATGTGGGAGACCTGGATTTGATCCCTGGGTCGAGAAGATCCCCTGGAGAAGGGAAAGGCACTCCAGTATTCTGGCCTGAATGTAGGGAATATGTTATGCACAGGCCTGTACTATTAACAGGGCTTCTTTGAAAAATAAGAATGACTTTCTCATTACCCCCAGGTGAAAGGCTGGGAGCAGTAAAAAGTACATTGTGGAAAAACATCTTGAAAACAAGCTGTTGAAGTACTGATCTAACTGATGGAAGACCAGTAACCAGAGCCTTGAGGGAGCTGCTGAGGAAGGTCATCACTAGCTGAAGTCTAAACACACTCATGAATGGCCTGAAGGTTTGACATTGAGGACTGTGCATTGTATATCTTTATTCCTGATCCGAGATTGTAAAAAACAGTTATCTCTAGAGCAGGTACAAGGAAGTAGATGTTAGCCATAAAATGCACGCAAGGATTCAGATCAGATCAGATCAGTCGCTCAGTCGTGTCCGACTCTTTTCGACCCCATGAATCGCAGCACGCCAGGCCTCCCTGTCCATCACCAACTCCCGGAGTTCACTCAGACTCACATCCATCGAGTCAGTGATGCCATCCAGCCATCTCATCCTCTGTCGTCCCCTTCTCCTCTTGCCCCCAGTCCCTCCCAGCATCAGAATCTTTTCCAATGAGTCAACTCTTAGCATGAGGTGGCCAAAGTACTGGAGTTTCAGCTTTAGCATCATTCCTTCCAAAGAAATCCCAGGGCTGATCTCCTTCAGAATGGACTGGTTGGATCTCCTTGCAGTCCAAGGGACTCTCAACAGTCTTCTCCAATACCACAGTTCAAAAGCATCAATTCTTCGGCGCTCAGCCTTCTTCACAGTCCAACTCTCACATCCATACATGACCACAGGAAAAACCATAGCCTTGACTAGACGAACCTTTGTTGGCAAAGTAATGTCTCTGCTTTTGAATATGCTGTCTAGGTCATAACTTTCCTTCCAAGGAGTAAGTGTCTTTTAATTTCATGGCTGCAGTCACCATCTGTAGTGATTTTGGAGCCCAGAAAAATAAAGTCTGACACTGTTTCCACTGTTTCCCCATCTATGAAGTGATGGGACTGGATGCCATGATCTTCGTTTTCTGAATGTTGAGCTTTAAGCCAACTTTTTCACTCTCCTCTTTCACTTTCATCAAGAGGCTTTTGAGTTCCTCTTCGCTTTCTGCCATAAAGGTGGTGTCATCTGCATATCTGAGGTTATTGATATTTCTCCCAACAATCTTGATTCCAGCTTGTGCTTCTTCCAGCCCAGCGTTTCTCATGATGTACTCTGCATAGAAGTTAAATAAGCAGGGTGACAATATACAGCCTTGACGAACTCTTTTTCCTATTTGGAACCAGTCTGTTGTTCCATGTCCAGTTCTAACTGTTGCTTCCTGACCTGCATACAGGTTTCTCAAGAGGCAAGTCAGGTGGCCTGGTATTCCCATCTCTCTCAGAATTTTCCACAGTTTATTGTGATCCACACAGTCAAAGGCTTTGGCATAGCCAATAAAGCAGAAAAAGATGCTTTTCTGGAACTCTCTTACTTTTTGCATGATCCAATGGATGGTGGCAATTTGATCTCTGGTTCCTCTGCCTTTTCTAAAACCAGCTTGAACATCAGGAAGTTCATGGTTCACATATTGCTGAAGCCTGGCTTGGAGAATTTTGAGCATTACTTTACTAGTGTGTGAGATGAGTGCAATTGTGCGGTAGTTTGAGCATTCTTTGGCATTGCCTTAGGATCTGGGCTTTTGCCTCGAATGGCATCAGCTCCCTGAACCCCTCTTTATTTCTGAGTCTTATTTGTGTTAATTCTTCTGTGGCACCGCTCCCTCGGGTTGGGTCGTTGTTGGGCTGGTCCCGACGTTTGGTGCCCAAACAGGGATCTGAGGGCGTTAATAGCTTTCGAGGCTTTTTCGACAGCACCAGAAGATGTGGGGAATTCCAGCCGAGAGATGGGAGGACAGTGAAAGTGCGTGGTGAGCAGACGCCTGTGGGTTTGTCACTCAGGGACGCATGGGGCAAGCTCCTTCTAAGCATGCTGACTATATTGTGCTTCTAAAAACCTTACTACGTAGCTCTGGAGTGAAAGCGAAAGAAGAGAATTTTCGGGAACTATTTCAGGCAATTCATAAGCACTGTCTCTGGTTGGATCCAGAAAAAGGGACTTTGCGTCTTAGTGAGCGGAAAGAAGTGATGCGCAGTTTGCATGGAGCCTATCCCGGGGAACCCATTCCTATAAGTGTGTGGTCTCTTCGTAACCTTATTTATACCACTTTGGCTCCTTTACAATCTGAACGGTCTGACTCTTCTGATTCAGAATCTGATACTCCTGCTCCTGCACCTCAGGAGTCGCCTCTCCGGCCGCCTCATATCTATGAAAATCTGGATAAAGGGAAATATAATCATTTGGAAGGGGAGAGAGAGGCTCAGTTTTTGAGTCTTAAATCCGGTGTTAACTATGGCACTGAGCAACATCCTGAAGTTTTCTCTTTATCAGCAGTCTCACAGTCTTTGTCTCCTTAGCTGGAGCCCCCATAGTTCAGGAATCCCCTCCACTGGATCCCGACACACCATGGGATGATGGGGTGTTTAGAGCCGCGGTCACAATTCCAAAGACGTCTGCGCCTGCTCTCTCATCTTTTCAGCAAGCTGTAGGAGCAGTTAGGTGAGAAGGTGACCTTGATTTTGCCTGTTATCGTGACTGAGGTGCCCCCTGATGCTCAACTTCCACAAGGCGGAGTACAATTTGAGCATACTCCTCTCTCTTTTAAAACTGTTAAGGAGATTAAACAGGCATGCACACAATATAAAACTACATCTCCTTACACCACAGGTCTTATTCAGGAGCTGGCTCAGTCTGAACGACTCATTCCATGTGATTGGAAATGATTGCTAGGACTTGCCTATCCACTCTGGAATTTTCACGGTTCCAAACATGGTGGCAAATGAAGCCTCTCAACAGGCTCAAAGACCTGCCGCTGCTAATCCTCCTCTTAATATTACTGTGGAGCAATTAATGGGGTCACGGGCGTATCAAGGGATTCAGAGACAACTACAATTCGATGATCAGCTTATAAGTCAAATTAGATTTATTTGTCTTAGGGCATGGGAAAAGGTTAGCCCCCCAGGACAGTCTCATCCTTCTTTTGTTAATGTAAAACAATCCAATGGAGAAACTTATACTGATTTTATCACCCGATTAAAACAAAATCTGGTCAGAACTATTGCTCAAATTGAAATAAGGGATATGTTATTACCGATACTTGCCTATGACAATGCAAATTCAGAATGTTAAAACGTTTTACAGCCTCTTAAAGCACAAGGAATACTCTTGCCTGGAAAATCCCATGGGCGGAGGAGCCTGGTAGGCTGCAGTTCATGGGGTCGCTAAGAGTTGGAGAAGACTGAGAGACTTCACTTTCATTTTTCACTTTCATGCATTGGAGAAGGAAATGGCAACCCACTCCAGTGTTCTTGCCTAGAGAATCCCAGTGATGGGGGAGCCTTGTGGGCTGCCGTCTATGGGGTCACACAGGGTCGGACACGACTGAAGCGACTTAGCAGCAGCAGCAGCAGCAAAGTACAAGGAAAGCCTCTAGAGGATTTTATTAAGGCTTGTCATGATATTGGATCAGAACCCTATAAGATGCAATTGTTGACTCAAGCCATCATGGGCTTGAAACAACAAGCGAGTCAGCAGGTTAAATGTTTTAGTTGTGGTAAGAGAGGACATGTGCAGAAAAATCGCAAGACTAGTAAAAATACACCTAATAAGACTACTCCCACAAACGAAAAGAAACCTGGATTATGCCCTCGCTGTAATAAAGGCCATCACTGGGCTAATCAGTGTAGATCTAAATTTCATAAAAATGGATCCCCTTTGTCGGGAAACTGGAAGAAGGGCCCCGCTTAGGGCCTGTCAAACAATATGAGCTCTCAACAAACCTGCAACACTGTTCCTTTTGTGTACCCAGCCAGCGAACAGCAACCTCATCCAGCCCTTCCAAACCATACACCTGGCTTACCGACCTCCTTCCTGCAACATCCAGGAGCGCAGCACTAGATATCCTCGCCATTGATAATTTACTTCTTACACCAACTAGAGAATTTATAAAATCCCTACTGCAATTAAAGGTCCAATACCTAAAGGAAGTGGGGGGTTATTATTAGGACGCAGTAGTTTAACAAGTAAGGGAGTTCAAGTCCTAATAGGGATTATAGATGAAGATTATGAGGGCGAGATTTCTGTTATGATGAAAACAGAGTATCCTTATCAAATAATAAAAGGAGATTGTATAGCTCAATTGTTATTATTACCTATGTCACTACTAGTAAATCTCATATTAGAAGAACTGGAGGATTTGGAAGTACAGGAAAATGGGTATATTGGCAAACTTTTGTATCTGATTCTAGACCCACATTATATGTATGTACCAATAATAAGCAGCTTTCAGGACTTGTAGATACTGGAGCTGATGTTTCTATAATATCTGAAAAGCATTGGCCAATTTCTTGGCCTTTAACAGATGTTCCTACTGTGTTAACTGGAATTGGAACTATGCAAAATATTCAAAAAGGTACTAATATTTTGACCTGTTCACATCCCGAACAACAACCTGCAGCTTCACAGACTTTAGCTGCAGTTATCCCTACTAATTTATGGGGACAAGATCTACTGACACAATGGGGAGCTTACGTAGCAGTTCCTACTGTATCTCCTCAAGCTAAACAAATTATGGCAAATATGGGATATAATCCTGTTCAAAATACACAGGCTTTTTAGTGCGGGCCACTGCTGAACAACAAAAAACAGCACTTACGTTGACATGGAAATCTGATGAGCCTATTTGGACAGAGCACTGGCCCCTATCACACGAAAAGTTACAGGCTCTTGAACAGTTAGCAGAGGAACAGTTATCTCTTAATCATATTGCCTCAACTACTAGTCCTTGGAATTCTCCTTTCTTTGTTATTAAGAAGAAATCTGGGAAATGGAGAATGTTAACTGATTTAAGAAAAAATAATGCTCTAATCAAACCTAGGCTGCTTTACAACCAGGCATTCCGTCACCCTCTGTGACACCACAAAACTGGAAAATAAAAATCACTGATCTTAAAGACTGTTTCTCTCCTATTCCTCTACAAGAATCTGATGCTATCCATTTTGCCTTTACTGTATCGTCAATTAATAATAAAAAACCAGTGTCTCGATATTACTGGAAGGTATTGCCACAAGGAATGCTTAATAGTCCTACATTATGTCAATTATACGTCTCCAAATCACTTGAATTTATTAGAAAACAATTCCCTCATGTTTATATTATCCACTATATGGATGATATTCTTTTAGTGTCTCCTTCTGCCAAGTAACTTCAACATATCTTCTTAAATACAGAGATTAAATTAAAAGAATATGGGTTATATATTGCTGTGATAAACTACAAGAGCAGGAACTATATACCTATTTAGGATATATATTACAAAGAAATATTATTAAGCCACAAAAAATATAAATTCGAACTGATTCCTTGAAAACTTTAAATGATTCTCAGAAATTATTAGGAGATATAAATTGGTTACGGCTGTCTTTAGGAATTCCCAATCGTTCCTTAACACACCTATTTCAAATCCTACAAGAAGACTGATTTAAATAACCCCCAGGTACTAACAGAACAGGCTAAACAGGAGTTGGATTTTGTAAGTCAATCTATTGAGCAAAGACAACTTAAACAAGCAGATCTGACGGTGGCAACTTCTTTACTTATTCTTCCAACTTTAGACTCCCCTACAGGAATACTATGGCAACCACAGGGTATCCTTGAATGGGGATTTTTATCCCACACTCCTAAGAAAATAATGACTACTTACATAATGCTTATTTCCTTTCTTCTTTCAAAAATGAGATCCAGATGTGTACAACTTTCTGGTTATGATCCATAAGAAATTGTTCTTCCTTTCACTAAGGATCAAATCCATAGATTGTTACCAGTTACCAGTGTCGATTGGCAAATTGCCATTGGTGGTTTCATAGGTGAGGTTCATAACCATTTTCCAAAGTCACCTTTGATTACTATTGTTGCTAAACACAAATGAATAATTCCTATTCTTACGAAAACAATTCCTCTTGTTAATGCTCCCGTGTATTTTACTGATGCAAATAAAACTCTCAAAGCTGGTTATATCGGACCCACAACAAAGGTTTGGCAATCTACCCTAACCTCTGTTCAGCAAGCTGAATTAGAGGCTATTGCTACCGTATTATAGGGTGTTTCTACAGCATTAAATATTATATCAGATTCTCAATATGCTGTACAGACAACACAAATTATTGAAACCATATCTCTACCAAAGGCTTCTATTAAATCATCTATTATTGCAATATTATCTCAATTACAAAATATAGTAAGACTTCGTTCTGACCCTTTTTACATTACACATATCGGCTCTCATTCTAATTTGCCGGGACCATTGGCACAGGGCAATGATTCCATCGACTCTTTGTTAATTGCTTTTCTTACTCCTTATGAATTTCATCAACTCACATGTATAAATGCACATGGCTTGATGAATAAATTTCAATTATCCAGACAAGAAGCCTGAGATATTGTTTCTGCCTGCCCACATGTACTCCTACTCACCACATTCCTACTACTACAGGGATTAATCCCAGAGGCCTTTATCCCAACGGTATTTGACAGACTGATGTTACTCATGTCCCTTCTTTTGGATGTTTGGGAGCTATTCATGTTTCTGTGGATACTTATTCGGGCATGATTTATGCTTCTGCTCATTCTGGAGAAACATCTGCTCATGTTATCTCACATTTTTTGCAAGCCTTTTCTTACAAGGGCTTACCAAAACATGTTAAAACTGATAATGGCCCCGCATATGTGAGTCATGGTTTTGCAAAATTCTTATCTGATTGGAATATTTCTCATTCTACGTATTTCATGTAATTCTCAAGGCCAGGCTATTAAGGAACACACTCATTGTTCTCTAAAAAATATGTTATTTAAACAGAAAGAGGGAGAAAAGTATGGCATATTGATTATACCAAAATAGAAATTAGCCCAAGCTTTATTTAAATTTTTTGGAATTATGATTGGATCATACAACACCAGCAGCAACCCTGCATTTTCAGAACAACTTTCTTAGTGAAAAATACACTCCTGGTCAAATGATTGCAGATAATACTCCGGTGTGGTGGGAAAATGCTATGACCGATTGGCATAAGGGCCTTAGACTTAAGAAAGGACGAGGTTATGCTCCTGTCATTTCAGATGACAGACAACACCACTGGGTACCGGGAAGGCCCGTCAAAGAAAGGAAAGAAGAGGACACGGGCCAACACCAACCATCCCGGAGAGCCGCCAGTGACGGGGGCAACAAGACTGCTGATCAGCAACCGCGCACTTGAGGCCAACTGAAGACACTGACCGCTGAAGGGGGAACAGTGGCCAAAGGACAGGGACAGCCTTTGACCTCGCTGCCTTGTTCTCAGCTATGTTATCTATGGTAACCACCACATCTGGCGGAGAATCACCAAGAAAGTCGACGGAAAACAACAGCGATTAGTGACCATCGCTTGGGCTTCTATGCTCAACAATAATCACCAAAAATAAGCTTCAAAAAATAAAAAAGGGGGATATGTAGGGAATATGCTATGCACAGGCCTGTACTATAATTAACAGGGCTTCTTTGAAAAATAAGAATGACTTTCTCATCACCCCCAGGCAAAAGGCTGGGAGCAAGTAAAAAGTACATTGTGGAAAAACATCTCGCAAACAAGATGTTGAAGCACTGATGTGACTGATGGAAAACCAGTAGTGACCGTTGTCATAACCAAAGACTTGGGGGAGTTGCTGAGAAAGGTCGTCACTGGCTGATGGCCTGAAGGTTTGACATTGAGGACTGTGCGTTGTATATCTTTATCCCTGATCCGAGATTGTAAAAAACAGATCTCTCTAGAGCACATACAAGGAAGGAGATGTTAGCAATAAAGGGCATGCAAGGATTAGGACATGGGCTTTTGCCTGCGAATGGCATCAGCCCCCTGATCCCCACCTTATTTCTGAGACTTAGGTTTCCTTTTTCTTCTGCAGCACCACTCCCTCAGGTTGGTTCATTGTTCGGCTGGTCCCGACCCTGGAGAATTCCATGGACCCTATAGGCCATGGTGTCGCCAAGACTCGGACACGACCGAGCAGCTTTCACTTCACATCGCTTACTCAGTGTCATCTTGATTAAGTACAGTTCATCTCCAGTTCCAAGGCTGGCTTCTTCCCATTTCCGTGAGACCAATTCTCAGAATTGTGGCAGCTTATGTTATGGCTATAGTCTGGTCATCATGTAGTTTAACTTCTTCCACTTGATGGGGGTGGGGAGTTCACTATTTGCAAAACAGCTCAAAGGATAAAGCTCAGAATATTATCTACAGCTTTTGAGGAGGACGTAAAGGTCGTTGACTTTGTTTAATGACTAAACTATTAATATTTTGTATTTTTAAAGTTTTTTGTTTTGTTTTATGTGTTTTTGGCCATGCCATCCATCTTGTACCATTTTAGTTCCTCAACCAGGCTTTGAACCCAGTCCATGGCAGTGAGAGCTCTGAGTCCTGTCCACTGGACCACCGGGGAACTCCCTTATTATCTGGTCTTGTTTGACTGCTTTCCTTTGCTTCTGCATTTTCTTATTTCTCTGGTTAATTTATTCTTTGGCTAAAGTTTTTCTACAGACAAAAGGCAGGTGGAGGACACGGAGGAGAAAGACTTAAGGGTCCTGCTCTGTTTCACTCTTATCTGAAGGCCTTGGCCTCCAGGTTTCTGCTCGGAGATCACTCTCGTCTGTGTATGTGACATGCACCAGGGCTGCAGGGACCAAATCAGTCAGGACCACAAGGCGACAGCCTCAGGGCCCAGAAGCTTAACAGCACAGGGGCTGAGAAACAGGCATTTTGTTTTGTTTCTGAAGAACTGAGCCCACAGTTAAATCAAACAGCATGCTTGTTATACACAAGAAGCCAAGTAGACACCTTGCCTCAATGCTGTTTTGATTATGGACATTACATAACAAGTTGAATGAGAAAACAATGGCACTTGGCATCCTGAGCTCCACTAATACAAGTCAGGCCAAGTTCCTAATGAAAACGTTGCCCTTGGCTTTGGTGAAACCAATGACTGCAGATAGGCAATGGTCTTTGCAGAACTGAGAGACATGGGAGAAGGCTGCCCTCCACCCCCCAACCCCCCAGGATGAACAAAACTGTGCCCCTGTGAACTTTTCTGTTTTGTTCTGCGCTCTGTATTTGGAGCCGGGTCTTCCAAAGTCAGGACTCCCTGGAAGAATTTTTTCCCCCGACCACAATTGGTTCTATTTAACTCAGCTGTCACTGAGTCCTACTTTCACAACGCCTTTCCTTCAAGATTGGAGGAGTTTTATAGTGTAAAAAAAAAGAAAGAAAGAAACAAAAACTTCCTCCTTCTGCGACCTCTGCATCCCATATGTCTTGACTGTTGCACATTTCATATTCCATGATCAAGGTTCCTCAAGGGTGGGATCTTATTTAGCTCTGCATCCTCAGTGCTAAGCCCAGGTCCCTTCACATGTGAGAAACTAGCAAGGTTTGTAATGATTAATTTTTTGGCTGCCCCACAGGCTAAACATCTTTGGATAGCATTGGAGGTTAAATTGTGCCTCCCCCCAAAGACATACCAAAGTCCTAACCCACTGTACCTGTGACCTTACTTGGAAGTCAGGTCTTTGCCAGAGAAGAGACACAGAGAAACACAAGAAGGCCAAGTGACCATGGAGGAAAAGATTAGAGTTATATGGCCACAGGCCCAGGAACACTCACAGTTGCTGGCAGTCACCAGAAGCTGAGAGGCAAGAAATAGATCCTCCCACCAAGCCTTCAGACCTGTGATAGCAAATCTCCACAGTTTTAAACCACCCCGTTTGTGCTAAATTCTTACGACGACCCTAGAAAACCAAAACAGCATGAAAATCAATTACATGGTGAAGACTATGAGGTTCAGCAGTCATTTATCTCTTGATTCCATAGACATTGGTCTTTGCTCTTTTCTCTGATAAACTATATGACTTGAGTTAGTTTTCAATCTTTGATTCTGATAGAGACCCTTTAGAAAAAAATCCCAACTGAGGGATTAATGTTCAAAAAGACTGAAGAATCTTTGCAGACAAAAAAGAGCTTCACAACCCAGATAATCACATTGGTGTGGTCACTGCCCCAGAGCCAGACATCCTGGAATGTGAAGTCAAGTGGGCCTTAGTAAGCAGCACTACGAACAAAGCTAGTGGAGGTGATAGAATTCCAGTTGAGCTATTCCAAATCCTGAAAGATGATGCTGTGAAAGTGCTGCACTCAATATGCCAGCAAATTAGGAAAACTCAGCAGTGGCCACAGGACTGGAAAAGGTAAGTTTTCATTCTAATCCCAAAGAAAGGCAATGCCAAAGAATGCTCAAACTACCACACAATTGCACTCATCTCACACGCTAGTAAAGTAATGCTCAAAATTCTCCAAGCCAGGCTTCAGCAATATGTGAACCGTGAACTTCCAGATGTTCAAGCTGGTTTTAGAAAAGGCAGAGGAACCAGAGATCAAATTGCCAACATCCGATGGATCATCAAAAAAGCAAGAGAGCTCCAGAAAAACATCTATTTCTGCTTTATTGGCTATGCCAAAGCCTTTGACTGTGTGGATCACAATAAACTGTGGAAAATTCTGAAAGAGATGGGAATACCAGACCACCTGATCTGCCTCTTGAGAAATTTGTATGCAGGTCAGGAAGCAACAGTTAGAACTGGACATGGAACAACAGACTGGTTCTAAATAGGAAAAGGAGTCCGTCAAGGCTGTATATTGTCACCCTGCTTATTTAACTTCTATGCAGAGTACATCATGAGAAACGCTGGGCTGGAAGAAACACAAGCTGGAATCAAGATTGCCGGGAGAGATATCAATAACCTCAGATATGCAGGTGACATCACCCTTATGGCAGAAAGTGAAGAGGAACTAAAAAGCCTCTTGATGAAAGTGAAAGAGGAGAGTGAAAAAGTTGGCTTAAAGCTCAACATTCAGAAAACGAAGATCATGGCATCTGGTCCCATCACTTCATGGCAAATAGATGGGGAAACAGTGGAAACAGTGTCAGACTTTATTTTGGGGGGCTACAAAATCACTGCAGATGGTGATTACAACCATGAAATTAAAAGACGCTTACTCCTTGGAAGGAAAGTTATGACCAACCTAGATAGCATATTCAAAAGCAGAGACATTACTTTGTCAACAAAGGTTCGTCTAGTCAAGGCTATGGTTTTCCCAGTGGTCATGTATGGATGTGAGAGTTGGACTGTGAAGAAGGCTGAGCGCCGAAGAATTGATGCTTTTGAACTGTGGTGTTGGAGAAGACTCTTGAGAGTCCCTTGGACTGCAAGGAGATCCAACCAGTCCATTCTGAAGGAGATCAGCCCTGGGATTTCTTTGGAAGGAATGATGCTAAAGCTGAAACTCCAGTACTTTGGCCACCTCATGTGAAGAGTTGACTCATTGGAAAAGACTCTGATGCTGGGAGGGACTGGGGGCAAGAGGAGAAGGGGACGACAGAGGATGAGATGGCTGGATGGCATCATTGACTCAATGGACGTGAGTCTGAGTGAACTCCGGGAGTTGGTGATGGACAGGGAGGCCTGGTGTGCTGCGATTTATGGGGTCGCAAAGAGTCGGACACATCTGAGCGACTGATCTGATCTGAACAGGAGGGAAAGGGACAGGGCACAACTTCTGAAAGAATGACACACCCCAAGGACACAACATAAACTGATTAAAATCAAATGGGACCAAGATGGCAGACAAGACTAGACCTTGATCCTGAATCAGCAAGTGAAATGACTGTTAAAAGACCAAGGAGTGGGTGATGGCCCAAATCCAGGAAATCTCCACCCCCTTCCCCAAAATAGTTGGAATAGTCCTCCAACTTATTAGCATATGAAATTACCCAGCCTATAATAACTAACCATGCCACGTTTCATGGCCGCCTTTGCCCTCTGTGATGGCCCACACTCTGTCTGTGAAGTCTGCTTCTCTCTGTATCTGAATAAATCCACTTCTTACCTATCACTTTGTCTCTCATTGAACTCATCCTGTGATGAGACATCAAGAACCTGAGCTTCATTAGATCCTGAAACCACCTACTGTGGGTTTTGGCTAGGTTTGAGTCTCAGACACGTGGGTTCAAGTCCAAAGCAGGGTTTTGGCTGGGTTTGAGTCTCAGCCATGTGGGTTCAAGTCCCAATCTGAGGTAAACAGTTTCAGTATCACTAGATTCTACAGACTGTGAAGGTGATGTTCGCCTACACTGGCAGTAGCCGTCCTTTTCTGCTCCTCCTTGGACACAGGGTTTCCCTCGTGGCTCAGACAGTAAGAATCTGCCTGCAACACAGGAGATCAGAGTTTGACCTCTGGGCAAAGATCCTCTGCAGAAGTGAATGGCTACTCACTCCAGTATTCTTGCCTGGAGAATTCCAAGACAGAGGAGCCTAGAGGGCCACAGTCCATGGGGTTGCAGTCAGATGCAACTGAGTGACTAACACTTTCACTTGGGGACAGGCGGGTGACAGCTGACCACCTGTCCTAATAAACACCACAGGGCAGCACTCAGAGGCAGGAATGCATCCGCTGCAACTTTCTCACACAAGAAAGCAAGGCCAGAGTGAAATACAGACGCAGGAGCTCTCATAAGAGGACTAATGCTGAACATTAACAAACATGGGCTCCTTGATGTTGATCAGGAACCAATACGGACACAACCAGATTCCAGACACAGGAATGCTTTAAATGATTCCATAAATACACCACAGCCAGAATTCTCCAAAAGTCAACTCGGGTCATGTTACTGTCGGCACCAACACCCTTGAATATACCCCCAGTTCAGTCACTCAGTTGTGTCCTACTCTTTGAGACCCCATGGACTGCAGCACACCAGGCCTCCCTGTCCATCACCAACTCCCAGAGGTTACTCAAACTCATGTGCGTGAGTCAGTGATGCCATCCAACCATTTCATCCTCTGCAGTCCCCTTCTCCTCCCGCCTTCAATCTTTCCCAGCATCAAGGTCTTTTCAAATGAGTCAGGTCTTTGCATCAGGTGGCCAGAGTATTAGAGCTCCAGCTTCAGCATCAGTCCTTCCAATGAATATTCAGGACTGATTTCCTTTAGGATGGACTGGTTGGATCTCCTTGCAGTCCAAGGGACTCTCCCGAGTCTTCTCCAACACCACAGTTGAAAAGCATCAATTCTTTGCCGCTCAGCTTTCTTTATGGTCCGACTCTCACATCCCTACATGGTTACTGAGAAAACCACAGCTTTGACTAGGAGGACCTTTGAGCAAACGTTATATTCCTCAGCTCAGAACTCTCCACCGGAACCACGCGCCAAGAAACTCAAAACAAGAGAAGCGATGGGTCCGCCATCTTCCCTTTCACTTCCGGTCCCCAGCGCCCCGCCCCGTGACGCAAAAGGGCCGCGCCAGGCCATTGCGTCATCGCCGCGCGCCGCTTGAGCCCGGGGGCCTAGGGCTGGTGATGGCTGAGGTTGGTAGGGTTGCGGTTTGCGACCCGGGTTCGCGGCTGCTCCCGGGCGGCTTCTGGGCGGCGGTGGCCGTGTGGGTGGAGAGGCCGCAGGTGGCCAACAAGCGGCTGTGTGGCGTCCGCCTGGAGGCCCGGCGGAGCGTCTCCTTGCCCCACACCGGGCACACCCACCCCGGGCCCAGTGCAGGCCCCGAGCCCGAGAGGCTTGCGGAGTCGGGGGGATGTGGGCCCGACGCGGGCCCGGGGCCTGGACCGAGCGTGGGCCCCGATCAGGGCCGCCAGGAGGCCCAGGGCCGGCGCCAGCCAGAGGAGGAGCCCGGGGAAGCCGCCGCTGCCGCCGCCGCTACTCAGCTCTCACGGACCCCCGGGCAACCCGGCAAGGCTGCAGCCCTGGAGGGCGATCTCCCCGCCGCCGACCTGGGTGCTCTCTGGGACGCCTTCGCTCAGAGCCTCGCCGGCGACAATCGAGAGGTGCTAGCCTTCCTCACCCGCTCCGGGGCAGGATCGCCGCCGGAGGGTCGGCGCGAGCTCGACTTGGTGCTCAGAACCGTCATCCCCAAAACGAATCTGCATTGCCCGCTTCGTGGTCCGAGGAGAGAAATGGTCGTGCAAGGTATAGAGTGTGTTTCCGATAGTGGCAGTTTGTCAAGAGATTCCCCACAGAGGCAGGCACAAGTTACGGTGGCAGGGATGGGTTTTAATTGGTGATAGGATGTCAGGCGGTGGAGTGGGAAATGGCAACCTCCTGTCCAGTCTCCTTGGCCTGGGAATCCCCGTGGACAGAGGAGTCTGGCGGGCTATACAGTCCATGGGGGGGTCTCAGAGAAGGCGCAGGCGTGTTAAGGCAGGGAGGAGAGTCCAGCGTGAACCTAACTCCACTCTGCTTAGTGCAAGAAGTGATGGGGCATTTTACAGGGAGAGTGAAAGAAGAGAATGGGGCAGTGTTGTGAGGGAGGTTAAACATTAACAAAAAGCAGGAAAGGTGGGGGATAGGTCATGCAGAGCCCATCGGGGGTTTGCTAACTGGTGCCTTCTGAAGTTAGGTCCTCCCCTCCCACAGAAGCCGGGGTCATAGCAACCCCATCTTCAGGTATGGGCTGGAACAGTCTGTTCTTCTGTCAGCCTTGAGTTTTCCCAAGTGGGCACTTCAGGGGGCCCAGAGTCACGCTCGGGGTGTGGCCTTGGGTTCTTGGAACAGTGACAGTGTTTGTTCTGGCCTTCATGGGCCATGGCTGAACCCTAGAGACAGAGGAGCAGGCCTAGAGTTTGGTCCAGGAGAGCATCTTTGGCAGGGGGTGTGGTTGGGTTAAAAAGCAGTCAGTAAGTGAAAAGGACTAAAGGCACCTAGTCTGCCTGTTTCCTCACGACGGCCTTGTTGTCCTTCAGTCACTAAGGCTTGTCCGACTCTTTGCCACCCCATGGACTGCGGCATGCCAGTCTCCTCTGACCTCCACCATCTCCCGGAGTTTGCTCAAATTCATGATGCCCTAGGGAGGCTGTAGATTGTTTATGGAGGGGGCATGTAGAAATGTGGATCCTTAACACAGAGGATGGGGTTGTTGACTGGAGTGTTGTCTGGAAGGCTTGGGGGAGAAGGTGAAGGAGGGCGGGACGATGAGCGGTCAGGAGGCCTCCAGTAGTGAAAGGGATGAGGAAAACGGCCTCCCTGCGTGCCAGAGCCAGCGGCCACGCCGGATCCTTCTCGGCCTTCGAGCCTCGGTGGCCTCTCCTGCTGCTGCATCTCCTCTGCCTCTAGCTGGACACACTTCTCAGCTTTCTGGCGCCTTCATGGCTAGACTGGCACCCCCCGCCCCCACACAATCCAGGGTACCCTCTTTCTCTCCAAAGGCCCGCACCGTAACCCTGGCACGTTGTAGGTCCCTTTTTGCTGTGTAACACTGTGTGGCCACAGGTTCTGGGTGTTAGGGTGTGGGCTGCCCTGGACGCGGCTCTGTCCAGAAGCCGTGATGCTGAGTCGCTGGTGGGCATACCTCTACCCCCGCCCCCCAGTACTGCTGGCCTCTTCCCAGGTGTCCCCTCATCCTGGAGACCCTCTCTAATCCTCATGGTCACACTTTGTTTAGGAGCCCTCGGCTTTCAGCACCGTTTACAGATCTGCTTTTGAACTGTGGTGTTGGAGAAGACTCTTGAGAGTCCCTTGGACTGCAAGGAGATCCAACCAGTCCATCCTAAAGGAAGTCAGTCCTGAATATTTATTGGAAGGACTGATGCTGAAGCTGAAACTCCAATACTTTGGCCACCTAATGCGAAGAGCTGACTCATTTGAAAAGACCCTGATGCTGGGAGAGATTGAAAGTGGGAGGAGAAGGGGATGACAGAGGATGAGATGGTTGGATGGCATCACCGACTCAATGAACATGAGTTTGAACAAGCTCCGGGAGTTGGTGATGAACAGGGAGGCCTGGTGTGCTACAGTCCATGGGGTCGCAAAGAGTCGGACCCGACTGACAGACTGAGCTGAATTCTCCCGGCCTGTGGGGATGAGCACATCCATGCTCACAAGGCCTTCAGACGTGGATGTCTGCATGCTCACGTGGGTCTCGGTGAAGAGCGGGGCAGGCTAGGCTTGGAGATACAGCCATGACCAGGATAGTCACTGTGGTCAGTCAAGTGGGGAAAAGCCCTGGGGGTTGAAGGCACAATGATGGGGGTGGATTCAGTGCTGTGCTTTTAAGACTTCCTGTGCCCCTGAACTAAGCAGTTTTAATTGATCATCCCTATCTTCTTTCTCCCCAGATGTCCTCAATGGAGCTGTAACTTTTTTACCTTTGGAAGAGGATGATGAAGGGAATTTAAAGGTTAACATGAGAAACGTGTATCAAATTCAGCTCAGTCATAGCGAAGGAGAATGGTAAGTACTGGATAACTGATTCCTCTTTCTCAATGATCTCTGGTTTCAAGCAGTGATTTCTTTGGGCAGCTGAAAGATTCTAGGTCCCCAAGGAGCTACAGGGACTCGCTCTCAGGCAGATTGGGTTTGTGGGCTCTGCTTTCTGGTCGATGTTTTACCCTGATACATCCTGGTGGTCCCAGCCTGGCTGGAGTCTTTGGCCCCTACTTTCCGGGTAGTCTTGATGCTTCACAGCACCTGGTTGTAGTGCCGAATTCAAATAAACACAATCCTTCTGTTATTTTGTTACGTCTCACACCTTGGTAACGGGGGTAGGCGGAAGCATCCTTTTGTGTTTCCTGCTGAGGCTCACGTGGTCTTAGACGTAGTGAGCATTCAGTGATGTTTTATTCTAAACGCAGCCGTTTAATCTGTTCCCTTAAATCCACATGGTGTTTGGCCCTGTCCAGAAAGTATGAAATTTGGTTTACTTCCACTTGGTACTTTTTAAATGGAAAAGTCAGAGGAGAGGGAGATCACGCGTTGCTCTTCTGCTCTTTTCCTGCCTGGAGATCTGCATGGGTCTCTTTTTCCCCGACAGCCCTTGGAGCGTGTCTGTTTAACCATGAGCTGTGCGCGTGGTTTCACGAAGAGCCCAGGGCACAGTGGGAGAGCTGGGGTTGGGAGTCTCATAGACGTGGGCCTTCCCAGCAGTGCGACCTTGGGAGTGTCGTGGCCGACCCCGATTCTTCTCACCTCTGAAACAGGTCTAATACTTTGTGAGCCCCTGGGGAGGGGGCTGGGCCGGGCTTCCCAGGGACCTGGTGGAGGTCAGACACTGGGTGGGATGCCCAGGTTCTGCCCCGGCAGGGAGCCTCCTGACAGGTATTAAATGTTCCCTGAGGGCCCCTTCCTCTCTGCTGGAGAGTGTGGGCAGACCCGCGGGGAGAGCCGTGTGTGCCCCTGGGGGTTGCCTGGAGGTGCTGATGCAGGCGCTGGGGGGTGAGCCCTGGAGCCCACTGTCCGCCGGCCCCGGTGGGGAAGCCCGGCCCGGGGCCTGGCTGGGCAGGTGCCCAGTGTGGCTGACGTGGTGAAATCCGGCCCCGTCCTCCACGAGCTCTGAGTGCTCGGCTGGCCACCCCACACCGTTACCGGCTGATGCTTCCCGTTGCTGCCCCGCTGGGCGCGGGTCACGGTGGGGCTGGATGTGTGCCCTTCTCAGTGGAGCATGGATGGACTTTTGGTGGCTGCCTTCGTGGGGCCGGCACTCCTGGTCAGTGCCTCGTTTCAGCAGGATTTGTGGTCTCCCCACCATGTGGTCGCACTGGGCCCCGGGGGTCAGCAAGGCCCAGAGACAGGTGGATGCGCTGAGGCCAGTGCTGCCAATCGCAGAGGTAGAGGAGTCCCCTCGTTGACCAGGGCAGGGCTGTGCCCATTGTACCAGCGTGGGCAGGGGATGACCCCGAGGCCTGAGCAGGTGACAGGTATTATGGGGGCCCCGGGGTCACATGGGAGAGAGCACGAGGCCCAGGAAGAGGAGGGAAAGGGCCCAAGTGAATCCAGAAGGATCGCTTCCGAAGGGCAGGGAAGAAGGGAGCAGCCAGGCCTGCTCCGCCCCTCCCCGCCCCTCTCCGCCTCTCTCCGCCCACCTGGTGACGCGTACCTGGTTGCGACTCTCAGTGGAGACTCGGCTCCTGGTTCTTACGAGAGTGAGCTGTGTCCTCTGACGTGCCTGGTGGCAAAAGCCTGACACGACAGATCACCAGACGGGCTGCATGACAGCGCAGCTCTCCCCAGCCGGGGACCCCTTGCCCGGCCTCCCCTCCCACAGGCCTACACTGTGCTCGCCCCACCCAGCTGCCTGTGCGTCTGCTCCTTCTTGGGGGCCCCCACTGAACACCACCTCCTTTACTGTAGCCCGAAAATCCTGACACTTCTCCCCTGCATGGTGCTGCCTGGATCACAGCCCCAGAGGATATGTTGTCCTGACCCGCGTCCTCGGGATCGAGCACGTGCCCTGGCCAGGTGCTGCTGGGGCCGGGTCACGCAGCGAGCTGGACAGAGCAGGCCGTAGCCGCCCTGCACGCTCCTGGTGGGGACGCACAGGGGTCAACATGCACTGGGAGCTCCAGCGACTGCCTGCATGTCCTCAGTTTGGTGACTGAGCATCGCCTTTCTGGCCAGGAAATACTTGGTGAACCAGATCTGTGTATCTGGGTTGCCCATGTGAAATGTATAAAACTTAGAAAAATTAAACCGCGGGCACGCGAGAATCTGGCTGGTTAGCATGTGAGTGGGATGTGAGAGGAGCCTTGTTGTTTAGCCCTCCTTCCAGCGGGCTTTGTTAAGATATGTAAATGCATGTTGAACAACATTTGCAAGAGAGGAGGAATTCTTTTTGCTTTTTAAATGTGTTTTTCTCTAGAGGATGAAAATTCTGTAGCTAGTTGGAGATTGTTTTGTGTTTTGGGTACAATATTTGGTAGTCATAGATAGCTACCTTAACTTCTGTCTTCTTTTGGTAAATAAATGTAGAGTTTAAAAACAAGACCTGAAACCAGCTCTGCTTATTCATATTTCTCTTATTTTTCAAAGGTTCATATCTGTTTTAATTTTCTGTCCAGAACGATGGCATTCAGATGGCACTGTGTATCCCAAACCCACCTGGCTTGGAGAAGAGTTGCTGGCCAGATTGGCCAGGTGGTGTGTGGAGAGCAGGCAGAGTGGGTTCAAAAGCACCCTGTCCCTCATCTCCATCATGAAGTACAGCACGGCTTACCAGGCGCTTAAAGAGAAGTACAAGGACATGGTCAAGGTGATTCTGGGGAAAGACGTCTGGGACCCCCCACCCCCATTTAAAAGAGGTGACGCACCAGACGACTGCAGCTAACGTCGCTTTTCCTGTGTGCCTTTCAATTTCATAGAGACACAGATATTAAGTCAAAATATACCCACCTGTGGCTCCCCGTTACAGCCTGTACTTTGACATACTAAACCATAAAAACATTGGCAATTATGTTATGGAAAAGAATTTTTTTTTTTGGCACGTTATTTTTTTTTTTTTTCAAGAGAACAAAAGGGAAGTCTTTTTAGTTAAAAATAATTGAATATTAAATTAATTACTAAATTGCCATAATTCTTGAGTATAAAGAAAAAGACATTTGGAGAAAATATGTGAAAAGTTAAAGTTCAAAAGCATATACTTCCAAAAAGGATATCAATTTTATAAAATGTTAAAACTTTATATCTAAAATGTGTGGGGGGGCAGATAACAATAAACCTCCGTGTATTCACACCCCGCTTCAGAAAGAGAGCACTGCGAGCGTGTCCCGGCGCACGCGCTGTGCAGGCCCTGTGCTTTTCGCAGACTGGAGCTCCGTGGCGGCTCTGTGTGCGGTCGGTCTGCAGGCACTGCTTTCCAGCTGCACTTGCTCAGTTTGTATGTCTGGGTCTGTTTTTGGTAATAATTTGTCCAATATTTCTAACTTGTTCACTATTAATATATCTATCATGATGACCTGTGATCATGGTGACCTTTGAAGTTAGTACTACAGCTCATTGAAGACTTAGATGAGGGTTGGCATTTTTTGGGAGTAAGATTTTTTTTTGGCTGCACCATGCCGCTTGGGGGGTCTTAGTTCCCTGACCAGGGATTGAACCTGTGCCCTCGGCAGTGAAAGCATGGAGTCCCAACCACTGGACTGCCAACAAGTCCCAACAGTAAAGTATTTTACTACTTTTTAAAAAAAAACCTACTTTTTTTTTTGCGTAATGATATTACATGCTTAATACACTACACTATAGTTTAAAGGTAACTTTCATATGCACTTGGAAACCAAAAAGTCTGTCTGGCTCACCTTACTTCCCCTGGAGTAGGAAATGGCACCCACTGCAGTCTTCTTGCCTGGAGAATCCCGTGGACAGAGGAGCCTGGCGGGCTGCAGTCCGTGGGGTCGCAGAGTTGGACATGACTGAGTGCACATGTGCAGAGCGCCTTGCTGCGGGACTCACTCTGCTGTGGGGTCTGGAACCGAGGCGCCTGTGCAGACAGTTGAACCTCCTTTGTCCTCTTCCTGGTGTGCCTCCCTCCCTTCTAGAAGTAATCACGATTTATCACTGCAGTGTTTTTTTTGTGTTTTTTTTTTAATATGCTGTTGCTGCTGCTGCTGCTGCTGCTGCTGCTAAGTCGATTCAGTCATGTCGGACTCTGTGTGACCCCATAGACAGCAGCCCATCAGGCTCCCCCGTCCCTGGGATTCTCCAGGCAAGAACACTGGAGTGGGTTGTCATTTCCTTCTCCAATGCATGAAACTGAAAATGAAAGTGTAGTTGCTCAGTGACTCTTTGCAACCCCATGGACTGCAGCCTACCAGGCTCCTCTGTCCATGGGATTTTCCAGGCAAGAGTACTGGAGTGGGGTGCCATCGCCTTATCCTTAATATGCTGTTGCTGCATAACAAAGCATCTCCAAGTCTCAGGCTTGAGCAGTACCCGCTCATTCCTGGGGGATCACGCACTGGTCCCAGGCTGGCTGACCTCACTGTGCCCCCCTCTTTCCTCCCAGATCCTGGCCTAGTAGTCCTTCATTATCCTGCTATTTAGAACCTTCACGGAGGCACTCCTTTCTTCTTCCAACTTTTTAAATTGTGCTTGGTGAGATGGAGTGTGTGAGCTGTCTAATCCTCTAGACTGGAAACAGAAATCTGAACTTTAACATTGGCCATTGGTTTTTTTCTCATCTGCACATTACTGGTATTACAGTGAGACCTCACACTTGCACAGCCAGTGTTTTCTAGGTTCAGGGAACCTGACGATCATCCTGCATGGTCGTTAGGTCGTAATCTTTATCCCTGCTTTACAAATAGGGAGATAGGGACAAAACAGCTGAGGGACACTCCTGGCGAATGACAGCAAGACACCAACAGACCACAGGATGGAGCTCTGACCCCTGTCCCCATGACCCCTGCTCCTTGGCTTCCTTGATACCCCCACCCCTCGATTCCTTGTTTATCAGACTCAGTCTTTGAGGGTGGGGGGTGCAGGTAACGTAGCTGAGCCTTTTCTTTTGATGTCCAGTGGCCTCATCTAAGTGTCTTTATTCTGAAATCTTGCTTTGGACTCCATTGCTCTCCATGTGTCCTGGTACACAGGTACGGTGAAAATTTACAGATGCTCTTGATAATTTTGTAGGTGTGGCCTGAAGTCACTGACCCTGAGAAGTTTGTATATGAAGATGTGGCTATTGCTGCCTACCTGCTGGTAAGACTGTATGTGACCTGAGTGGGTGAAGGGTGGAGGGTTGCCTGCGGCAGCTCAGGGTTTTTATAGTTCTGTTTGTCAAGGTTGGGCTTCCCTGATAGCTTGGTTGGTAAAGAATCTGCCTGCAATGCAGGAGACCCCTGGGTCAATCCCTGGGTTGGGAAGATTCCCTGGAGAAGAGAAAGGCCACCCACTCCAGTATTCTTGGGCTTCCCTTGTGGCTCAGCTGGTAAAAAATCCACTTGCAATGCGGGAGACCTGGGTTCGATCCCTGGGTTGGGAAGATTCCTCTGGAGAAGGGAAAGGCTACCCACTCCAGTATTCATGGAGAATTCCATGGACTGTATAGTCCGTGGGGTCATAAAGAGTTGGACACGACTGAGTGATTTTCACTTGTCAAGGTTGGATACACGTGTAATTTTTTTTTAAGTTTTACATGGTGCTTTTGTGTGAATGTAGAACAAGTTTGGATTGTGAACCAACAGGAATTCGATTTTTTCCAAATTACTAGTCAACACGGAGGCGCCAGCTGGTGTTGGGGAGCCCTTGGGGGCCCATCTGACGAGCTCCTGCCTCCACCCTCACATCAGGTGACTCAGGCTCATGGCCTTCCTGGCCAGCTTGCTGACCACCTGGACGTGGGCACAGCCTTTAGCTTGATAGTCTGGGATTCCTTATCTATGAAATGTCTAGAAATGTCTAGACTATCTCTGGATTCCTTTCAACTGTAATTCTCTCAGTCTTGGAAGTAATAAGGCCTCTCAAAGTATACAAAACCGGAAGAACTTAAAGAAGTCCGGAAGGAACTAACAGTGATCTGTAAAACTCCCACCCAGAGCTGACTGCGCGCGCGCGTGGGCTTGGGGTGGGAGACGAGGAGGTTCGGTGCGCGCGCCACCTCGGGTGAGCGGGGGGCCATCCCCACCTCCCTCTGCTCACCTGGGCAACGCCTGTGTGGGGCCCCAGCCCCGGAGGCCTCTCCGCCTCTCCTGGGAGGGCACTGCAGTCCCACATGGCCTTGTGTGTGAATTACTCCGGGGCAGAGCGCACCACAGACTGACCTTGTTTTTCCTGTTGACTTTAGATCCTCTGGGAGGAAGAGAGAGCCGAACGGGGAGAGACCGCCCGGCAGTCCTTCGTGGACCTCGGCTGCGGGAACGGCCTCCTGGTCCACATCTTGAGCAGCGAGGGGGTAAAGCACGCTGGGGGCCGTCTCTAGACCTTTCTAGGGCGTCTTCACATCCAGCACGAGGCCTTTCTCTGCCGGCGCAACCTGGGTTCGGAGGCGGCTGGGCTGTCAGAGGTGCAGTGGCTGTTGGTGACGCTGTCGAGGAGGTAGCCTGTCCACGGGAGGGTGAGGCAGCCGCCTCGTTGGACGAGAAGAGGGTCCTCGGGGACAGGCGGCCTGTGAATGACACCCTTTCAGCAGCAGGGGTGTTCTTTTTGGTGCTTTCTTTGTAAAACCCAGCATTTCAAGGTGCGGGGAGGGGAAGGGGCGAGGGCAGCTCTGCTTGGGGTCTAGCTCAGGGGACGGGCCAGCGCCCGTGAACTGAACACATGTGTGAAGCTGTGATGCTCAGTTCTGCAGCCATTTTCTTGGTTGTGAAGCAGAGGCTGTGAGAACCGGGAGCTGCCCTGGCCCCAGGAGAGGTTCCGGGCACACAGGTGGCAGTGCCCACTGCCCCCTGCCCCCAGGGCCGTACCGTCCTGCCTTGTGGACGAACACACGTGTCCTCGCCTGCGGGACTTTGGGGTGAGGTTGTTAGGGCCGCCTTCTGAGGTGCTTGATAGAAAGAGTCTGGGGGTCCTGGAACAGCCTGTCTGTGGTGTTAGCACGTCGCATGGTGACTGGGAGCCGGGGGTGGGGCCCGGGGAGAGCTGCGGGTGGTCGGGGTGCATTGGGTGCTCGGGACCCCGGAGCAGGGCTTGTCTGGGCTGGACGAGCAGGCGGGCCCGGAGCTGAGGTTGGCTGAGCGCAGAGGTGGCAGCTCCCTTTAAGGGAGGCGTGTCGCCCGGGGCTGCGAGTGAGCCTGGCGGTGTCTCCAGGCCTCACCTCGTGAAGGCGCCGTAGCCAGGGTTGTGTCTGGGCCCCGGGCCGAAAGCATCTGTTTCTCAGCAGCTCGGGGCCATGCACCTCTCAGGGAGCCGTCCCCGTGGCATTTGGTTTGTTCTCGCTCATTCCTGACGACGTTCCCACCTTAACCTTTGGTTCTTGAAATTCATCATTTCAGCATCCAGGCCGAGGGATAGACGTCCGAAGAAGAAAAATCTGGGACATGTACGGACCCCAGACCCGCCTGGAGGTACTGGCTCAGCAGGTGGTCCCCGGTGTGGTTGTTTCCAGGAGAGAGTCTGTGTGGGGGGCCAGTCAGAGGTGCCGGTAACGCAGCAGTCCACACTCGGCTCGCTGCTCGGAGGCTTGAATGGAGGATGCCCCCTGAGACTTCCCTGCCTCCGGTTATATTGAAAGAGGGACACTGACTTTAGACCTTCCCTGCCTCCGATTATATTGAAGGAAGGATGCCCCCTTAGACTCCCCTGCCTCCGATTATACTGAAGGGAGGACACCCCCTTAGATTTCCCTGCCTTCAATTATACTAAAGGGAGGACGCCCCCTTAGACTTCCCTGCCTCCGATTATACTGAAGGGAGGACGCCCCCTTAGACTCCCCTGCCTCCGGTTATATTGAAAGAGGGACACTGACTTTAGACCTTCCCTGCCTCCGATTATACTGAAGAGAGGATGTCCCCTTAGACTCCCCTGCCTCCGGTTATACTGAAGGGAGGGTGCTGGCCTCCGGAGTGAAGGTGCTGTCTTGGCCCCAGGTCTTCTGCAGCTGCTTTGGGGGCATCCATTCTGGAGCCTGCCGCAGGCTGCAGCTGAAACATTCCTTTGGCAGTGGGTGCCCTCCCTGCAGGGACTGGGTCAGGGCTGGGGGCAGCATGGGTAGTCCTGCTCTGAGCAGGGTGGCCAGGAGAGGCCTCTAGGTAGGGACAAGTTGTCAGGGAGTCAGAGGAAGGGAGCACAGAGGTGCGGGCAGGGCTGGCCTGCGGATGTGCGGATGTCTCGTGGAGGCAGCATGATGGCTTCCAGCTGTCTGGCGGCCAGGTCTCAGCTGTGGCCGCAGGGCTGCAGTCAGCCCCACCGAGGTCCAGAGCAGGTCCAAGCTGTCAGACAGGGAGGTCTCTTGGGGGCAGGCAGGTGGGAATCTCCCCCATGGCACCCACCTGGCAGGTCTGGGCTCCAGCGTTTCCCAGCCTTGGCTTCTCATCCAGACCTCCAGGTCAGCAGGGGAGCGCCTGGCCTTGGGGCTCCGTCCTTGGCTCTGGAGTGCCGTGGGGGCTTCTGCTGCCAGACACCCACATCGCCTCCAGACCCTCGTCCCCGAGCTGATAAGGTGCGTGGCTGTGGCGAGGACACCACCTCTCTTCTGCATGAGGACAGGACGCTGACTGACAAGTGGGAGAAGCATTTACTTTTCAGTGTGGAGGACGTCAGGAACCTGTAGAAGTGGAGAGAAGCTTGTAGTAAATCCCAGAAACTCAGGGGCCAGCTCAGCAGTGGTTCTTCTGTCTCATCTCCCCTCCCCCATAGCCCCAGCATTAGCCTCACTGTGTTTGAAACAAATCTCCAATATATTATTTCACCTGTGAATAGAAAACAAAGTTCTCAAGGCTGTATTTTCTCTTCGCCTTTCTTGTAAAGGTGAGAGTACTGTTGCCAAAAATTAAAAAGGTTGGAGGAAGTGCCATTTATTGCAGCTGCTCGACACCTCTTTACTTGCTCAGGTTTTCATTATATATTTACACTCTGCTTTATGATACGAGGGTTTGCACTTGCTCATATAGTCAAACAGGGTTTCCCTGATGGCTCAGTGGGTAAAGAATCTCCCTGCTCTGCAAGAGACAAAGGTTCGACCCCAAGGTCAAGAAGATCCCCTGGAGGAGGGCATGGCAACCCACTCCAGGATTCTTGCCTGAAGAATCCCATGGACGGAGGAGCCTGGCAGGCTACAGTCCATGGGGTCGCAAAGAATCAGACATGACTTAGCAACAGGGATATGTTCATACATTACAACACATGAGAACATCTAAAAAGCCTCAGGTTTGAAGAACTCCGGTAAAGCAGGGAACGGACTCCTGCTAGGGGGGCTCTGCAGATGCATACACGGACCATATATTCTTACACAGGTAATGAAGTTGGGCTCTGAACTGCAATACGAGGCTGATGATCAAAGCTAAGGGAGTAACATGGTTGATTTCACAATCCCATGTGTCCCAGGTGAGGAAGCAGGATAACTTCTTCATGTGGAAAGTTCAGATAGCAGTTGAGTAGGCTGTCTGTTCAAGTCCTGTCTCTATGGGAGCTGGCCGGCATGCTGTGCCCCTTGCAGGACAGGTAGAGGATTCTACTTTTTTGACTTTGGGGGCCTTTTTTTTTTCAAGTTTAAGTATGAAAGTGTTAGTTGCTCAGTCATGTCCAACTCTTTGCAACCCGTGGGCTGTAGCCCACCAGGCTCCTCTGTCCATGGGATTCTCCAGGCAAGAATACTGGAGTGGGTAGCTACTCCCTTCTCCAGGGGATCTTCCCAAGCCAGGGATTGAACCCGGGTCTCCTGCATTGCAGGCAGATTCTTTACTGTCTTGAGTGTCCAGGGAACGGTAATGTTGGGTTAGTTTCTTTTGTACAGTCCAGGGATTCGGTCATTGCTGTGTATATTTCCACGCCCTGTCCCGTTACGGCTTGCTGCGGGGTGTGGAGTGTGGGTGCAGCGGGCGTGTTGCTTATCTGCTGTGTGCGCAGTGGGCTGTACACGCTAATCCCAAACCCATCACTTACCGCTCCCCGCCCCGTTCCCCTTTGGTGACCATACGTTCGTTTGCTGTGTCCGTGAGTCTCTGTCCGTTCTGGAAATAAGTTCATTTATGTTGTATTTTAGATACTACATGTAAGTGATCCCACCTGATGTTTGTTTTTATCTGACTTGCTGCACTGACTATGATAATTTCTAGTTCCATTCATGTTGCTGTAAATGGCGTTATTTCAGTCTTTTTATTATTATTAGCTATTAGCTAATGCCCCATTTGTGTGTGTGTGTGTCCATACACAAGTGCTCAATGCTTGTCTGTTTCCTAGTAAACAAGTGATCTCCATGAACAGGTGCAGTCTGGACACTCAGAGGCCAAGTCTGTGATACAGCTTTTTTTTTTCTGATGCCTCATTTGATTGTAAGCTAGAGATGGTTAAGGAAAAAACATGTGCTTTTGATAACAGCAGTGTGATGATCACAAAATGTCTTAATTTTGTTTGTAAAACTCTGTTTCAAAAGAATTATTGCAGTTTTCTATATTCAAATTTTCAATTAAAGCTTTTTTCTGAAACAGGTGGGGCTTTGCTTGCTTGCCTTGGGGGCTGTGTTCTTCAGTTTTAAAATTAGGATTTTGAGTGGCTGTATAGACTCTTTTGTCTCTCCAGTTCTTACTGACAGATTAACTATTGAGACTGTTGACTTTAGTAATTAATGAAGTAATTAATGAAGGCCTGCTAATTAACTAGCAGAAGGGATAGGTGTTCACTGAAAGTTCTTCAATCATAAAAACAAGCTGTTCCCAGCTTAACCACAGAAATCGTCCCAGTGGTGACCATGCTTGTTCCATGGGTAAAAGCTTGCTGCCCGAGTGTTCACACAAGATCGTATTTTAGTAGCAAAGGCTGCTGTACACTGGGTCTATAAATTCTTCCTGTGCTTTCTCTTTTCATTGATGCGCTTCAGACTGTGGGTTGATGGACTGTCGAGGTTGTGTAAATGCATCAGGCTACGCATCAGGTCAGCCTCAGACCTCCCTGCTTTCTGCTCGCTCTGCAGGCCATTTCTTGCTCCCGTGTGCGCACTCCTAAGTCGCTTCAGTCGTGTCCGACTCTTGCAACCCTGTGGACTGCAGCCCTCCAGACTGCTCTGTCCTGGGGATCGTCCAAGCAAGAATGCTG